>NC_033794.1:5526974-5562460 GCF_001876935.1 Asparagus officinalis | reverse complement strand
AATGGATGGATCTTTTCTCCTGTTATTTCTGATCACTCCCCTATGGGATTGTTCTTTCAAAATGTTGCAGCTAAAAAAAAATCTTCCTTTATGTTCTGTAATATGTGGTGCTCTTATCCTCAGTTTCTCTCTGTGGTGCAGGTGCAGCAAGCTTGGAAATCTGAAGTATCGGGGACTCCTACGTTCAGGTTGGTTACTAAACTGAAAACAGTGAAAAGGGCTTTAATAAACTTTCATAAGAAATCTTTTGGTTACTAAACCGAATCGAGTGAAGAGGGCTTTAAAAAACTTTCATAAAGAAATCTTTGGTGGCATGAAAGCTAGAATTGAGCTGGCTAAACAGGAGTTGGAGAGAATTCAAGAACAAATTCAAACATGTCCTCCAATCAAATGCTTTATAAATGGGAAGCCAAATGTATTCAGCAATATAGAAGAATATTGAGTTATGGAGCAAAAATTTTGAAGCAAAAAAGCAAAGGTAAAGTAGATAAATGAGGGTGATCCAAATACTTCATACTTTCATGCAGCCATCAAGCAGAGGATGCATAACAATAAATTGTTGCTCTTTATAAGAGAGAGGGAGTTAAGCTTACCGATAAGGAAGATGTGAATAATGAACTAATTAGCTTTTATAAGAATAAGCTTGTGGATTCTACTAATGTCCAGATTGTTGGTCCTATAGCCTGAGAGGGGTAAATTTTCTGAAGATAATTGCATTCAGTTATGCAAAATTATTACTATCCAGGAGATCAAAGAAGCTCTGTTTCAGATTAATCCTAAGACGAACCCTGTCCCAGATGGTCTTTCTTCTAAGTTTTATATAAAAAAAACTTGGAATATCATTGAAAAGGATGTATATGCTGCAGTGATGAGTTTCCTCAAGCACAGTTAACTATTTAGAGAGGTAAATTCTACATCCATTGTACTTACGCCTAAAGTAAAGTCCCGTGCTTTTGCCTCAAAATTCAGACATATTGCTTGTTACCATGTGATATACAAATGTGTTTCAAATATCCTTACAAACAGATTGAAGAATGTCGTCAAAGATGTAGTGGGTCCCAATCAAGGTGCATTCATCAAGGGTAGAAATATTGTCCACAACATTTTATTAGCTCAAGATATTGCTAAACATTATGGAAGAAGAAATACAAGTCCTAGATTCATGGTTAAAACTTATCTTAGGAAAACATATGAACCCTCAATTGAGATTTCTTACATGATATCCTGATGCACTTTAGTTTTCCTTTGAGATATATTGATTGGGTCTTGCAATGTGTGCAAAGTGTGAATTATTCTATGGTCATCAATGGAGAATTATGTGAATACTTTCAAGATAATAGAGATCAGCAAGGGGACCCTATTTCACCCTATCTCTTCACACTAGCTATGGAGTATTTGTCTCGATGTCTTGGTTCTCTTATCAGTAACCCCTTATTCAAGTTTCAGCCAGAGTGTTGACTCCTTAAGCTTACACACTTGACATATGCTGATGACCTCCTACTATTTTGCAAAGATGAGATCAAGCCGATAAAGCTTCTAATTGAGTGTCTTAAGATTCTCAAGTGCCTCAGGATTACTTGCAGATATGGACAAAAGTCAAAATCTTTTTTGGTGGTGTTGCTCATGATGTGAGACAGGAAATTCTATGTAATCTATTCCTTTATACAAATAGGAGGATCAAAGAATTACTGTTCATAGTAAATTGAACAGTAAATTTATCACTGTATCATGAACAGAGAATACTATACACATCTGTTCTCTTTCCTCTCCCAGTGTATCCACGGCAGCTTAAATTTCAAATTTCAAAATGCCCCCCTATAAGTCACCCTCTTCTCACCCCCGATCCTCATTCACCAGAGAAAAAAACACCTCCTCTTTTCACCCGATCCTCATTCACCAGAGACAAAAAAAAAAACGCCTCAAGAATCATCGAAGACGATCTCGGCCTTCCGATCCCCGAGGATCGACAATCGCCGATCCCCAAACCTAAGCTCAAACGCCTCAAGAAATCATCGTCGTCGTCGTCAGCAGTAATCCCCGACTCGATTAGGGATTCAGAGGACGATCAGGCGAGACCTCCGACATCGGAGTCTTAGATCGGGATCTCCTCGGCGAGATCAATGGAGAAGTGAAAGGTTCCGACTGTGTTGTCGGCGGCTGTCGCAGATCTGATCTCTATATTCCAACCAAAAAAACCCTCTCTTTCTCTGAATTCATCCAGATCTCCCCGATCATCCTCAGCGACCTCAAATCCATGATCATCGCCGACGACGTCATCACCTCCATGATCTCCGCAGCCGACGCCGACGCCGACCGCAATGGCTTCATCGACTTCGAAGAGTTCGAGCGCGTCCTCGGCTATGGTTCCTCTATCAAAAAATCAAGGTAACAGCTTTCCCCATGTTGACCTCAATTTTTCCTTCATTTTCCAGTTCCTATAAACAGAAAGAATTTGTTGGTCCATCGATTTCAGCCTAAATATAGAAATTATCTTTTTTTTCCTTTTTCTATTTTTTGGGACTAAATGATTAACAGGTGAGCACTCAAAGGAGAGCATGAGTTCGGATGTTGGATTGCTGGCGTTGGATATCTCTGCTGCTTTCGGTGAGCACTCAAAGGAGAGCATGAGTTCGGATGTTGGATTGCTGGCGTTGGATATCTCTGCTGCTTTCCCGCAGGCGACACAAGCTTCGGTTTTCCCTCAGCTGGGTATGATTATGTAATTGCTCATAACTGGATTCAGGACAATCCTAATTTTATTTTGAGAATAGAGTATGAAGTTTAGTTGAATCGAGATCATATTTGTTAATGATATATGGGAAAAGAAGCATTTTTTAATGAAGGATGGGTTCAATAATATAGCTACTCATCATGATTTTTCTGCAATTGAAGAGCTAAATGTACATGAATTTATGATGGATAGAATTTTATGGTGAATTTATGATGGATAGAATTTTATGGTTCCACATCAAGTGCTTTCCAGATTTTTTAAGAGCTTCTCAATAAACTAATTATTTATTACTATAAATGTCTGCTTTTCTTATTAGCTTGAGAATTTATCAACATAAATGATACATTATGATATTGGTCTATTTTGCTATTACCTTAAAGTATTCGCGTATCACAATTATTTTTTACATCTTTCTTTGTAGGCTTTACATGCAAATGTAATCTGATTCAAGAAAAAGAGGCAAAAGATGTAGTTCTCTTGGAAATTAGTTTAGCTTTATATATAATAGTTGCATTTCTATTAATATAAGAAATATGTTTTAGAGGAAATTGTTTTTCTTAGAAATTAGTCCTCTTGAATAGCATTCTCAAATTTTGGATAATAGAGTTTAATTGATAACATTTATATATACGTAGTTGAAATGTATTTTACTCTTTGTATGTATATAATGCATAGGATTATAATTGCATATGATGCTTTTAATATGAAGGTTACAGTTCATTTATAAATCTTTATGATTTGATACGGACCCGACAAGCTTATTATGTTTACATTGGCTTTTTCCCATGTGATCAACTATTGCAGTGTCAATCTCAATCAAACTATGAATTCTTTCTCCAATATCGCTTTTTCCCATGTGATCAACTATTGCAGTGTCAATCTCAATCAAACTATGAATTCTTTCTCCAATATCCTCGGAAGCAAGTCTTCATGTGATTAACTATTGCATTTCTTTGCTAACAGATTATTACCTGCTCACTGATTTTCAGTAAAATAGTCCTTTTTATATTAATTTTTATATTGTTTTATGCCTATATTTTGTATGCTCCTGTACTACCTGTTATTGTTTTTCTGTTCAGATTCCTCTAAGCTCTGTCACTTCGATTATTGATGGCTTGAAGAAACTATATATTGAAAAATTAAAGCCATTGGAAGTTACCTATCAATTTAATGATTTTGCTTCTCCTTTGCTGGTGAGTTATGCAATACATATATTCCTCTTCTCATGGGCAAACACCTTATAAGTTTCATTTCATTTTATGAATCAGCCGTTAAGCTCTTCAGGGGGTTGTAGTTGGTGGTTTTTTATAAGTGAATACAAGCATAATAGTATGTTACTGATTTTGCTTTGAACGCTCCTTTTTTAGACAAATAGTGATTTTGATGCCAAGCCCATGGTTATGCTTTTGGGTCATTATTCTACAGGGAAGACAACATTTATAAAGCATTTGCTAAGATCTAGCTACCTAGGTTTGTTGGATTTTCTATCTACTTAAAATTACTTCCTTCTTATTTTGAAGGATGGGTTTGCGGGAGAGGGGGAGGGCATATTAATAGATATTGTGTAACTAATCAAATTTCACTATTTTATGCAGGGGCTCATATAGGACCGGAGCCCACAACCGATAGATTTATTGTTGTCATGGTATGCTTTTAGTTTGTGTTCTCATTAGTGGTAGTCATAATTTTTTGTCCAAGTTATACATTCAATACGTATAGCTATACCGTTGCTAGAATAAGCAACGACAAGAAGCTAATAAAATCTTTCTTGAGCCCTTCTAATTCAATTCAGGTAGTATTAAATGTAACTCCGCTATTTTTAAATGCAACAATTATAGTTCTTAAAAAATACAGGTATTATTAAGCTTTAGTTCCTTTATTTCTAAATGCAACAAAAACTGTTTTATGAAAGGCATGTTTAAGATCTACTAAGACATTTTAATCTTACTTTTTTCCGGTAAGACCATGGAGAACAGCTGCAATCCCCAAACTATAGTAAATCTCTGAAGCGACTTGATGAAACTGATTATCTTCAACATAATAACTCATTTGAGTATTAGTATTCGTTAAGTATGGAAAATGACTTAAGTATATAACATGAACATTTTTAGAAGCTTATAGAATCTTTCTTGAGCACTTCTAATTCAAATTAGGCTTACTGAACTTTGACTCCTTTAGTTTTAAATTCAACAATTATAACATGAACATTTAAAAAAATTTATTTTTTAAATTCAAATTAGGCTTATGTGAACTACCTGACTTTGGAGGCTTTCCAAATCAATATTGAGTGAAGACGGGCTGCGAGCAAAATAATCTATAGTAAGCATTGCATTACTATAGATTCTATTTGGTTCCTCCACGAGGGGCTCCAGTGAACTACATGTCTTTGGATCATTCTCAGGAGACTTGAGTGAAGGTAGGCTATGAGCCATTCATCCATTTGCTTTGAGAATGAACCTCTTAAGTTTATTTCTACCTAACTTCTAACTGATTGATTTTTAATCCGTTGATCTTCTTTCTTTTCTTCCCCAAAGCATTTCTCTCCCCCCCATCCCCATCTCTAAGTTTCTGTACTGATGATATTGATTGTGTCATGTTTGATTTTATGTTTACTGTAGAGAGATTTCTTTGATTAATTTACTTACTAAACATCTTTTAGAAGGCGAAAAACTTTATCGTATGCATCAAATGGACAAGAAGCATGCTAGGATGAGAAGAAGAATGATCATTTTAGAGAAGCATTTAAACAATACAACTGTTCATGAAGGTAAAAATTAAAAGTTCTTCACATATATTGTAAACCATTTTATGTTATGATGTCTAATTAGTTACTTTATATTTTTTATCATATCGTGTTGCAGGTGAATTTGTTATTGTTTATTCAGGCACAAATGATGCTTTTAATGAAACCACAGGAATTAGATGCAACAAGAGGGTGCAAACTTTGAATGAGTCAAGAACACCCTTGAGTGATATTTCAAATGGTAAGTGTAAGACAATATTTTTTAGTTTTCCTGTTAGAAAAAATGCATTACAAGAGAGAATATCTATTGAAGAGTTTATAAGTTTTATGAATTGTTATTATGTGCAGCCTTATCAATTAAAGCTTAATCCACTTTTTTCCAGACCATTTTGTGATACCTCAATTAACATGTTTGTTTGGAATAAATAAATATTATAATTATCTATAACTTGCAGTTGGACATTCATTGCTACATTCGGCCAATTCTATTCTAAGGAATGTTGGTGCCAACTCTATTTCATCACAAAATAAGATAGGCACATTATCAAATTCCCCTAATGGACTCAAGTGCTTTAGTGAACCTGACAGATGGATCAACTTCTGAAAATCAACTATATATGGATGGCAAGGGTGCAAATTGCTTTCAAATGAACCAAAGACAAGCTTTGAGAAATCTTCTTTCATCAAATGACAGCTTATTGAACCAATGCGATCCCCCAGTGAAAATTGGAAAGTGTGTTATTCAAAATAGAAGAACTCTGCAATATGTTGCTTGGAGTGCAAATAATTTCAGCCCAAGAACTAAAGTTGGCATAGCGGACAATGAAGTTGCTTAGTCAGTACAAAGTTATATTGACTATTCTTTTCATGGTATTTTTTCCCTCCTATTTACTTTTAGTATTAATAATTCAAGTGTTGTATATAATAGTGTCTCAACAATTTGTATTTGGTATAGGATCTCAATTTATTGAAGGCTTGGATTATCTTGATAGAATAGTAGATGGACAAACTACAATTTCCTAAAAAAATTATAATGTAATTTTAAATTTACTGATAAATAGTTATCAGTTTGTCCACGGTGGGACATTATGTTTTTTTACGCCAATTGAAACATGTTTCTATGTCAAATTTATGCTGATATATGTTATTAAGTTCTATATGGATGCAAGAGAAACTGATAATATGGGTTTAGATGATACCAATGCTAACTTGGAGGTTGAAGGTATTAACTTCAATCATTTATACTTTTTTCTTCTCTTCATATAAAAGTTTGCTCAATGAATATGTCCTTATTTGTGTAGAGGACAATTCTGTAGATGGTAACGACAGCACTATAGAGTTTGAAGGTATGTTACTCTTATTATTAGTTATGTGTTTACAAATATTGGCCTTGGAATGCAATTGTAATCTATTTCCCCTCTCCTTTTGTAGGCAAAAATGTTTCTTCTATAACTTCTTATGAAGGTATTTAATTTGATCCCCATTGCATAATTTTTTTAACTATATTTACTCAATCAGTCATATAATCATAAGTTGATATTCTAAACACATGAATTCAGATTATTGGGCATTATTACTGTAGCATAAACAGACTATTCTAGCATTTGAAAAACTACCGTGACATGTAAAAAAGAATGTTGGAAAATGTTTTAAGCTTAATGATTACAAGTAAAAAAAAATCCGATTTTGGGACTTCAAGAACTGATGTTAGTAATTTTTGATATTTAAAGACAATTATAACTCAAAAGAATATGATCAAAGACTATATTATGATTACGAAAGAGTAAAAAACTTCAAATCAGTTCAGAGAAATATTATTACTTCTAGAAAAATTACTTAAGAATTAGCGAAAGATGACTAATGTGGAACTACGTAGCATTGACTTAAGAATTAGCGGTACATGAAGTTCGATTGTGGACAGTTAGATCAATTTCCAAAAGGGAGGAGAAACAACTTCCTTTTTATCTTTGGTTTTGAGCAAGATTCACTCTTTTTGGTCCTTGCTTTCCTGTTGCCATAGATAATGAAACTATTTGCCACAATATGAATGCTAGACTAACTTATTCTAACATTTACTATTTGATGTCTAATAGGCTTTCAATCTTATGGATTACTGATTTTTTGGGCTTCCCTATATTCAGGCTTACTTCAATTTCAAGAAGCGGAAAATTATAGCGGCCCTAAATCACATGTTTAACATATTTGGCATAAGTGATAATTAGTATCGTGGTTAACAAGAAGCATGCTGATCGTATTGAGCTGGAGTGATGCCCTAAAAATATAGCGCCAATATTTCCATGACGGAGTGATGCCCTAAAAATATGACATACACTCAACCTCCATAATGCTGGAGAGACAAGAAATTAGCAGATGAATTGCACTCGATTTTTCAGCAGCAATACTATGAGTATTGAGGTGATGTGATTTTAGCCCCTTAATATATGTCTAAGGTCAGTTTCAATCTAGAATATGGCATCACTCCACAGTCACCAGAGCATCTGTTGTCACAATAAATTATTCGAGTTTTCCATTCTTCTGCTTCGGCTTATTTTATTAACTTCGATTTTCCAACTCTGAACACACAAACACAAACACAAACACTAGGTAGACTTCTTTTGAATGTGATATGACATGCATTTATGATACATGTTACATATTATGATCTTAAATCTTAAGATACTCCAGGTTAATACATGAATAAAAAACACAATTGCTCTATGATTTCTATTTGAGAAATGTTGCCTTTCATTGCATTTGCATTTTCATGTCTGGCTTCTCCTGTTCATATGTGCATCACTCCACCATAATGCTTCAACTGTCCTTATTGCTTTTTTTTTATTTTAGAAAATCATTATCACTGTCATATATTCTCTCTGAGAAGAACTATTTATAGACTCTTTTTTTTTATTTTAGAAAATCATTATCACTGTCATATATTCTCTCTGAGAAGAACTATTTATAGACTCGAGGATAGGCTACTGATATTAATCATTTCATGTTTTTCTACAGATTGCAGATTTCTAGAAAGAAGCTTTGACATTAAGTTCATTACATCATCCAAATGTTGTATCTTTTTATGGTGTAGTCCGTGATGGTCCTGATGGGATTTTAGCAACTGTCACGGATCAATGGTTCTCTGAAGCAATTTTTACAAAAAAAAGATAGGTGCAAGCTTCATATGATCTTTGTGTAGTTCTGCTTGCAGTTTCCATATACTATAGGATGTTTATTAGTGGTTTTAACATGTATTTGGCTCCAGCCAACTATGTTTAATAGTTAACAACATCTGTTATTAGCAGAACGATTGATCGTCGCAAAAGGCTAATAATTGCAATGGATGTTGCATTTGGAATGGAGTACTTGCACGGAAAGAATATTGTCCATTTTGATCTTAAGTGTGAGAATTTGTTAGTAAATATGAGAAATCCTCAACAACCTATTTGCAAGGTAGGGAAAATAGTTTGTCTCAGTCTCTGATTTGTGTCTGCAAGCTATATTGCACACCAACTGAAGATAATATATGTATGATATTTAGAATGAAGAAAATTGTTTTATTGCTTACTTAAGTTATTACTCATCTTTTCCCCCTATATATCTACTCCTCTATACAAAAGGAAGGATATGAGAATCACTGTTCATGTTACTCAATAGATTTTTCTCTTACACACAATCTAATTGTTGACATTGAGGAGGTTGGGATGGTTTATGTGCACAAAGCTGTGAAGAGACTTGATAGGGGATATTTATAGAACTATAGATATATTGTTTTATTAGGCCATTATGTGTGAATTGTTGGAGTAGTATTGTTATATTTGCACCATACAATATTATTAGACATCTATTTATCAAATGCAACTCATTTGAAGTTCTTCATAGTTGCTAGCTGTAGAAATCGGTTCAAAATAAAAATAAAATCATAGTTGCTAGCTGTAGAAATCGGTTCAAAATAAAAATAAAATTGAGATCAAACAACATTAACGAATTGTAGAAAAGAGGCGAGGGCATCAAACAACATTAACGAATTGTAGAAAAGAGGCGAGGGCCGTGCTTGGCACGGGGTACATACTAGTATTCAATAGAGTGAAGGATTTCTCCATATCAGGTACCTGGCTACTTGAGTGTGCCCCTCACCGCCAAAGCCCCTTCTTATTTCGATTGGCTGCCCTTAATTGAAATGATTTGGGCAAAATAAAGAGTTGGTGCAATAAATTCCTATCGTATGCTAGAAGATCATTATTAGTGCACTCTGTGCTCTTAAGTTTACATATTTTTTGGTCCTCTATGTTATTTTGCCCAAGAAAGTGATTAAAGAAGTTGAAGAAAAACTGTAGGAAATTCCTCTGGGGTGGTGGTGATAATAAAAATACAGTTCCTCTGGTACCATGGAAAACTCTATGTTTGTGAAAAGCTCAAGGTGGTTTAGAATTTCATGATGCTAGCAATGTTACAAAAAGCGCTACGCAGACTAGTCGTTTGAGCCGGGGCCTAGGCGTAAGCCTAGGTGGCGCCTAGGCATTTTTCCTTGTTTACTATTTAATTATAATAATTGATAAAAAAATAGCCAAAATAGTGTCACAAAGACCACAGACAAATGAAAGCACATCAACAAACTTAGAACTATTAACAAACTCACTCTAATTTAACAAACCATGAAACTTCATTAGTCATTATTAAATAAAACAGTAAAACCTAAATTAAAATAATAACAGTGACAGCGAGCAAGATCAGTGCTAATAAGCTTAACTGATATTAACTAATTTAACTAAATTTTATTGCATAAAAATATGTCAATAACTAACTTTATTTAATATAACACTTAACAATAGCTTTTGTTCATCTCAATTAGATTAATAATATAACACTCAATTGATTAATTAAAGTTGTAAACTAACTAATAATTCACTGTTAAAACAATTATAAGAGAGCACTGAACTATAAACAACCTACTAAAATCAAGAATATAGTAGAAGCTAGAAATAAAAAAGAGAAAGTTGTCACCTTGGGCTAGGGTTTGGGATCGGAGGCGGAGGAAGTGCGCTCGGAGGTTGGCGATGGATAGCGTCGAGGAGGCGTCGAGAAATAGGAGGAGGCCGTCGAGGTGGCCGGTTTCATCAGCGGCGGAGGCGGCGGGAGAAGGTGACGATGGCGGCGGAGATAGGTTGGGATCGGGTTCTGGGGAAATAACTGGAGAGAGGGGAAGAGAGGGGAAATAGGAATTAATGGTAGCGGGTCGGGTTGGGTTTAGTTGAAAAACCCCTCCTTTCCCTTTGCATGCGGATATGGGCTGCGTGTTTGGGCCGCTTTTCGGCTCCAATAAATACGTTTTTTCCCCCTTTAAAATGCTAACCAGTGTGCACCCCGCTCGGTTCCTTTTTTTTTTTTTAATCCCCGCATTTAGAATTTGTCTTCCTTTGAGTTTTAACATATTTAATTTAATTATTATACGCTTAAAATTAAAAATTATATATACTCTTATATACTTAAAGAATGATCTAAGTTTTAATACATTTAATTTAGAAATCATATCTACTCCTCTATATTTAAAGGAGAATCCACGTTTTAATATAGTTAATTTGCTTTACTTTTTATAATATAGTAAATTATTGTAGGATAAACAGTAGCTTCAAGTATAGAGGCTCAGATCCGATTTACTATTTATGCTACAATAAATTACTGTATCAAGAGTAGTAAGTATGAACAGTGATTCTTTAGATACTCCTATAAATATAGAAGAATAGATCAGCCCACCTAAGCAAGCCGCTCAGTGACAGAACGTTGGTTGTTGTAGAGGCCTATATAAAAAATAACAATCTTTTGATTGGCACGACACAACAAGCTTTTTAACGAGAACGTTGCTCAAGACAAAGAGGATTGGATGCAAGTTCCGTGTGCCCTCTCTGTGCACTAGCTGATGATTCTATACATCTTTTTGATTATTACTTTTTTTTTAATATGTGATTTCAGTAGGAGATTGTGGACTTGAGTTTTTGAGTTTATTCTAGTTCCTTATACACCTTGAAATAGGCTATGCAAATTCCTTCAGGGGTGTTAGTCAATTGGGACATTTTAATGCAAAATGGGATATATGAGTTTATTCTAGTTCCTTATACACCTTGAAATAGGCTATGCAAATTCACTCAGTGGGTGTTAGTCAATTGGGACACTTTAATGCAAAATGGGATATATGAGTTTATTCTAGTTCCTTATACACCTTGAAATAGGCTGTGCAAATTCCTTCAGCGGGTGTTAGTCAATTGGGACATTTTAATGCAAAATGGGATAATTATTAAAGTGGAATAATGTTTCGTTAGTGGGATAAATAGGAACAATTTTGTGAAGCATGATATTTTAATAAAATAATATGGGATAAATTTTTATAATCATTAAATATATATTTATGCATTTTGAAGATATAAATACTATTTATGTATTTTAAACTTACTATTATTGATTGATAATTGCTTACAAGAATGTTCTTTACTATTAAATAACTTTTGGTTAGACTATAAGATATTGACAATTATTATTATAATGATGGTCTAATGATGGTGATAATCATAATAGGAAAAAAGTAAAGGAAAAAAAAGAAATATAAAAAATAACAAAATAAATATGAGCTCTAGTTTTTTACCATCTAGTTCCAAGCTAAAACTTGGAATAATTTGAGAGACTAGAACTCTCATTTTTATATAGGAAAATAAAAAAAGTGAGATAATTTTGTACCATTATCTCAATTCTAGTTTTGTTAGAGTTCTGTTTGACTAACACTGTAAAATTTTGTTCTAGTTTTAATTCTATGTAACTAACACCTTAAAAATTTATCCCACAGATTATCTCGGTTCCAAATTTAAGTTTTAGATGACTAACCTCACTTAGGTTGGAGCGGCTCTTCATTGTTCCATTTTTGAGGGTATGGAGAGTTTACGTTGGTTGTTGTGAGAGCTTTTTTGGACCGTGTAGGTGTCTCTTTTGTATTGGGGAAAAGAAAAATACCTTAGGGTCCAAAAACATAGGATCCTACATGGGACATGTGAGGTGTCAGCTCTCTGTCCCATGATGTACTGTTCATGAACAGTGTATCATGGGACAGGGAGCCGACACATCACTTGTCCCATGTAGGGTCCCATCTCATGTGTTTTGGGTCCCTGTAGCTGCTAAAGATTTAGTTTTTCTAGAAGTTATTACAGAGTAGGATTTGATTTTTCTTTTCCAACGATAAGCTTTGAAGAATAAATGTAAAAATAAAATAAAATAAATATCCAACAGTCAATATTCCCTTTGTTGGGTATCTATTTATTTTCTCTTCTTTTTTACATTTTGCATAATCACTTGGTGATTATTATGATATTCTGTCATAACTTAAATTATTAGACTATATATTAATACACAAAAAGAGACGGAGCTGACTCTGTACAATGAAGAATTTTTACGAGCAAGGTGAGTGTTTTTTTTTTCAAAATTAGGTATTTGTGTTTGATGTTATGGTATTGGTTGCTCTCAGTTTATCACCATTTATATTTGAGGTCATTTATCTAAGACCCATAAACTGTAACTTGAACCCAAATCTTATGGTGATGGACACAAAAAGAGGTTATCTTGAAATCTAAGAATTATTGATAAGATTAATACTGGTTTATATTTTAACCCATGCTAAATACAGCACTACCTCTCTGACTCAATATCTCTAATGTACTTTCTAAATTCTACCTCCCTAATTTAATATCTCTAACGTACTTTTTAAAAGTGAGGTAGGGCCTGTTTGGTTCGCGAAAAAAGTACATAAAGTAAGGAAAAGAAAACCGACATAGTAAAATTTTAATGTTTTCCTCAACTTTCAGTTGTTTGGTTCGTCAAAGCTATAAAAAAAGTGGGAGGAGAAAATGGGTGCCAGCTCGGATTTGGTGCTGTGAAATTTTCCATTCTAATCAACATAACCCCCCCCCCTCCCCAACCAAAAACTGACACCCAAGCAGAAAAGGAGGGGAAACCCTAGCTTTCTACCCCTAACATCTTGTCACCTCTCTATCTCGTTCTCCTCTCGCTGCTTCCTATTCCTCCTCCTCCCACCTTCTTCTCCTTCTCACGAGCCAAAGAGGAACCCCCTGATCTCCGCCTCCTTCCTCGGGTTCGATCTCTCATCTCCACTCTCTTTTACCTTTTTGATTTGCGCTGTTCTTGAGCCTGCATGCTTGCAATCTGATCGAAGTCGCAGCGAGGTTTGGGAGCTGGTCGGGGCTGAGGGGCTGAGAGAGACAAAGGAGAGGAGGTAGGAGGAGGAGGAGGAGGGAGGAGGAGTTCATGATTTAGAGAGAGAAAGAGGATATGGGTTTTGCTTGGAGGAGAGCTGAGAGAGTTGGGCCATTAGGGGAAGAAGAGAACCGGGCTCGGGTTCAGGCGAGCCTAACCCAGCTCCGGCGAGCTCGGCCGCGGCCTCCTCGACCTCCAGTCCCTCCAAACCATCTCCCTCTCCGACAACAACCTCACTAGGCCCCTGAACCCGAGCCTAACCCATCTCCCAAATATTGTATACTCCTCTTTGATAAAGTTTCAAACACTAAGCCAATGTCATATACGATACAAAACTGCAAGTAAACCCGAGAAATTGAATGTTAAAATTTATAGTTCGACATCAATGACTGTAACTCTTCTTTTTTCCTTGTCTTCATTTATAATAGCACAGCATGTTTATATTTTTTTCATCTATTAAATTGAAAACCTATCCACTTGTAAGACTCTCAACAAGAACCTCAATAAGCCAAACTCATTCTAGCAGAAAACGACTGCAAATGCTTCATGCATACTTCTGAGTTTTTGGTGTATATGTCATATGAGATCATGCCCTTTGATGCAGTAGGTATTTTCCAGGTTCTTATTAATATTTTGTTGCACCAACCTTTTGTCCAAACTGCGTTTAAGTTGCTGCATGAGACGAGTCGAAATCTGTTGCACCAGCCTTGGTTGCAACCTTGCTATGTTTTATGGTTGCTTATTGTCCAACTTATTGTGTTGTTGTTTCCATGTTTGTGCAAAATTGGTTGTTTATTGTGTTGTTGTTTTCATGTTTGTGCAAACTTGGTTTGATGTTTCCATCATGCCTGGCTACTTGCTTTTCGAGTTCTAGTCTTCTTTCTCCTTCTGGCATTGCTCATTACCAATGTTATTATTGACGGAGCTAGCATATTCTACTACTACACTCAGTAAGCTGGCATTACTGCATGTTTCTTAGTTGTTCTTGAGACCATTTTTCTGTCGGTTGATGTTTGATTAATTTCGTTGTTTCACAGGTTCTTGAGACCATTTTTCTGTCGGTTGATGTTTGATTAATTTCGTTGTTTCACAGGTGGACCTTTGTTCTTGTCACTGTATATTTTGCTGTCGGTTGATGTTTGATTAATTTCGTTGTTTCACAGGTGGACCTTTGTTCTTGTCACTGTATATTTTAGGGTATGTCCTTCCTCATAACCAAATATTGCAGAGTAACTATGTGTGCGCCTGTCAGTGTGTGCGCGCACACATGGGTGCTTGATGTGCATGCTTGCACTTTGTGACGGTTGATATCTTCCCTTATATTCATCTATTGTTTCAATTGTTTTTCAATATATCACCTGATATGAGCACGCCGTTTACATAATAAACTGTATCTTTCAGCTTGGTTCTTTTCTGTCCGCTTATGGCTGCCAATAATATATCTCAAGAAAATGAGTGGTGATATAATGAATGGATCAAGCTTAGATGCAGAGCGTGGTATATATGCAGCAGACATCAGTGAGAGGAGTGAAAATGTTCACCGAACAATCAAAAACTCGGTGTTTAATGAGGAACACAATGTTAAATGGGTGGTTGTATCAGTTTTATGTGTTCCAAATCATCTATCAGGTTGATATCTAATCTTATTTGTTTATTAGTTGATAAAAGTTAAATGGGTTGTTGTATCAATTTACGGCATATATCTATGATCTATTCATTTTTTGTTGTTAATATTTTGTCTTATTTGAGTGGTAATTAATCACACTATGGTTACCAAACCACAATCAAGTTTTCTTGATTTTTTTAGTTTGAACCAAACACTAAAAAACGAGGGAATCTATTCACACATCAATTAATTTCTTCTTTTTCAATTTGAACCAAACTAAGAAAAGTGGTGGAAAGTGTTAGATCTTAATAAAAACTTGAGATCTAAAACCATAAAGCCATGATTAATTCGAAGAGATTAACAAGAATCAAAAGAGCTTGAGATCTAAAACCATAAAGCCATGATTAATTCGAAGAGATTAACAAGAATCAAAAGAGCGGAAGCTTATACCTGCTGAATCCATAGATGAAACCTGAGATGAGTTTTGGATCTTCTAACCTTAGGGTTTTCTCTATAGCCGAACTTCTCTTTAGATGGGGGTGAAGAGAATTAGAGAATGTAACCTACATTAGGGACCATAACCCCTTATTTATAGATGTTGTACTTTTGTAATTTGGCCCCTCAACAAATCACAATTACAACTTGGTATCTGCACATATAACCCCATAACTTATTTAAATACCCATTAACCCAACTTGATTGATCACTTTAGTGGGTTATCCTAAAAGATAGCAATACACATTGATTAATCATATGTGCCCACAATTAGATTTATTAGATTAAATCCAACAGAAAGTACTTTCAACCCATATTTTTTGGCGAAACAAACACAATAAACACTTTCATGGAAAGTGAAGGAAACACAAGAAAGTGAAGAAAAATCGTTTTGGGAAAATAAAGGAAACAAACCAAACAGCCTACCAAAAAAGGTGGGTATGTCCATGCCTCGGACAACGAGGTATGTCCGTGCCTCGAACGTGCTAAAATACCATAATATAGGGATTGGAAGACATAAATGCATTTTGAAGAGCCTTTTGTAAATGGCGGATCGGAACATGGTGGTAAGACCATGCTTAGTACGAGCTAAAATACTAGTTTTAGATTATTACAAAATATTATTCGTTTTAACTAAAATCAACATAATTAAGTATGCAAATCTATTTCAAGGAACTGGTTGCCATTTGATTACAAGATAGCAATTACAGGCAACAACAATAAGGTACAAAAGATGATATATATACATCAGCACACTGATCCATAGAATCACCCAATAAACAGCACTACTCTGCATAATTATTAGCAGAAACTACAAAAACTCTCAAATTTTACAAACGTAGCAAGTATATATACATAAAGCTACAGAACAAAATCGAATACTTTTTTTTGACTCATCTGTAAGTACGGTATACTGGAGTGTACATGCAGCTCTCTGCGTGTTTTAGAAGATTTTCTGGACGGGGGAGACGAGTAGAAAGACCTATAAATATCAGAAGAACGAGTTTGTGTATTAGCAAACTTTCACATACCCACATGATAGAAAGATGGGAAAATAAATCCTTTTGAGGGCCTTCTATAAAACATCAGACAGGGAAGAATAAAAGGCTGAACCTCACGTATCAATATATTGTACTAACAAAAGCAGCAAGGTTGGCGTAGTGGTGTAAGGCCCCGCTGCGCTCCTGTTGGGTGTTGGGGGACGATCCATAGTAGGCTAGACCTGTGTTCGAATCCCCCAGCATGTAAAATCCTTCGGGTCAATGCTAGCCACGAAGCGCAAGTGGGCCTAGTCCCATCCATAATAAGGTGTGGGGATACCTCATGGGAAACCTCTATGTGTGTAGTGCTAATAGACACCAATGGTATATGCATCAACATTCGTGATATGCCAGGTGTCACCTCCTCCTTACTCTTTTTATGATATTTTGTTACTCCATACATTTTTTATGGAGAACCCTCCATAACATTCCCTCTCCTAGAAAGATTGGGAGAAAATCCTATAGAGGGTGGTCCCCTTTAGAAAATCATGTATTTCAACGCACATTTTAATGTTAGTGATTGTAGATGCAGTGACTAATTGTAAAGAAACAAAACTGTAAAGAACTAAAACTGGCATTGGCATGTGTGTTCCCTTTCCAATCTATATGATTTTCTACAAAGAATTCACTATAGGATTATTTTTTTCTTTTGTTGTTGTTGTTGTTGTTGTTGTGAAAGATGGTAAGCTCACCTAGTTCATACGCTTTAGAAGCTACATTAGCAGCTATATGGGCAGATATCTTCCTGATACTCGTAAACGGTGGATAAATCAGACCATTATCGAAATTCTCTTGTGGCACCTGTGAAGCCAAAGCTTCGGCTGCTCCAACAAAAGGAAAATGGAATAAATCAATTAAAAAGGGTTCTTCAATTAAAAAGGCCAAGTAATCTATCATAAGTGTAGATATGTGTGGAAATCTCAATTTATATAATTTGTAAAAGGTAAAGGATAACATGATGGTTCCTTGATTACAAGGACTGATGAAGTCATGTAAATTGTCACAGGAGAAGAGGCCACTATTTGAAAGTAAATATTTTCAGTTCTTTACTTACAAGCTGCAAGAAGCATGTCGTCATGCACACGTATCGCTCCTGAGATCACCAAACCAAGACCAAATCCAGGAAAAATATACGCATTGTTTGCCTGATTTTAGATTCAATTTAAAATTCACAACTTCTATTGATGTTTCAAGTTCTTTCAATATATTTATTTAATTCTAGATAATAATTTTAAAAAATTAAACCAAATTACAAGAATCAAAAGACGAACCTGCCCTGGCATGAAAACCTTGCCATTGTATTCAACAGGACCAAATGGACTCCCACTAGCGAATATGACTCGGCCCTGAAAATAATATAAGAGTGAGGGTTAAATTTAAAGTTTTCCTCCATTTTTAGTTTTGCAAAACATTGGCATTCACATCATTGACTGAAGAAAAATAACAGCAAAAGTAGGAACTTTACTTTGCTCCACGTATATGCTTCCTCGGGAGTACACTCAGACTGTGATGTTGGGTTTGATAAAGCAAAAATTATTGGCTTCTGCAATTGTTACAAAGCATTTATATTAGTTCCCACTGGTTGATATCTCTTTAAATTGAAACCTAGAAATATGCTCGAACATATACCTCGTTGAAAGAGGTCATCGCCTCAACTACCTCCTTTGTGAAAGTCCTCCCCACTCCAGCTGATCCTATCAGCACAGTCGGCTTGATAGCCTAAGCAAGTTCAAATCAACCATGACCAATTTATGAACTGTAAGTTGGCATTACATGTGGAATTCTTGAGCACAAACATTAGTATTTTGGACATAAACATAAATGAAGATCATCTTTTTTGTTAAGAAGATAAGCACCTTTACAGCATCTAAGAGAGTTTTGACAGGTTCATGTTCATGAGCCCAGGGTTTCTTAAATTGTTGCAGTGACTCTTTGCGCGAGCTCACAATCAAGCCCTAGTAGTAAAATTAGTTCACAACATTAGAGCCGCGTGAATAGTTTTCTACTATGCAGGAATCTTAATGCTACTTTTTCTTACCTTAGAATCTACAAGCCAAATCTTCTTGCGAGTTTCAACAATTGGAGCTTTTGTCTGCAAGAGTGGAAACAAGTAATTAAATTTAACATGAGAAGGTATAAACTACAAAGCTAACATATCAAATGCATTTTATGTTGGACAAAAGAAGATATCTTTAAGGAGGTAAAAGAGTTAAAATATTTGAAAAAAGCCCACCTGTTTTGACATCTCCAGGGCTATAAGTTCTGCAATACCAATACCAGCCTGCAATTATAGATGTTTCGTAAGTGCTTGGATTCTTAATTTCTTAGAATTTCTTTTATGCCCTCAAATCCACAAAGAAGCCGTTTCGGAGGACAGTCGACAGAGCAACAAAAGAAAAAAAAATGAAGAATAAAAAATGAAGAATATACAAAGCATGGAAAAAAGAAGAAGTGACCTCGCCAGCGCCAAGAAACAAGAAGGTGTATTCTGCTAATTTTCCACCAACTAACTTTAATGCTGCAATAAGCCCAGCAAGGACAACTGAAGCTGTGCCCTGCAAAGATCACAATTATAATTAATAGACGAGTGTTATTTTTCCAAAAGAACATTCATTTCCTAGAGAAAATTATCACAGAAAATATAGACGCAGATACTTAGATTACCTGAATATCATCATTAAAGACGAGATGACTTCTACTGTATTTTGCGAGCAATTCAAATGCATTATGATTTGCAAAGTCCTCGAACTGCACACATTTAAGTTTACATCAAACAAACCATGCAAATAATTCAGAAAGAATTTCAACATAAATACTGTGGCCAACCTGAATAAGGACTTTCTCGCCATAGTTTTGTTTCACAGCAGTCATGAATTCATGTAGCAAATCAGCATATTCCTAGGTAGCAGTTTAGCAATACAGATTAAAAACATATCATAAATCAATATCATGTGATATGCCAATCTATCTAATAGACTAAAACAATTCCCTAGGATGCCACATGTCAATTTTCTGGAGAATTGGCCACATGTCCATTTTTCAAAGAATTGACCATTCATCTTCTATGTAATCTTTACACATTCTAAAACTTTCAAATCTTATCTATTAAAGCTTAACATACAAATACTAAAACTTTCAAAGAATTGGCCATTCATACAAATACTAAAACTTTCATATACTACCATCCATCAATTAAAGTTTCCCAAATCTTATCTATTTATTATACACAAATTACTATAAAAATTGTTGTTTGTAAAATTGAAAACGGTCATAATGTCACATCAAATTCAAACCTTTGAAATTTCATAAAGAATTAAAATGTAACCTCTCTCAATTATTAATTACACTAATTGTCACTACCTCAGCAACTCAATTTTCACTAACGGCCAAGCCTAATCAACTTCCCCACTCTTTCTCAATTCATCTCTTCTCTATAAATCTTGCAAACTAATCTAGGTAAAAGTATTTTTAGATCCCTTTCTTTATCATTAGTTCCTACTCCATAATGATGCATGTGATTGTTGATAACGTATGCTCGATTGGGCTTTTCTTATGCATCCATCTTGTAGATTTTAATGCTACACTCCATTTTATGAAAGTAATGTATCCATTTTATTTGTGTATTTTTTTGTTATTGGTATATAAATATATCCCTTTTGTTGCTTCTTTGTATATAATTTCCCCCTATATTGCTTCTTTGTTTGTAATGTTTCATCTTTGTCAGTTATTTGTTTGAATTTTTTCCCAATGAGATTTTGATATCCAGCTTTCCTAATAGCACGTTGAGGAAATGTGTTGTATGCAAAACAATGTTCATGATAGGAGTGTAAATCATTTGTACAAAATTCAATTAATGGTAATCCGATATCACAAAATTATATTCAATTGTAGTTGTCGATATCAAAGTTGGTGAAGGTGCAAGTATGCAAAGCTTAAGTACCATGTACATCGTGCATAATAGAGTACTTGAGGTAATTGAAGATTTACCCATATCCTTAAGAAAGATACTAATATTTTATATATTAATAGTGTAAGTTTAATTTTTCTTAATCATATTTAAGGCTTTATGTAAATTTAGATTTTTCAATTACTCAAGATGCACCGTAGTTTGTGAAATATAACCTTTTTTAGTTTAATTCTTATGTTCAGGGCTCAAGTTGATTATTAAATTCACATATCACAAAGATTGAGCAAAGAAAATATAAAGTAAAAATTATATAATTAATTTTAAAAAAAATTACCACAGCATGGTGCGGGTAATGACACTAGTTAGTTCCTATAGAATCTAGTACCTGGCCAGTAGCTCGCTTTTGCCGCATCCCAATATAGAACTCATCCTTCAGCAACTGTTCACTGTTAGTCCCCACATCAATTGTTATGGGTAAGCACTGCAAATAAATTAAAATATCAGTCAGGCTTAGCAAAAGTAGAGTGCACAAATGTAATTTCCGTCATTGCTTAGGTATTGATTCTAAAGAGTACTACCATAGATTACACAATCAAAATTTATGATTGATTGTGAAAAGAACCCCTGTACTATCACAAAATTGTGGGCAGACCCCCTGTAGTTTAATTGTTGCGGATATACCCTATGCGTGAATTTTTTTATAATTCTTTTACCCTCAGAAAAAGAGAAAATTGCTCTTTTGACAAATAGACCTCCTAGGGATAAAAGAGTCAAAAAGTTCACTCCAGGGGTTTATCAGCAACAAAACAACTACATGGGCTCCATCAGTAATTAGGCGTTCGTTGAGGGGGTTTAACCACAATTAACTCGAAAACTTAACACGCTAATAACTGGATCAGGAATTAGATCAGGAGTTTGACGTGCTTACTGCAGATGGACGAAGTCCGCCAAGGGCTGTGTAAAGGGATAGCTTGCCAATAGGAATTCCCATACCCTGCACAAAGTTTATGCAGCATTTTCTTCATCATATCATCAAGACATAGAATAAGCTTTTGATCTATTCCATGAAAACTTAAAATACCTAAAATCATATTCACCTGACATCCAAGATCTCCAAGCCCCAAAATACGTTCACCGTCAGTTACCACAATAACCTGAATGGACTTCTCAGGCCAGTTCTTCAACACCTCAAGAATTTTACCCCTACAAGATCAATCAACTTCAAAGCTTCAACCCAACTTCAAAGCTTCAACCACTAAAGTAATCAAATCCACAATAAGCATTAAAAAACCAAAACATACTTCTCTTTCAAACTGATATAAAGACCCTGAGGACGCCTAAAGATGCTACCATACTTTTGACAAGCCTCACCAACTGTAGGTGTGTATACAACCGGAAGCAACTCCTCAACGTTATCAATGAGAAGCTTGTAGAATAGCCTCTCATTCCTCTCCTGAAACAAAATTAATGATGAAATATTAGCAAACTATCCTTTAAAATATTTGAATATAACAAGACAGAACAGAAAGGATAATTGAGCCAGTAACCTGAAGATCCATCAAAGCCATGTACTTCTGAAGGGGCACCTCATAATGCCGAAGATTGTTCATGAGCTTTTTTTCCTGCAAAATGAGATCAATAAAGTTAAGTTAAATGTTATTCAGCAGAAATTAGATGAAAATGTGATTTTAAATGACAACCTGGAGCTCTTGAGTGATACATGCAGGCGGCAAGAGTCCTCGCAAGTAGTGGGCATCCCTTTCTTGCTCTGAAAAAGCAAGCCCTTTATTGTAGTGTGGATCTCTCAACAATGAGTAACCACTAAATCAAATAATAAGGGCAATATTTGTCAAATTTTGCCACAAAAGGTATTCAAATATGAATACAAGACACAAATTTTAGTTAATGATAATAGAAAAACCTCATCATTAAATAAACGAGAATTTTGCTGTTGTTGTGGATGTATAATGGAAAATTCTTGTCATAGATTCTCAATCATCAATAAACACAAATCCATATGCTTATTTTTGGAAACTAGTATGGTGCACCTGCATTGCACGTGTTTCCATTTTCCTATTTATATGCAATGATAATTTTATGTACCTAATGTATATTTTTATTATATATATAGTATTTCAAATTAGTTTGGTTTGCAATCGATAATTTATTAGATATCAAATCAATTATCCGAGTCATAAGTTTATACACTCTATTTAGGGTAAATTCAACAAATGCCTCCTAATAAACTTCTGAACTTTTAAAATATCACGAAACCTCCTTAAGTTCTGGGATTCTCAAGAAAACCCTTTCAACTTTTAACATTGTTAAAAAAACACTAAAAGCATGAAATACAATTTTCATAGGCAAAAATATCACCCTACATAAATTTACCTACATGTGAAAAAGAACAAAGTCAACATTAACGCCATTAAGAAGAGTTTTTTGAAAATTACCGAAAGTCTAGGGAACTTACTGAGATCGCTAAACATTAGTAGGATTTCATGACATTTTGCGAGTTAAGTGATATTATCTAAGGAATGCCCAAATTTAAGGGGTTTTCTGAAAGGCTAAAAAGCACTCAGGTGTCTTATAATTTATTAAATTAACTTAGTTATTTATCAAATTATTTATTTAATTAACAACGATTGACTTATTAATATAGAATAATTTTAGCCTCAAATTGATAAGCTACATAAGGTACATAAATAAGACAGGACTTCTCCTTTGCTTGTTTAGTTCAATGCATGTAATCATGAGAGGAATCACCAAAAACCTCATAGTTAACAAAATCCTGCATGAACATAGTTTGAGACAAAACAAATGCGAAAATGAATAGAAACTTTAATTATTATTTATTAAATAAATCACATATATTCACTTAATCTCCAAAAAAAAGGCACAAAACATTGAACATCTTAAAAATCTCAGTGCATAGCAATGTTGATCAAGAAAAGAACATTAAATTTATAAAAATTATAGAAAAAGCGAGCTCGAGGTCGCTAAAGCAGCGAGGAAAAAAGCAAGCTAGATTTGGCTATTTTCTTCTCTATCTAAATTTTAATTAGAATTGGAATGTTGATTGAAGAAGTGTGATAAATTTTTTTGTTATTTATAGTGATTTGGTGGGAGAAGAATAGTTGTAACGTTTTTTTTATTAGTGCAAATAAATTTATATTTAGTGTGCCAAGAGATAGTGGAGGAGTGTCACTGTGTTTAATTTAAAAATTAATGACAATCAACTGGGAGGTTATGAAAAATTTTATGTATGTCTTCATGTATGTATGCATGGATGTGCAAGCAATGGGGAGGTTATGAAAACTTGAACATGTATATATCTTTATGTATGTATGAATGGATGTGTTGGGGAGCATTTTGAAAAGAAATGCTTTAACATGCTACTTTTATAATAGTATTAGCTTAGATAAATACTTTTTACTTGCTTCAGAATTAGTACTCAGTCCACTAAATTTTGAGGAAAAAGTTTCCATCTTTGAAATCAGTTTCAGTGAAAAGGACTTGCAGTTCTATACAAATACTGTGCTAAATCTCATTTTGAAAAGAAATGCTTTAACATGCTACTTTTATAATAGTATTAGCTTAGATAAATACTTTTTACTTGCTTCAGAATTAGTACTCAGTCCACTAAATTTTGAGGAAAAAGTTTCCATCTTTGAAATCAGTTTCAGTGAAAAGGACTTGCAGTTCTATACAAATACTGTGCTAAATCTCATTTTGAAAAGAAATGCTTTAACATGCTACTTTTATAATAGTATTAGCTTAGATAAATACTTTTTACTTGCTTCAGAATTAGTACTCAGTCCACTAAATTTTGAGGAAAAAGTTTCCATCTTTGAAATCAGTTTCAGTGAAAAGGACTTGCAGTTCTATACAAATACTGTGCTAAATCTCATTTTGAAAAGAAATGCTTTAACATGCTACTTTTATAATAGTATTAGCTTAGATAAATACTTTTTACTTGCTTCAGAATTAGTACTCAGTCCACTAAATTTTGAGGAAAAAGTTTCCATCTTTGAAATCAGTTTCAGTGAAAAGGACTTGCAGTTCTATACAAATACTGTGCTAAATCTCATTTTGAAAAGAAATGCTTTAACATGCTACTTTTATAATAGTATTAGCTTAGATAAATACTTTTTACTTGCTTCAGAATTAGTACTCAGTCCACTAAATTTTGAGGAAAAAGTTTCCATCTTTGAAATCAGTTTCAGTGAAAAGGACTTGCAGTTCTATACAAATACTGTGCTAAATCTCATTTTGAAAAGAAATGCTTTAACATGCTACTTTTATAATAGTATTAGCTTAGATAAATACTTTTTACTTGCTTCAGAATTAGTACTCAGTCCACTAAATTTTGAGGAAAAAGTTTCCATCTTTGAAATCAGTTTCAGTGAAAAGGACTTGCAGTTCTATACAAATACTGTGCTAAATCTCATTTTGAAAAGAAATGCTTTAACATGCTACTTTTATAATAGTTGAAGAAACCAGTTGGAAAACCAGTTGAAAAACGAAGGCACGCATGTGTGAATCCAGATTCACTGCAGTGAATCCAGATCCAGTTATGTGAGGTGTTTGTTTTTTACCATAAAAAATTGTAACTTTTTGCTGTAAAATGTGAAAAATTTTACCTTTTAGTCTGAAAAGTTTCCTGTTTTTTGAAGAAACCAGTTGAAAAACGAAGACACGCATATGTAAATCTAGATTCACTGCAGTGAATCCAGATTCACTGCAGTGAATCCAGATTCAGTTATGTGAGGTGTTTGTTTTTTACCATAAAAATCGTAACTTTTTGCTGTAAAAGGTGAAATCTTTTCATGGTTTAAAATTTTATAGCTTGATAAAAGATGAATTGTTGCTGTGTTCTTCCTGCAAAGAATGTTGTTTTCGATGCTGAATTGTTGCTGTGTTCTTCCTGCAAAGATGGATGATGAAAGATGAAAGCTTCATAGAAGATGGAAGATGGTTAGGATGGTTTTTAATGAACCGTTGTCGTGTTCTTCATGTGAAGATGGAAGATCAAAGCTTGATAGAAGATGGAAGTGAGTTACAGAGAGCGGGAAGTTAGTTAGAAAGAGAAATGGGGAAGTGAAAGGACGTGTTGTATTTTTTGTTTTAATCATTATCTCCAGTTTCTAATGTTGTTAGCCACCATTGTAGTGAATCGTTCCAATTTTACCCTTTTCACATTAATTATTACAGCTGATGTGTATTAGATTTGTGTATATTTTCAATTCTGCCATCGAAATGTAGGTCATTGGATTAAATAGATTGGAGGGTTAGGATTGGTTTTTAGTTCTCTAGGTTTTTATTTGAACCTCTCCCTATATATATATATATATAAACCTAAACTAAAAAAGGATCAAAAATCAAAAGAACGAAGGAAATCAAACCTTGCAACTGAAACCGTCCATGGCGTAACGAGCTGCTCCTCGGTGGCTCGATCCTCGCCATAGATATCCTCAACTCCACCACCCACCGCCGATTTCGAATCGAGATCAAGAACCGAGGCTTCGTCCCCTCGCATCTCCTTCATCGTGCTCTCCATCTTCGATCAAGCTCCCCCCTTTTCTTCTTCCCGCCTTCTCTGCGAATATAAAGTTCTCTTCTTTTCCTCGCAATTCTAAAGATCGACAAAGAAACAAAAGTGAAAATCCTCAACCTAGCGTTAATATAAACAACGATCACCGCTTAAAATGGAGGGAAAATTAATTTTTTTTCCGGGTGTGAGCTAATGTGGAAGTCAGTGGCGAGACCCACCGCTTTAACTGGGGTTTGATTTGATTAGGCAAAAGATTTGATTTTTTTTTCTAATTTGGGTAATTTGGATAATACAAGATTAAATTAAAGAGGAAATTGAGGATGACGAGGTGCTGTAATTACCGAGAGGTGGCGGCTTTGAGTGAGAGCATGACGACGAGCTTCGTTCTCCTCTCTCTAAAAGTTTGTCTCTTTTCTTTTTTCTTTTTTTCTTCTTTTCTTTTTTAAAATTGTTTGAAGACTCCACACGCGCTCGAGGACGGTATGCTCACTCGCGGCATGGGCCGGAACCCCAAATGGGCCTGTAACCAAACGAATAGCTCTCCATTTAGGAAAAGGTACAAATCGCAAACAAATAGGAAAAAAATTATAAGGTGTAAATTTTTGCTCATCTTGTAAATTCTATTTTTTTTATAAGATGTAGTAAATCCAACTTTTTATCCATCATGTTAAATGCTCATATTGCCACAGTAGAAGCATGTGCCTTTTTTTTCGTGACAATTATAAGGTGTAAATTTTTTTTGCTGACAGTAATGATAGAATTATTGCGTTTTGTTCCTACTTATTTCATTCCCAAATCTTGGGCTTGTTTGGATTGAGGGGAATGAGGGTGAAGGGAAGTTAGGGGAATCATTCACCTCCATTCACCTTGTTAGGAGGTGAAGTTAATTCACCTCCATTCACTTTGGTTCACCCCCTAATAGTATAAAAATTGTTACCTCCCAAATTGGGGTGTAACCAAGGGAAAGCGAACTCCCTTCCCTTCCCTTCCATTCTCTCACCTAGTTTCCCTTAACTTCCCATCATCCCCTACGAATCCAAAGAGGCCCTAAGGTGCGCCTCCCTATTAAGACAAGAGAAGAAACTACCGTCTATGCCTTTTTTTTTTTCTTCCTTCCTTTTTTTTTTTTTACCCTTGCTCCCATGTTTTCGGTGACCGTCTTTGTTGAAAAAAAAAACAGCCACCAACCTTGACAACCTCCAGCTCCCCGAGAAGGCTCTCGATCTGCTGAGCTTTCTACTTCTTCTTGAAAATAGGCACCGTCTTCTTATTCTTGAAGTTTTGTTCTTCTTCGAGATAGAATATATAACTATATTTTATTCTCAAATAAATTCATCATCCCACGACGAAAGCTAGCTAGCTAGCTCACATAACGCCTCTGCATAAAAGGAGCTTGGGAAGCTGATTTAAACCTTAGAAATAACCTTTTATCTGGTAAATTTGGTCCGTGCCTTTTTCACTCTCAGTCACAATTAGGGCATTTTGCTCCTGTTTCTTTCATGCCCATATAGAAGAGGGACTACAGTGATGACGCTGCAAGAATGGGGTAGTTAGATTCAGAGATTAGGAGTATGTTTGGGGAAATGGCTCCTAACCCAAGTGGATTATAATCTAGAGTGTTTGATTAATTTATTGGATCATAATCTGCTTTTAATAGTAGATGTAGGCATCAAAAAATGCTAATAGATATCCAATCATAGGGAAAACCACCCAAAATTGACAAATATGAACTGTCTCGCCAGCGAGACAGACTTTGCTGTCTCGCCAGCGAGACAGAGTTTACTGTCTCGCAGCGAGACAGTCTTTGCTGTCTCGCAGCGAGACAGTGTTTGCTGTCTCGCCAGCGAGACAGTGTTTGCTGTCTCGCCAGCGAGACAGACTTTACTGTCTCGCCAGCGAGACAGCTTTGAAATGGTCAAAACTACCTTTGTAACAGCCCTACACGTGTCCATTAACTGCCAAGGGACGTGGGAAACATCGTGGGCGAAAATCACGTGAATAACTGCCAAAATAACGGAGTTTGAAACGTGGGAAGGCAGTTACAGCGAGAAACTGCCAGGAATATTCGTTTTCCGAGACAGTATTTTACTGTCTCGCTGGGCGAGACAGCAAATTTACTGTCTCGCTAGGCGAGACAGTAAACACTGTCTCGACCAGCGAGACAGTAAACACTGTCTCGCCAGCTAACTTCTTCGTTTGTTTGAGTTTTGTGCAGTTATTACCCCAGAGGCTATAAATACGGATCGAGCATATTATCGAGCATATTTTCGAGCAATTCAGAGCAGAGAGAGCAGACTTGAGTTTTCGTGTAATTCCTTGAAATTGAGCTTTGACTTGATTTTAAGAAGAACGACTATCTTACTTCGATAAGATATCGTTTCAATTTCTCACTTCGATAAACGAAGTCAGAATCAGTAAACCCCCTTCACGATCTGTGATTCGGCGGTCCACGAACCAAAGCGTTCCCGGCAAAGGCAAAGTCCCACGAAAACAAAGATCGATAGACGATTTTTGTGTTTGTTTATCAAGAGTTGTAATTCTCATTTTGTTGTGTAGAAAAAGTCTTATAAAAAGATTATTCTTTTGAATTTATTGTAATCAAACAAAGTTATAATGAATTCCTCAACAGAACCGACTTTTGACTCAAACAAGCTGGCGACCAAAGATTATTCTTTCGAATTTATTGTAATCAAACAAAGTTATAATGAATTCCTCAACAGAACCGACTTTTCACTCAAACAGTAGAGTGTTTAAAAAATCAGTGGATTATAATTCATCGTTGTCGTCAAAATGATAAAAAAAACATGGATCGGTGGTGGGTTACTAAATGAGACCTTGGATGTTATGAAATCATAAAGGGTATAATTATATTTTACTTTGTCAAACTTTAATGACTTGTAAGCCACCGAAAAAGGTAATCTAAGACACCCTAATCTTACTTTCTTAATGACTTACAAGTCAACATAAGCCGTGTGCTAAACATCTCAAAGTGGCTTGCTTTGGACATTTGCCAAACATGCACTAATACACAGATTGCCATACATAAAGGTATTTTTTGAAAAGGAAAAAAATGCGAAGCAAATGTAAATACTCCCCCAACGGCTTGCGCCGCTTATCACTTTCGTTTTCTACCTGGCCATCATCTTGACAAACAAACGCATAGATTCGTAACGCCAAAAATCTCATGCAAGATACAACTACCTGTTTAAGTAGAAGTAACTGCAGCAGATCTGCCGAATTACTGTTGAGCCGCTCAACCTCGTTCCCCTCGTCTTCAATGTCAACTTTATACTCAATAGATTATGCAAGAGAAGCTTCAGCGAAAAAGGCACTTGTAAATACATTTATCCAGTAAATTATTAAGCACTTTCCCGTATGAAACTGAAGTTCAACTCAATCCTAACTCTCAAACATAACTATTATTTCTCACGCGCATCATTTACACAATTACACCAAGGTTACATACCATTCAACACCAAAATTGGATTCACATATCAATTATTTACTAGCTTCCCCCAAAAAATTTTCACATACCCCGTAAAATGTTCCTTTAACCCATCTTAGACTACTGTTGGGAATTAATGAATTACTACTACAATCTCGTCTAGCATAGCAAAAAACTCATCAAACTTCGATATTTTTGCCTATAAAATATTTGGTACTGGATAGTAGGTACTCATCCTCTGAACAACTTACATTTGATGGTAAAGGTCTCTCTTGGGAATCAAATGGCAATTATACAAGGACTTGTACATGCATCAGAAATACACAACAGAAACAAAAGCATTGTTTTTCACCTGCCTTCTCTTTCTATGTTTGAGGTATCATCAGCGACTTGAGAACTACGGATCCCCCAGAAAGATCTCGGCAACAAGTTCTTCTTTGTAGCTGTAAACAGCCAACCCATGTGTGATTCGCAAGTTGCACAGTTGGCAATGGTCCAGGCGTATCTGCGAAAAAAAATGAAAGCGATCAGCATTCGCTATTTGTAAAGGTAGCTTACTTCTTACAGATGCATCCATTGTTGATACCATCTTTTATTAACATATTAGGTCGTCCATCTCAACATTGTCTTTTGACTATGCTCATTTATGTTTATACATGGGTTGTCCAGATATCCTTTAAGTTTACCAGGATCAGATATGAGTACTATCAGTACTCAACCAACATCTGTTATGCTAATAATCCTAGCTGAAAGGTGATTATTTTACATATCCACACTTCTCGAAGTTTTATGTACAAAGAATCTGCATGCAATACAAATTTAAAATATAGACAAAATATAGCTTTTTTACCTATCATTCTCTATGTTATGTAGAAAATTAATTTTTTTAAAGCAAAGATGTTTTCCCTTCTACACTCGGACAAGCTTTTAAATGTATTTTGCACAAAAGATAAAATCTATGCTCATACCCTGGAAACCAGCTATGCTCTTTAGAAGGAGACCCCCAAAGTGCCAGTGCAGTAGCGTTGTAAACGGTTATGGCCTCGTGTACATAGCCATGAGGGTTGACATAAGCATTCAGTGGTCCATCACTAGACATTATCACCATATCGCTCCTCTTTGCAATTAAGGTCTGCAAAAACAAAACAGCAGTTAAGTCCAACTATAAACATGGTCATAACATATCAGATATTTCAAATAAAAGTAATAAAAAAAGTTAAGACTTATTTTACAAGCCTTGAAGAAAATCATGACCAACACAATCCCTTACGTGGCAGTTTTTACAGCATATAAGATTAAAGCTCTTAAGGAGCTGGATTTCCTTTTGCAATCTGTATGATATTCCATCAATCTCTAACAGTTCCTGCCTTTCAGATTCTGACACAGGAAGTTTGCTGGCTATGTAAAATGATAAAAGATCCGGCTTCTTTGTATAATCATCCAGCCTTGGACTCCCTATTATCTGCCTCCACAAATCTGCAGCATGGTTACATGAACATCATTGCAGTTCTCATCCTACAAGCACGTGCTGGCACTACTACAATACCAATGTGAAAAAGGTCCATATAATTTTATTTTGTAAAACACTAGGAAATAATGCTCATAGCAAAAAAATATTTACATGCCCACATGGTTAAAATTGGGAGTATGGAATTATTACCAGCAGCTCTCTGCGCAAGTGCGTATGAGTCATACATTTGGTAGACCCAATGAGGCCAGAAGGACATTGGAGCCCTGCACACACGTTTTGCACCATCAACAGTGCAGCCACCTTTCCATTTTTCATGATCACTAGATCTTTTTTCTGCTGAAGACTCCGGTGAATCCCAACCAAGCCTATCATCCTTGCTCAACTTTTTAGTACAATGTTTCCCTGATGCTCTTGATCTAGTTGATCTAGTTGATCTAGTTGAAAAAGATTTCGGTAGCCTCTTCCTTCGCCCATAGACGGACTCCTCATCACTACTAGAGGACTCATAGATCCTCTCGTATAGACTAAGGGAATCACTTGCAGAGGGGCAGATTCTCATACATACGTCTGAATGGTCACTTTCTGCGCTTGCAGGGGACATACACTCTGAACTATTTTCAGCATCCTCATATGTCAATCGCTTGTTTGGAGAGAGACCTGAAGGCACTGCATGAGAAAGGCTAAATTTTCTGGAGTTTCCAACAGAAGCCAGTAGTCCAAATGCATCCTTTGGAGTTTTTAAAGGAATATCTTCCTGAACAATTTGAACTTCAGCACATGGCTGCAAAACAAACAATATTGTTTTCAGATTACCCTCGTCCAATAAATCATCACATGGAAAAAATTGTTAACATGAAACATTACCGCTCCTTCAACATCTATCCATCTACGCCTCACGCGAAAACGCTGCCGACCACGAGCAACCACATTTAAGGAGCCATCATCCAACTGCCGATATTGCCGTATCTAAGAGAAAGCATACAGGTGAGGCCAAAATCGGATCAAAAGCAGAAGTATGAAAATACTACAGAAAACGAGAGGCTAAAAAACCATTAATTCTCTTCTGATTAGCAAAATGCCTGCACTCCCTCCAATAAAGAATTCTCACAAGTTCTTTTCTTCACTAAATACAACATTTTAAGAATTTCAGGTTGAAATCAAACACAAATAAAAAGATAACTAACGTTAACATGGTTGATTAGTGTTAAAGTTAGGAGTGGATTGTAGTAACATGTTTAACTAGGATATTTAAGAGTAACCCTAAGGTAGTGTTTAGAAAAAAAGAGTTAAGATGTAGGACTAATAAAGCTTATGAAGGTGAGATGGAAAGCTCATGTCCCGTGAAGAGTTAAAGCTAAGCTCGTGCAACATATGCTTCTAACAAACAACTCTTCATCCAAATAGTGGTCATGGTAAGCATTCTGTGCATTTGGGGGGGTGAATGTTGTGGTTTTTTAAAACACTAGAGGTTAGCTGTCCATACCCCTCAAAAAAAAATATATTTAAAAGCAAAATATTGACCACCACAGATTGACATCCGTTTTGACGTCACACATAAATATTTCTTTACGAGCCTGGGTAACTTTCTGTTTGGTAAGAGTCTGTTGATGACTCGGTCTAGCTCTAATAACCAACCGGACCCTCAGAAAATGACAGATAAGAGGAAGGTCTAAACAACAAAGAACAAAGCCCTTTTATAATGAGTTTAACAACGTTCTGTAAGAATGTCTACCATATTCTGTAGGTTTAGTTCCAAAATTTCAGCCATACAGCTACTTCCTCTAATTTTATGGGTTCTCATCACATATGCCCTCAAGTTCATGTTGTATATTCACCCTGCTAAATTCATATTATTCTACATGCTCCTAGCATTAGATTTATGGCTTCCATCAAATAAAAAGTTATGGGAGTGCTAATCATTTAAAAACTTTAAACTTATTCAGAAATATACAGCGAACTTCTGATTCCTGTGCAAGATCAACCTCAATAACCCATGTCAATGTAAAGAAGACTAGTACTGGGAGCTGCAAGTGAGGCTTGGTTAATCAGGTTCCTCTTCACATGGTAAGACCGCATATAGCTTTTGGTCTGAATTTCATGCATTCATTAAGTGGATGAGACTAGTTCAGATATTCCCCTGTATAACTAAATTAATTTTTAGAACTAATCTTTGAAGGGTCCTTTAAGTTTATAAGGGTTTTATCCAAATTGGCTAGATGTAGAACTTTGCCATTTTGGAGTCTCGACTCTACATTTTATACTTAAAACGATTCAAGACAGGCAATTAAACTAATTAGTCAACAAACTATCAAGCTCTAATCAGTTAGGTTTCTGCGAATGCATACAGAATGGGGAAATCTTTGATGAATATAGACAGTGAGATCTGAGAATCAAACCTCTGCAGTGGTGCCAGTAGTAGCAAAGCGAACTCTTCCATCATCTGGATGTCTGTGTACTCGAACCTAAATCAAGTTTAAACATTATCCATATTATTATACAAAAGCAAACGATTAGTGGGATTATTTGCAATGAGCTAAAGCTAGTTAACATACCACACCTATAGTGCAAGAAGCCTCAACCTGCTGCAGAGCTCTTTCCACAGCAGCTTTGAATCTAGGTTGAATTACTCTTAGAGGAAGCGTTGCTTCAGGGAACAAAACAACTCCTGTTAACATGACCAAATGACATTAAGGAATAAAATCTAGAATTAAGAAAAAATACAGGAAATACACAGTGCAACTGATAAAACAGGATTGTGAGCTTCCCCCTCCATTTAGCATGCCCAAATAGGATGTCCAAAATACATGATGAGAAATGAGAATACATTCTCAATTATCAATAAGTTGGGAATTTGAATTTTACTTGAAGTTCTATGTCCTCTAAACCTTGGAATTAGACAGCTAAGGGTAAGTTTAATACAGTGCATGTTTTCAAGATGTCTATGAATTGGACTTGCAAAAAAGGAGTATGTGCGTATAGGGAGCTGATAAGGTGCTAAAGCAGTCATATGGTAATATTAAGTCCAGATCAGTAGATAACTGTAAATCACGAACTGATTGTTGACTAGTACCGCATACTATTATGGCTAATTTAAGCCAAGTTGAGGGCCTAGATAGTCTTCATGATCAATTGAAGTAGCAGGATCGTGACAGGCTTGGAGGCATTAAAATCTTAAATTGATGGGCATCCAAAGAAATGTGCATCTAATGCCGTCTAGTATACATTGGATTTGTTGCATTGTTCTCTCATTTTTTTCTTGACCAGCTCATTATAATGGTCCCAACCTTCTTAGAGAGGATATCTCATTACATCAAATTTTCAACACCTTAGCAGCACACAGTTGCGTGAAATCTATTATAAGATGCTGCAACGAAATTTAACAGAGAAAATAATACGGTGTCAATAACTGTAATCCTGGGGCAGTAAAAACATATGTGAAACACAACAAAAAGTCTAAATAAATGATAATTACCTTCAAGATAAAACATCGGCAAGTTCAAGATTGCACCTCCATCCAGAAATGATAATCTACCATGAGTATCATCAACCTCTGTCACACAGAAAAAGTTAAAGGCATCCAAATAGCAACGCCAAAAGCTGTTGGAAAGAATATATAAAGCATTACCTCCAAGATATGTATGCAGGGAGGCCAGACATGGATTGAAAGTAAAGCCACCATACGGACCGGCACCCCCATCATTTCCACTGCTTGGTAACCAAAAGGAGAAAAGAAACTTGCTATCAGATATGTCGCTATATATAAATAGCATCCACCACAAGTCAATATTACAAGTATCATATAAATGTTGTTTGCTAGATTAAAATGCAAGGTTTTAAATGTCGGATGTAGGGTTCGTGTCGGGCAGCTGAAATTCATGTCGGATAGCGAAAATCAGGGATATATCGAGAGACATGGACTACATATCGGATTGTCATATCGGGTGGTGCACATATGTATAATATCATATCCTAAATGTAATCTAAACAATCCTAAATTCAATATAAGCATACTTTATAAATTCTAGAGGTGGTGCTGGCGATGGGTGGATTCCGACGTCGCGGTGAGGCAGTGTTGGGGCTCTTCTTCTTCTGCTCGAGGTCTTTCGGATGAGTCAACGATCACCCTCTTTCCTTTATCCTGACGACGGGATACTCTGCCGCCATCTGGTTCGGTTGAGGTTCGGATTTTAGGGCACAACGGGAGATGGACGACGGGGGGTCGAGATGGAGGTGGGGGAAGGACGTCG
>NC_033794.1:5524955-5526965 GCF_001876935.1 Asparagus officinalis | reverse complement strand
GCCGCCGTTCACAAAATGAGTGATAGGTTCCCAAGTCCGCTGCAACCCTAATTTTTCTCTTTTCTTTCTCTCAGGTTCATAAGGGGCGGTTTGGTTGATTTTCTAGAATAAAAAAAAGGATAAGGATATCACTAAAACTTGTCTTCTATCCATTTCCTCAAAAAAAAGTCGTGAAATGGGTTTCCTTAAAATTGTGTCACATCCTCCAATCCTCCAATAAGATGATGACAATTTATCTCATCTCTTCTCTTTTCTTACTTTTAGGAGGTGAACCAAACAAAAGAAAAGAACCTATTATAGGAAATAGGTTTCCCATAATAGATTTTCTTTTTTTTAACCAACCAAACAGCCCCTAAGAAACCCTTAAACATGAGAACGGGTTAAACGGATTTGGGTTTTTATCACTAAACCCAAACCCGATAACAAAAACAAATCTAAAAAAGGGCATATCGGCCGATTTTTCAAAGCTGAAAAATCGGCCGCATGCCAGATATGGCCCTGATATTTCTGATTTGACCCTGAAAACCAACATACGAGTTAAAAACGCCCATGTCGTGTCACTCAAGCTCTCAAACCAACATGTCGGACATGTCGGTTGATATTTAAAACCTTGTTAAAATGTGCATTAAATTTTCTCATAAACGTACTTTAAATTAGAAACCACTTTCCTTGTTTAAAGGCTAACTACTAAACCTTGTGAGCAATAACAAAATTGAGGGACAGAACCAGGGCCCTTTACTTGAAAATGCTAACTAGCACTGATAAAGGTTGCCCTTAGATAGTCTGCCAAGATTCTTCCAAGATCCAAGAGCTATAGGCTATACGAGGGTTCTGTATCCAAGGACAGGTCCAATAACTTTTGTTTGATGCAGCTACACAACTATGACTCCGCTTTGGTATGAGATTTGTAAGGAGTCATGTTTTCATATAACTATAGTTGGCATCTCGATTGTTCCATTACGAAGGATTACTATATCTTTCTCTAAGAAGTAAGGGTGCTAAACCATATCCGTATCCGAGAAAATATTTGTAACCGTATCTGCTAGGATACGGATATGATTACTCAAATCTATAACCGATAGGATATGGTTACGGATATGGTTTTGTAGTGAAATATCTGTATCCGTATCCGAAATATCCGAGTACATATTAGTCATATTCTTACGATGGTTTCGATTCTTAGATTATTGATTTGTGGTTAATTTTGATGATCAAGATGTCTAATCTTAACTTTTCAGTTATAATGAAGATATTAACGAACTTGTTTGTATCACATGAACTATATTTTTCTCAATACTATCTACTTTTCTCATATCTATTTTGTATCTGTATGCATATCCGCTTATATATCCGCATGTATATCCGTAATTGTATCCGATTTTAGTGGATATGGTTATAAATTTACCGAGATATATCTGTATCCATATCCGAGATGGGTAAGCGGATATGGATATGGTAAGCATCATATCCGAGCCATATCCGGACCGTATCCGGACCGAATGCACCCCTACTAAGAAGTATCAGCAGCATGATTCCATAGCTGAACCCTTAATTTTGTAGCATTAAGCAAACAATCGAGAGCAACTCACGTGCTACATCATTCTCATGATAGCATTATCTTCTATAGAACAAAACAATATATAAGTTTCACACCAACCAAATCATTCGAACTGGGCTAAAAATTCACTACCTCAGTTGAACTACTAAACTTAGGGTTTAACACCAAACATCGTGGCTGTTCAATTATGAGAGTGATTACCAGATCATTCACTGGCCCCGCAAACAAAACATTATCTTGTACGGGACAAAACAACCAAATCATTCACTAGCTCAGCAAACTACTAGATCTAGGGTTTAGCTGTTCTCCCCAAACCCTAGAAATTACTTGAAGAAAAGAAAAAGAAGGAGATTTACGCTGTGAGGACGTTGTCGTCGCCGGAGGAATCGTCGAAGTCGTCGTCGACCTCCTCGATCTGAAGCTCCTCCATGTCGAGCTCGCGGATCTGCTCC
>NC_033794.1:5510643-5524945 GCF_001876935.1 Asparagus officinalis | reverse complement strand
GGAGATGAAAGGGGGGAAATGAGAGGGGATTGTAACAAGAATGAGGGCTCGATTCTAGAAATCCATGGAGAAATTTTGTGTTTCTTCTCCTCTCTATTTCTTTCTCGTTTTTCGTCGGGAGAAGCGTAGGTACAACGCGTGGCTTGCTTCGATGTGGGCTGGGCTGATTTGAGCTCGGCCCATATTTATCGTCTATAAAGCCGAAGTGCTTGGGCCTCCGAAGTCTGTCCACATATTGCTCAATTTTTAAAAATAAAAAACAAATTACGATTTTGCAAAAAGATAAAAGAAAAAACTCTCATGACAATAAATTATTTGTTTTAAATGGATAGAAAATGGAGGGAGTAGAGTGTACTTTTGCTACTTCGAATCGGTATAAACTGTTCATTTCTTAGAATAATCTACTTCTAAAATTCCCGAAATGCTACTACTTCTACTATTTTCCGAAAAATTATATATTTTTTTTCTAAAAATATATTTTTGAAAAAAATTTAAATACTGGTATGATGCCTACATGAAATCTTATTTCTTAAAAGTTTTTCTGCACCTTGAGTTTGTAGAAGTAGCTGAAATGTGTGTGTATTCAAAAAAAAAAACAGTTGTTTGTTAACTCCTCCCTTTGTACTTTTAAAATCCCAAAAAACCCTCGTCACAAAATAGATATCTCAATGAAAAAACAAATGAATTGAACGAAATAATATTTTCTTTAATTTTCAGAAACTTGTGAAGAAGAATAATATAGCATCTAGTGGTGTCACAAGACATCGCTTAATGTGTATTGTTATTTGTATTTACTATCGAGTTAAGCTTAATACTATCTAACAAGTAGATACTACCAACCCAATTTTGAACATCAGAACCCAAAATAAAAATCCAAATAGGTGATGTGGTCTACTACACATAAGCTATCCATAAAAAAAAGATTAAAAATTTTCAACATTATTAACCCATGCATAATATATCGTCAAAACAAATGTTTCCGATTTTTCACAAAGTTGCTTAAGTTTTCATCTCTTGATGTGATTCAAAACATATTGAAATCATTTGAATTTTTGTGTATCAATAGCTCATGTATAGTAGATCACATGCGCCAATTTAGGGTCCCAAATTTAAAATTTGGTTGATTTGTATCCTCATATTGATACTATTAATATTAACTTAGTCCAACTCTACACTCTAAGACCCTATTGAAATTAGGACAGGACACTGCTATTGGACATGGGGATATCACCAAGTTAAATTTTCTAGATTTGTTACTAGGTTGTATGTTGCGTATTGATGTTTAAAAAAGGAGAAGTCCAAGGTGAAGAGTTAAACCTTTTACTGACAAGGCGTGACTTTCTAAGAGTGAAATGTAAGCATCATGAGTTTAAGTATTTTAATTTTAAAATCTATAAATGTTATGAACATACAGTATATAATGGTTATGATATTTACAACTAGATACACTCGTATCCTGATTAGTAAAGAAACACTAAGTATGTAAAGTGTAGATACAAATCACAAGACACTAAGATGCATGTGTGACATATATATGTTATTACACTCACGTGGTCATATTAAAGATACATAAGGAAAATTTAATGTTAATTAAAACTTCTTTTATACCCTCCTATCTTGGCTAAAACGCGCACTTTAAAATAGAATCATTTTGTGAAGCCCATACTTCTGTTAGAAATGGGATGCAAGCCTAGAGGGACGGGGGAATATGATTGCTACATTTTTTTTGGCTAAACACAAAAAATACAACAAAAAAATATATATAAAAAAGACAAACCAACACATAAACACACTAGATTTTTATAGTGCTTCAGATAGAAATCTTACATCCACTATTCCTTCTCGTGAAAGGCCTTCCTTACTATGACCAAAGTTTACCTGAATCATACCTTGATTTAGTAGGTTTTAAAGACCACACCCTATATTTTGCCCAAAACCAATCGTCTAGCTTAACTTTTCACAATGACTGGAAGAAACCTAGCTATAGCTAGACCAACCCTTAGTTACTCCAACTTGAGTATGTCATCAAACCTACCCCTAGCTAGCTTAGAGCATCTCCAACAGCTTCTTCAAAATTTTCTCCAAAATGGGGAAGCAAAAGTCATATTCTCCAACTAATTTTTACACCAACTCCAACAGCTTCCCCATTTTGAAGAATTAATTTTCTCCTCTAAAAAATTAGAGAATGCTGCAGATTTGGGGAAGCTTCTCCATTTTTTCTCCTTCATCCCTATTTTGGGGAATGAGATGGAGAATCTGTTGGGCCAAAAACCTAACTAAATTCTCCAAAAGTGAGAAATGGGGAAGCTGTTGGAGATGCTCTTACCCCTCAATTACTCCAGCTTGAGTATGCTGTCAAACCCACAAGTTTGAAATATAATCCCAAAAATAATTATGCACAAATAAATTAATCTTACGGCTCTTTAGCAAATTGTTCTTCAAACCGATGAAGATGAAGATCAGTGAAGAAGCGATATAGAGATGTAAACGTAGGGCACTCCTTCTCACTGAATCAAACTCCGATGAAAAGCGCACCGAGAAGAAGCTAAATGAGACTTAGGGAATTTGATCAACTCTGTGTGAAATCCTAGAATAAATCTCTCTTCTTTTGTGTATTTGCCTCCACGAACTTCGTTGTTAATTATGATCTCAACTTGCCTTAAATAAATATTGATAGGATAGGAAAGAGATACCGAAATCTGAGTGCTAATAGGAGATCGAACGGGTCAACGAATAGATGCGATTTAATCTTAAAAATTACCAAATTCCGTTATAACGATCGATGGTCGATTACGACCATCAATGGTCCCTTGGTGATCATTGATGGTTCATTTTCTAGCTATCAATGATGCATATTCTGATTTATGTATTTATTTTATTATCTCCTATAACAATCGATGGTTCCCCATGACCATCAACGAGATGCTGACCATCCATAGTTGCCTCTTGACCATCGATGATTTGATGGCTGAAATCAACGTTCGTATTGATTTTTGCATCGTTTCGAATGGCATCTTACTCGTACATGTTTATACCTGAAATACATCATCTCATAAAAAATATCAGTAGTAACGAGAGTTTGTTATTACTCAGATAAGAAATATTGTATGAGCAACGTTTTAATAATTTCAACTATGCTTTAAACGATGAGGCGTAAGCTTTAAGGGATAAATAGCTTCTCTCTTGAGTTTTGATTCATTTATCGTTCAAAAAGTTTTGAAGCCAGCTTCAAAAGAGCTTTTTCAGACATTGTTGCATCGTTGCGTGGTGTAATTGATGAAAATTTTGACGTTGAGCTTAATTTCACTTCAAACTCAAAGTTAAACAATCAACGATTATTGTTGGACTACGACAAGAAAATTAATTAATTAGAAGTACGCACATAGATTCACAAACAAGTTAATTTTTTTTTATATAGAACTTTATCAATTTATCCATTGCAAACAATTTCTAAATGGGCACAAGCGAGAAAGGAAACAACGACGGGTTATAAAAGGGAAACAACTTTTCTTTTTGACTAATAAATATCATAACGCTGAATGATTATAGAAAGTCCTCCGAATATTAGAAATCCATCTTAAGTTTACGGGTTATCAACCCCCCTACCCCTAATTTAAGGAGATTTTCTGATAAAACCTGAAGGATAAAAGGAGATTTTGTGACAATCCCAATACTTAAAGGGGGATTTTTTGATATTTTGAAAGCTAAAGGGTGTTTTCCGCCAATTATCCAAAGTTGAGAGGGGCTTTATGATATTTACCCTTTCTTTTCCTCGTTAATATCTCCATCAGTTCCGAGGTTTCACTTTCATGGGCGTCCCCACACCGCCGACAATCGTTGCCTTTCTCTGCTCGCTCTCAGGTATCCAATTCCCCTTTCCTCTATAATATGCATTATAGAAAAAAGGAATAATTTTAGGAATAAAACCCTAATTGAGCATCCAAGAGCCAGCCCTCAGAACCCTGATGGTCTTCAATTAATTTCCAATTTTTGTTCAATTAATTTCCAATTTTTGTGTCAACTCTTGACGATTTGCAGTTTGGATCTCTAATCTGATTACACATAACGAGATTGGTAGCTGAACTTGTTTTATTTTGGAATTTGGCTCTGTTGCTCTTCCTTTTAGCCATTGAAATCGGCGAGGATGGCTTTTGTGAAAGAGTGCAGATAAAAAAGCTGCCCTTTTGGCCAACTTTCTATTTGGACTAGGAGCCATTTAGGTTTCAGAAGAATGCTGACGGATGAATCATTTATTTGAGAAAAAAAAAGTGTTAACTAATTAGTTGTCTTTCTTCTTTCGAGCTGAATTTACAGATACGGCTCTTTTAAAGAGAAATTGAGAAAATTGGCGGAGTTGTTGGTTTCAACTAGCAACTTGTTATTGTTTACTGATGGTCATGACCCTTGCTAGTTAAGGCTCCTTTAGAGTCGGGCATTTTTATATGTCAAAACAATTCAATTCGACGAGCTCTTTAGGATTTGAATCGTGAACATTATCATCCCCTTCGACTACTCTTAACCAATCAAGGTTTGGAACAGTTAAATGCCGGATCTCCCTCCCTGGCAGGCAGGTGTTGGACTGAGCTCCACTTGATGCGCACGATAAAGTGGTAAGAAATAAGTCTTTTAGGTGGTTTGGGAGCTTGTCGTAGGTGTTAGATATATGGAACTAGGTTCTTGGAGCTGCCGTCATATTCTGTGGTCTTTTAGTTTTTACAATATCAGGGTATCCGTGCCCTGGTGAATTGAACTTAATCTAGCAGGGTTACTGTCATCGAATTCATATGGAACCATCAGTCCTAAGCTGCATAAAATCATTAAACTTCAATTAATCTAATCTGAGGTGAGTTTGTAAAGTCTTTCTTCTTAACTTTTCATCTGATTCATTTCCTATGCGGATATTGCTGTTATGATTTTGTTAGAGACATCCTGGGATATATGATATCTCAGGTATTTGTAGACACCTGTCTTTGCTGAAACTTGCTGTGTAGATAACTTTTAGCGCAGCTCCTGTTGACATGATTCTTCAGGAGACAGGGTTGATGCCTTTGAGACTATACCCTCAATAATGCTCAATCAAATGATGTGGGCGCAGACAAGCAGAACAATTACAATAATCAATAAACTATGGAAGTTTGCTGTAGCATGTAGGGGACCTACACTGAACAATGAGCTTAAGCATTTCTGATGATTCCTTCCTAAAGCTCGATCAGATAGAAAACCTTAAAAGAAAGCTTATTTTTGGATCATGCAGAACCACCGAACCTATTCATTGTCCGATGCAAAATATACACTGAATATATTAAAGGTAGTTTTTGACCAGAGGCAGTGAGACATGATTGATTGATGTATGCTAAAGTTTGAAAACAAGCTTTGTTGGCTTGATGATCTATATCCTTAGGTCCTTCTTTCTTGATTCCAAGAAACACACTGCATAAACACAGACAAGCACACACATGAACATGTATATGCATTATATATATAGGCACACTGCATAAACATATGTAGATATACACATTATATATAGTATCATGTAGATATGCAACACTGGGTTTTGATACTCCACACCATCTATGAAATGGATATACATGTTTGAAGATATTCAAAAGTTATTAACTCATCAGTATACCTATGCAATCTGGAATCAGATAATGGTAAGTTCAGATCTTTATTTAACTACATTTCTCGTATTTCTAGTTATAAATCATTTGAATCTTCACAAGAGAGTCAAAAAGACGCTAGGCATTAACTAGTAATTCTTTGGCAACATCATTGCAAAGGAAGTATGAAAATATATTGGTTTAAAATTCCTGCGAAACATGGATATTAGTTGGCTTTTCAGCAGTAATATGGTTATGAGAGATAATGTGGTTAAAGTACACTGGTAAGCAAATGGGATTTTACATGGCTGGTTTGCATCCCCTAACTACGTTAGATACATTGCATCCTATCTTCATACTAACTCGTCTGATGATGACTTTAAGAATATACAACATTCTACTTGCTGACCCCACATCGAGTTGTCGTTCCCACATTCAACGATATGATTCATTGATTCTCCAGAGATTGATGTGATTCTCCTGAGATTGATGTATTTTTTTCTTCTTCCTCGATTATTCTGCTAGCTTTAGTATTCCTTTTCACCTCTCCGTTCAGTTATAATGTGGAAAAGTTCTTCGAGTATGACAACTTAACCTATCAGAAAATTAGCAGGTCAACAAATGTAACTGTGATAGTTTAACACCTGTTCCTCCCAGAGATGTCAGTTTACTGCTTTAGGCGTTATTGGGAAAGCCTCTCTTATTTGATATTCTCGATAAGGGTGTTTGATATTCATTATCGTACTGTGGTCAAGAGATGTTAGAATGTCACATTATATAGGTTTGTGTTTTATATATTTTCTAAGTATTGTTTTTCATAGTTACCCAACTATGTGGCAGTTATCTTGTGTAGGGTTGTTAACAGTGTATGAGAAGGGTTATGCTCAGTTGCTGATTAAATTAAGTAGTGAAACAGTATGGTGTCTACTTCTGATCGTAACTTGAGAACAATTTGAACTGATTGATGGCTGTGGTTGGGTATCAGCACTCATTGTTGTGGCAATGATCAGCTAAGAATTTCGCCTTTTCCCTTTTCTTTCCCTCATCCAAATTTCCTTGTAGGTTCTATCTGGTTGGGGTTCTCTTATTATAAATGAGATAGTGATTGGAAATCATGCAAAATACATCCTATAGCTTTTGCTCCTTTTATCACAGGTTTGGATGGGCCCAAACACTGGAAAGGAAATAATACAGTGAACTATGGGAAAGAGCTACCAAAGAATTGTTTTCTCATCCTAGTGTGCTATGGCTAAGGATTAAAGCACATCTTATGCTTATTCCTATTCTCTTTCCATTTTCCTTTTCCCCTTCATTTCATGCACCTTGTTCCATGCACTTTGAGACTTAAGAGGAAGGCTGGCAGTTTATAAGGACCATCTCCTTTAACGGCTAGATTCTTTTTCCTTTATCTTTAACTGTTTTGTTGTTACTGATGATTGGTTCAGGTATTTATTCCCCTGTTCAAAGTTGTGAGAGATTGCTTGAAGTTGTTTAGGCAAGTAAATCCCCATGGTGTAAGATAACTAAGTGCTCATGTGCCATTTGAAATGATTGTTGTCTGAGTTCCCACTTATAAATAAAGAAAATGGTTAGTACGGGCAAAATCTTAGTTCAAACAGTTTGATGGTTTGATTAACTCTGTGGGCCATGTTGTGTGTCATGACTTAAGGAGCATTTACTGGGTTTTTGGTATTGGCTCTATCTTAAGTCCTTAACATGCATCACATTAGTTGATTTGGCTTTTTGGGAATTGGGATGGATAGATTCTGTTTTCTGATGAGAAGGGGCATAACACAGGAAGGGAATTATTTGCCACTATCGAGAATTGATTTTCAGGAAGTTAACTGCAATTACACAGCTGTACTGCAGGTGTTGCTTAAATTTGGAGCTGGAATCTTTCAGATTAGTCAGATTGATGCAACATCAAACATAATAATTCAATTGTCTTAGAAAAACTAAGGTGTTTAAAGATGTATGCGGAAAGCCTTTAAAAAAATCTTCAAGGGTGTTCGTTGGAATTAGGTCATAGGATTCTTAATCGAGGTGGATTGAATATGATGGATTTCCTCTGTATATTTGTTGTGATAATTTTGTAGGTGGTAAATTTTCAGAAGATTTAATTTATGGATAGAGCAGTCAGAGATATAACGCTGGAATTTCCTTAGCAGAAAACTACTCGTGACATGAAATATGAACCTTACTCTACCATCCCTCAGTGTGATGAAGATAATTGACTGCATATAACTTTTACATAAAAATTCTATTGAGAGAGAAATATGGACTTAGAATCCATGTTTGCTGAAACGTGTTCCCCCTGTCGGCCCATGTGGCTACAGGCTGTTTGCCTGTTATATGTTGTCATTGACTTCTTTTATTAGATTCTTTCTTTACCATAAAGAATGACGAGCTGGGAATTCTGAAAATGTTGGTTGTTAAAGTAAATATAGTATGATTATCCTTTTCTTAAATGGAAATATGAAAATTTTCTTTAAAGAACCTTATGTGGATGTATTCTTTAAAGAAAGTAGGAGTAAGTTTCATCAATTAGTTGCAAGTTTATTACATATCATCCCCCAGCAAGTTTTTAAGATAGCAGGAGTTGGATTTTTACCCGGTACCATCTTGTCTTCTAATTTCAAACCAAACCAACAAGAGGAGACTAAGAAGGAGAAAAGAGGCAAAAGGTTATTAGGAAAAGTTTAGGATGCTTTACTATGTATGCTGATCATTGGGCTATTCTCTCATTATCGCTGCCTTGGACAGTGTGTTTATATCACATGCTTGCATAAGATATTTGAGGTTCGATTCCTGCGTGCACCATATGGTTGGCTGTTGGCATAATCTTAACTCAAAAACTTCCTATGTGTTTGGTTCCATATTAAAGAAATTGAAACAGAGTGAGGGAAAATACATTTTAAAGACTTAAAAGAGCTGTTACTTATATTTTCCCTCATTCTTCAGCTTTATTCGCATCAGCACATTATTAGATAACTACTCATGTTCGTTATCTATTTCTTTCCCCACCTTTTTGTTTTATTCCAATATCATGACCATTTTTTTTGTCTCGTTTCCTTTTACTCGTGCAACCTAAGGGTGTTTTTTAGCCTCAGAGAGAGAGAGAGGGAGGGAGGGAGGGAGGGAGGGCTGGGGGAAGAGAGAGAGAGAGAGAGAGAGAGAGAGAGAGGAGAGAGAGAGAGAAGAGAGAGAGAGAGAGAGAGAGAGAGAGAGAGAGAGAGAGAGAGAATATGCTGTTCAAAGAAAGAGCAGGACACATGGTCGATTAAAAATGATGCTATGGTCCTTTTCTAATTACGAGTTTAGAGATTTATTCGCTGTCCTATTTCTTCTTTTGTCGTTTCTGAATAAAAATATATCCTCAAATATGTGCTGAATTTGTTAGCCATGCATTTCCACTTCTTCCTAAAAGAAAAGACCTGAATATTGGTTGCCGTTGTGACAAAAAAAGGACTCTGCTCTGGTGTGTGTATGGAATTGTAGGTTCTATATCTGTTATAAACAGTCGGTTTGAGATTTATCTTTAACATAAGTGTATGCCATCCATGATCAATGGCTGCTACCTTATAACATTCAAACTTATAGTATTCTGAAATTGTCCGATAACACAAAATGGAAGATGCGTGTGACATTTGATTCACTTTCACCTACTAGCATGCTGAATATCATGAAACTGCGTGAGATTTGTTTCTATCATCATCCTTTTTATTTGTTGCTGTGTACTCTTCTCCCTTAGCCACACCTTATCATTTCTCTCTTATTTTCGACCGTGAAACTTCTTTTCATGTTTTGCATGTGTCAACTGGTAATTGGTTATTCTTTGTTTTACAAATGAGCTCAATAGATATCTTACGCTTGCTGCACATAACTCATTTTCTTGGGTGATGTGGGGAAGAATCATTTGTGGATGAAGGGCATGACAACATATTTGGGGTATCTGCTAACATGTAGGGTCATGAATCCACCTTGGTATAAGTCGCTGTCCTAAAATGGATAGACATATGTTCCTCTCTGGCAAGAAAATCCGCTGCAAGCACAACTTATCCACACTGACCTCATTTTGGGTAATAGGTTCAAGGACTAGGGAGTGGCTGCTGTTCACAAATATTCTCACTTGTATCCTTTTCTCCACTATATATAGGACCCTTGATTTGAGTAAATCATCAACATCCCTTCTTTCCATCCTGCATTCACCAGCTTAGTTCCCTCCTTAATCAAACCTGTAGAAATATGGAGTACTCCCACTTGCAACGCCAGGCTGCCTACATGAAAAAGAGCCTCTTTGATCAGGTTTATCTTCTTTAGTTCCCTTTGTAGTTGTCTAGTTTATGGATCATTAAACCATGAGCAGCCGAGGTTTCACATTAGTATTCTCTTCTTTTGGACGCTGTCAGTTTTCCTAACATGCATTACGTGCACATGTCAATATTATGCATTATGTCTTAAAAACTTCTACAAGCTTGGGATACCTTGTGGGATACTTACATAATTGGTAAGATTTGCATCCTCACTGGTACAAATGTCCAGAATCAGACCGTGAAATTTCTCCATTTTGCTTCATTTAACGAATCAAACACCTCCCACTTCTCAGAGAAACAAACATTAAGTAGGTGCAGCTAATGTAGAAAGAATAACTGAAATTCATTTTTATTGCAGGGTTACCTAAATGAGCAATTCTATCAGCTGGAAGAGTTGCAGGATGAAGATAGTCCAAATTTTGTGGAAGATATGGTAACATCGTGCTTTAGGGATTCCACTAGATTACTTAGTAATATCGAGCAAGTTCTGTAAGTAACTGCAATGCTGAAAAGAGATGTTCTTATAAAACATAGACCATAGTCTCAGAAAATTTCTCATGCAGGGAGAAATGCCCCCCAGATTTCGGCAAGCTGGACACCTATATGCATAAGTTCAAGGGCAATACTTCCAGGTAAGACTTGAAGCTTTCTCTTCTACGTATGTCGCTAGGGCGGAGTCTAATTCATGGTAGCTACAATTAACAAAAAGTACGTCTAATTTGTTAGTGGGATTACTTGCAAATTATTTATTTTTCTTTTCTATCCTTCAGTCAATAAATATTTTTTAATGAGGCGCATATTCTTCTATTGCTATTTTTATTCATTAAAATATGCCTAATATGGCCGGAATCCACATTAACATCCATCACTATGCTTGAAACATCAGGGGAAAAAAAAACGGTTGCTCTCTTATAGAGACAGACGGATTATTTTAGGCGGGGAATATGCCTGATATTGCTTTGGACCCCACATTAATGTGTATCACTGTGCTTGAAACATCATAAAAAAGAATGATTGCTATCTTGTAGAGACGGACGAATTATTCTAGGCTGACTGGGAACCGATTTCCGTGACATTAACTGTTTTGTTCGCCTTAAAAGTCATACATCCAGATTTTATTTTTGAACATCAATGCATTTACGGTTCACTGTCAAATTGAATCAACCACTTGGTTGGTTTTTGATATTATTCTGTGGCTATTGAATGTAAAAGAACTTATCCCTGTTAGTATTTTTAAGGACCATGTTTCTTTCTTGTATTTCCTCTATTGACAACCATCTATTGAACAAGATTACGTTCTAGGGTTTCGGTTTGACCCCATTTGCTTTAATTACACTGGGTGTGTTCTAATATCATGGTTGGTTTGGTTGCAGTATTGGAGCCTCCAGGGTGATGAATGAATGCACACAGTTCAGAGAATGTTGTGACGAAGAAAATATTGAAGGGTATTGTAGCTCTGTATCCCACAATTTATCTTCTTCACATTTTCTACAGCATGCTTGTTAGTTTTATTAGGTAGTTGGACGTTATATCTGAAAGAACAAGTAATGATGCTCCATATATTCCTCTTACAAAATGTTTGTTCATGTGTCTACAGATGTCTGAAATCATTCCAAAAGATGAAGAGAGAACATGCTGTTTTGAGACAGAAGCTGGAGTCTTACTTTCAGGTCCACCAAATAATCTTCATACTTTGAATCTCTATAATAACAAAGCAAGTTTTATGATACTCTGCTTCCTTTCTACTCACAACAACATCTATGTTTCAGTTGTTGAGACAAGATGGCCCTGTCGAGCGAGCTGCGAGAGCTAGCAATTGAAATCGCTGAACCAAATCAACGCACAATCCTGCTAAGCCTATTGAGCATATATAGCTAATGAGTATATAAGTAACTTTCGCAATGAGAATAAGTGATGTATGTTTTTAAGTTATAAGTCTGCAATAGACGATGTTTCTGTGCCTATATTAGCAGCTTAAACGGGTCAAATGTATTCCCCATCATAATTTTCAGTTCAATGCAGTCTCTCTGTTCTTGCCCAGTTTGCCCTGTGATGTTACTTACGCATACCTATTCCACTCCTAGACTTCAATGAAAGTGGGGGAGTAATTTCAAATGCTGAACATTTAACGGACTAATATCGAAGTAATCCTACAGATATTTCGACACATGAAAATTAATGAAAAGACTAAGATTCCCGGCAACCACAGATACTAACTACTCTATCCAAGATTATCAAGAAGGCTTTCCCCCCTTCTTTTTGATACAACGACAGGTTCGGCATATATCATAAGCGTTACATCGAGCTCCATTTACATCACAAATTGAAGACCCCACACATGGGAACAAAACTATTCCTAAAACTTTCCGACACCAGAAAAGAAAAGAGCACAACCCATGAAGCAACCTAAAACTTCCACCTTTAATATGAAGGGGCAAAAAAAAAAAAAAAAAATCATGATTCAGGAGCTACGTACCATATAATATGTAGACCATAACGTGACAGAGAAAAGCGAGGCACGCTGCTATCATTATTTGCTCAGCAAGGGATACGATCCTCGGTCCTCCGATATTTCTACTGCTGCCGCGAGAGGAGGGCGGATGAGAGTAAAAGAATTCGATGGAGACTGATGAATCTCTACCTTCATCCTGATAAACCGGCTTCCCAATCGCGTGCTTGCAGAGCCCACCACTCGATATCTGGACAGGCAGTGGGGGTACACGGAGAACATCTTAGGTAGTCAGGATGTTGGATATATATGCGATCCTTTGTCTTGTGCTTTAAGCAATAGAATAAGGAGGACCCATAACAGCTTTAAAAAAACGGCGACGTAGGGGATATATGGGATAGGTTCCGTCTTGTTCATTCAAACTGGTACAGCTGAACTTAAATGTTCATGCTAATTTAAGTCAAGATCTCCATTACGGGACCCAAAAATATGGGACATGTGAGGTGTCGGCTCCCTGACCTGTCTCATGGAGGATCCTATTCCACCTAAAACTTTAAGTCTCGTGGTACTTTTAATGACACTATTTTTTTAAAAGGAATAATGATACTTTAAAAAAAAATTGAAACAGGGTAAGGTAAACGCGGTAATTGGTGGGTGACCTAGCTGAAGTCGCTTTTTAATGAAAACTTACTATAGTTCTTGAACTATACAAAGTCTTCTGATAACTTTTAAATTGAATTTTTTTTTTTTTGACAAATTACCTGGATCTGCTCGCCAAAAGTAACAATAATAGCTTCGTCTTTGACGGGGAAATAAACGCAACCTTTCTTACTCTTGGAGTACACGCAGAACCTGGAAGCGCCTTGACAAACACGAAGGCACAAAGAGTGGGAGCAAACCGAGTCTCTCAGCAGCATCTGCAGTACCTCGTGCTTCAGCAAACCCTCTCTAGTCCCCACGTCACGAGCCCTTTTCTGAGTATTTTTGCGGAGAGAAATGGCCGAGGCGCCGGCGATTGATAGTGCTGCTGGCTCTGAGACCTCTGCGTTGTTTTGTAACAAAACCGCGGTGATTTTGTTGGCTATTTTCTCCATTTCTCCACAGAGGCGGTGCATTTTGTCCCTAAAAATTGATTTCGTGAGGCGATTAAAGGTGTGCGTTATGTGTATGCTAGGTAAAATTTACATTCCGCGATTTGCACACAAAATTGGTTGCCAACTTGTTTTTAAGAAAAGGAAGTATTGTTAAAAATAAAATTAGCCGTACGAAAACATAAGGCTAGATAAACGCATAACCAAGCTCGGAGGAAAAACATTTGAAAATGTTACAACTAACGAACTAAAATTCATATTTAGAGTGATTATTTTGAAAAAAGAAAAAGTAAAAAGAAAAGAAAACCTCAATAGCAATTTCCTAGAATAAATATGCTAAAATCCATATCTAAAGGAGCACTGTTACCCAAAAAAAAAAAGACTGAAAAAAAAGAAGATTAAAAAAAAAATTCCCGAATGCAAATACCAAAATTACCTGAACTCCACATACCCATGACTCCAAATTCCCGCCAAATCCTCATTTCCCCCCTCACTCCACCACAGAACCTCCTCCTCCTCCTCCGCCGCCTCCTCAAACCCCCAAACTCCTTCCTCAGTTCTGATCACCTCCCTCTTCTTTTCCAGCGGTAGCCTGAACCCTTTTCCCGCCAAAACCCCAACCTCCTCAATCAAACTCCTCTCAATCCCATGATTCACGATCTGAAAGCACCCAGCCGATCTCGCCGCCGAGATCAAGGCCCCGTCATCTAGAAACCCTAGATCGACCTCCGGTGGGGCCCACGGGGCCGCGGTCTCTCGATGGAGGACCTTATCGGGCAAGATCAGCTGGGGGACCCGGAGAGATCGGTTCAGGAACGAGGAGAACTCGTCGCTGCCGCCGCCGCCGTC
>NC_033794.1:5482969-5510633 GCF_001876935.1 Asparagus officinalis | reverse complement strand
CGGGAGATCCGCCATTGCAGGGAGACGAGATCATCGTGGATAGGAGAGGGAGATATAGGAAAGCAAAAGGGGAGCTATGGCTACGGGTAATGATGGCAAGGTGAGGGTTTTGGTATTTTCTTGAGTTTTAAATTTGGGTTCTTGATGATTAAGCTGGTGTTTTGGGGGGAAAAGCTTAAATTAAATCATGATGAATGAAACCCTACCCCCTTTTTTTTTACCCCTTTAATTAAAGAAAAGTTGCTTCTTTTTTACAAAGGTCGAGAAAGAGGTAGAAACCACCATTCCTGTTACCATCCGAAAGCTATATTCATAATAAACCATCAAAAATTGCCTTCCCATTACGGGAACTTGATTATTATACTTTTCATATCTTTACATGTCTGAAAGAATCCACCCAATTTACATCAACATGAATCTAGTACACGATACGCATATACAATGAATCGAGTTTAATTCGTATGCTTCTTTCGCTTACATGCGAAAAGTAACATTATCCAGTAACATCATCCTACTTATACAACAATGTTAATATCCTCCTGTTGACAATTCGTCAATCGTCTACGTAAGTTACATATACTATATATACTACAGGCTTCAACTGCATCAAATGTGCCAATTGACATAACGGCATCAGTTAGGTAAACTCCTAATGGCAAGCCAATTTCGACATGCTGCCAGCGGAGAGTGTAAAATAATCTAAAAAAACTGTGCTGATGATAACCGCGTTTAGCGCCTTAAGGGCTTGGCTGAAGATTTAGTTGTCGGGCTGGATGGAGATTTAGCTGTCTGACTGACTGTGCTCTTTCTCAGAACTGGAAACCAAAAAAAAAAAAAAAAATTGCAGTAAGAAATATGCTAAATCAAATAAGATGTAAGACATGGCATGTTCATGGAATTTTTCATACAGCAGGAACAAACAAAAATAAATGCCACATTAGCAGCTTTGCAATCAAAACCTACTTCACATTTATAAAAGACAGAAAAACAGAAATAGAATTGACTACAACTGTTATCCCCTTTAAATAAATGCATCAAATATCTCAGAACAAGTGCGTGTAACTAATTGACTAGGGACTTGAGCATTGCAGGTAGAGTGGTTTCTGAACATGCATGAATATTCAGCCATTTGACCGTAACAAAAACAAAACTCAAATATTTTTCTCCACCTTTTTCCTTTAAAAAATCCCTGGCATTTTGAGTTGTCTGCATGGATCATTTTTCTCCATTCAGCTTCATTTATGTCCAACTATCATTCCTATCACTCTTACAACTAGAGTGCATCTGATTTCTTTTGCACGTGCCAAATGATGCCCACACCATCTCAAACTTCTAATGTGGACGCATTCTTTATCCAAATTGAATAATAGTGCTATGTTCAGATTATGTCTGAAACTAATTTGTATGCTCCATAGTAGCAAAAGTTAGCTGTTGAAAATATGGTAGGGTATGAAAGTAAACTTTTAACGCATGGAAAGCAGACGTTTATTACAAATACAGAAGGACATCAAACGCATAGCATTTTGAAGAACACTCACCTGGAGATTTCACAGGATCTTTTAATTTTGATCTCACAGATGTTGTCTGTCCAGTCCTTGGCAGAAGTGGTTTAGGCACACGTGATGGAACTCTGGCCCTGCATTTAAGATGTGTATCGATGTTATAAGTCAAAAGACTTGGAAAAACACAATCTTTGAAATCTATAATTATCTTAACCATGATAATAAGACATCTCGTATCATTTAAAATTTATTTTGACCGTTAGTGTTGAGAAATTATTTTGGCCGTTTAAGAGACGGATAACAGTATAAAGCTCAGTTTTTGCACATAAAAATTTATTAGAACATAGCAAATGGTAGAGTGAACCATTCAATAACCTAAGATGTAAGCTTTTTATTATGAAGTATCTACAAAATTGGTTATACTCACATTTTTTCTCTTGTAGCGTCTGATGATTTGCCAGCTTCAGAGTTGGACTCAATAGTTGAACTATCAGTTTCGGCTCCCATAGATATGTCACTTAGTCTTTCCTCAGAATCTGCATAAGCAAAGCCCAATATTCACCATCACCAAGAGAATTGTCACTCTAGGTTTAAGATGAAGAGGAGGGGTTCTCACCCATATCCTTCTGATACTTTAAGTCATCCACAGACTGCTGAGAGCTATTCTCTGAATACCTATCACTGAATTCAGAGAAGTTTTCAGTATCCGAGGCACTCCTTTCACTAGATCTTGCCACCCTTCCACTAGCCAGTCGCTGCTGCCTACTTGCAAGTGAACTGCCAGAAAAGGATGATGAGTGCCTTAATGAGTTGCTTCCATTGCCAGCTCTAAGATCTTTGAGCAGTTGCAACTCTTTAATTTCCTCATCTTTCTCTGCAATTTTTCCTGTAAGGGATGCCACCTGGCAGTCCAATTTACTTGATTAATTAATCAAATATACAATTTTGAGATGATAGTTAGCTGTATAATGTTACATTATTTGGAGAAACCATTTCAGGAATACATAAATAGGGGAGATGGAGCTTATGATCATCTCTTCACAAAAAGGGATATAATGAATAGAGTAAATGAAACATAAGCATTGTGTTTGCCAATAGTGTATAGTACGTACTCTTCAGTTGTAAAGTCATTGACACAAATTAGAACTTTAGAAGTATTTTCCTTATTGTCTTTGCTTTTTCATTTGTGAAATGTGTTGCTATCATGCACAATAGTGCAAGTGTTAGCCTGCTTTAGATGTTTAAAGCTGTAATCTCCTTCGAGGACACTTACCTCGATTATGTCTCACAATTTAGTAGTTAACGGAATTTAAAAGGTACGTGTTAGAAAGAAAAGGACGAGGTCATGAAACCTGTTCCATCAAATCTTTGACATTTTTGCCCTCTTTGTTGCTCTGTGCAGCACCCAACTCTACTCCAGATACCCTTTCTGCAAATTTCAGTGTACTTACTGTCTCTGAAAATGAGGCTAAATCCGGATTTACCTGTACAAACATTAGTGTCTTTGCATGCCCGCCTGTATAAGATGATTAAATTATAAACAATTACAAGGCCACATCATTTAGAAGTAAATAATAAAAAGTAGGTACCTAAGGAACTTTGAAGAACTTGTGTCAGTTTGCTATTTCTGTATGGAACATGACTGCTCTTTTGTGCTAAAGCAAAAATGACATCACCCAGAGCAGAGAGAGACTTGTTGATGTGCTGTGCTTCCTTAAGCCTGTCTCCTGTTACTTCAGAGCGATCCACCCTCTCACTTCCAGCAAGATCGACCAGATGAAGAGAACCACGTGAACTTGATCCAGTTTTCAAATCCTTGCCCTCGACATGGATAGTAACAATGCTGAAATACAAACAAATGTAAATCAGTGCAATGTAAATGTTTTAGAAGTTGTGCAAAAACATAGTTGAGAATTAACCTGTGAGATCGGCTACTTCTTTCATTCATAGCAGTTGAACTCATTGCCCTGTTTGATTGTCCAAATTCCATCAATTCCATGACATCTGAGGTTGATTTAACTGGAAGCATACTCGCATCGGGAACAGCAACTCCTTTGGATTGAGGAGCACTTAAGATCCCAAGTGTTCGCAAGTTAAAGAGGACAATTTTCAGAACATTATGTGGCATAAAATATTTTAAATTATATCAAAATTTTATGTGGCAAAAATATTAACATTTTTTTCATATTAAACAATAAACTCTACAGAAGACCCTTCTAGGATTCTAAAGAAAATATGCATGAAAGGATATCTTTTTTGTGAAGCATTGGTTGTGAGGAGATCACGAACTTGTTCGTTATATATTTCGACCATCTGAACGCCTATTTCGTACAAGAAAGTGTTTTTTCTAGAGTGAGAAATATGAAAAAGGTCATTTAGAGCTCGATAATTAACCCCCCATTCCTCTTTCGTTGGTGAATTGGGCCCACTCTGTAAAAAAGATAAAGATTTAAAACACAATGTGTCATTTTTAATGCTATTGAAAAAAATAAAGCAAACTATTTAATAACTACATTTGTACATTTTAAAATGAGCAGAAATAGGGGGGAAAAGGCATACCATTGTATATGTTTTGCCAGAACCAGTTTGACCATATGCAAATATACAAACATTGTAGCCATCAAGAACCGACCGTACTAAAGGTTGGATATTTGAATACACTTCCTCTGTAAAAGTTATAACAAAGATGAATCAAATGATGGTGCTTAGTAGTATGAAATAATATATCCTCATCTATCTAATAAATTCAATGTTTATGTTGAAAGACATATAGAAGGGTAGATACAATAAATATGCATAAACAGAAAAATGAGAACCTTGAGTGGAAGCTGGACCAAACGCCTTATTAAAATTGAACATCCGACGCCCATCTTTTCCTTGTTTAGAGGGATTTACAACAACTACTTCACCATTTTCTCCAACATAATCAACACTTGTTGACTTTCTTTTTTGACCGGGAAGAAATGGCCTTATGCGACAAAAGACTCTTATATTCCCTAATCAAGTGATCAAATTGGTTTAGGAACAAAAATACAAATGATGAAGTTTAACAAACTGTGAAATGATATACAAATACATCTGCTTGATAGGAACCTTTTAATTCTTGGACCTCATTGAACAGTCTCCGATTTTCTGCTTGAATTGTATGATAATTCTCAGCAGCATCTACTAGTACTTTTAGCTTTACACCTTCATTAAGGATAACCAAACATGTTAAAAAGGATTAAAAAACCCGAAGCAAGAAAAGTTTAAATGCAAAATACTTATACCAAAGTTAGTCATTTCTTCCCTCCATCCTTTTTGTGTTCTGATAACTTCTTGCTTGATTGATTCAGATGCTACCCTCATACTCTGACAAAGAACAGAAAGTAAATTGAAGATACAACAAAATGGATCGTAGCAAGATATACAATGACAAACCTTGACAGATTGTAGTTGGGAGCCTATGAAGTTCTGAAATACATGTTCTTTCCTGTTCAACTTCTGAAATTTTGATTCTGAGAATGTCTCTAGCTCTCTCGTCCTCTTTCTGGATTCTGCCAGGAGGGATTCAGCCTCCTTTATTCTCTCCTCTAATTTTGCTTTGATTTCCTCTGAATTTCTCTGCAATTGCTGACAGCGGTTTTCATATGATTCTTTAACAGTTTCAAGTTCCTGCTTTAACTTTGAAATCATAGTATCACTATCTTCTTTCTCCTTCATCAGTTTATCCATATCTTGATCACCATGTTTCTTGCTTTCTTCAACTTTTGTCTTCTCTGTCTGCATTTGGATAAGAACTATACATTTAAGAGGATCGCCAGAGTAATGATGGTCTAAGTGGAAACAATAGATTGATTGGACAAAACAATGGATCCAGAAAAGCTAAGCATTCAGCTAAATTGATTGTTAAGGGTGAGGAAATTATCGCAACAAATTTATCAATAATGTGGTTTGTTTGTGAGACAAGAATCAGACCTTTATCTTCTGGAGTTGGTTTGAAACTATCTGGCACAATAAACAAGAGATTAGTTTTCCCCCCCTTCAAGTATAGCAGATACAGCTTAAATTTGTGAACAAGCCAATTTTGATCAATATTCGTAATGTACCTGAGTTTCTTCGCTTGTACCAGAAGCTAATGTCTCAAGTACTCTTATTCTTGATTGATATTTCTCTTCACGTGCTTTAATTAGATTAGTTTGCTGCGGATAGAAAATATGGTTAAAACTAAATATAAAAATGATGGAGATAGTAAAACTGTGATGAGCTTTCTTACACATCTTATATGATCTGCTTGAGTTGAAATGCGACGCTCGATTTCTTGTATAACTTTCCTCAATAGGCAAGCTACACGCTAGATGGAGAAAGAGTTACTCGTCTTAAAATGTGCCAAGATTGACTCACAACTAAGATTTAACTGCCTCAAAAACTTATTCACGAAAAGGAAAAGGAAAAAAAAGGTACTCATGATAAGGTGTCATAGCATAAATTGATTCACCATACATGAGGAATTTCCCCATTCTTCCTCTCGATGCTTCCATCGAGAATCCCATTAACAACACCTAGAAGTGACTGTGTTGGGGCATTCTGCATGAACAGAAAATTGTGTTTCAAAGTAAATCAACATAAATAAAATCAATGGGCACAATTTATGGTGACTTCTTATTAAAAAACTTACATCTAAACTGTTTGATTTCATCATTTCCGAGATCTTGGCAGCAGGAAGATCAGAAAAGCGTCCTTGTTTTGACTGGAAAACCTCGTGGAGCTTATTTCCGGCAGGATGCAATAATGCAGCCGACGATTCTGTGTGATAATTGTAGTCAGAAGAAAGTACAACCCTCTCTCAGCTTTTTGATAGTTTTTGATAGAAAGAGACACGTACATTAATTTTCCCCACTTTTATTCTTTTCATTATTATTATTATTACTATTGTTGTTGTTGTTGTTGTTGTTGTTGTTTATTTATTTATTATTATTATTAACATTTTTTTTGGGTGAGTGATTTGGCAAGGGGATGGAATGGTCCTGCAGCCTGCTACTAACTTTTCAAGAGATGGGAATGAGTACTTTTTGGACATCATGAAAAAGTAGAAGCCCATAACGGACATATTTGAGTAATTAAGATGCACGAAGAGGACACTGAAGAACTTTGCATGATGCACGAAGAGTTTCTTACTATCAACTGCCTTCTCAGATATGTGGCAAGCCCTTCCCCTGTCTTTAGCCTGCTTGACCAGGAATTTGACACCTATTTTGAGGATTGACGTTAGGTTGACAACCGATAATTCCCCAAAACATGTATGAAGCTTTTGCCCATAGCCAATTCCATATTTTGATAGGAAAATTCAGGTGCTTATATAACTAATTGTCGATGGCGATATATGCACAGACGGAAATAGAATAATAAATATCGAGATATTTCAAAATACTGTAGCCTGTAGAATAATAATGTCTCATTTTGCGCTTTTTGGATAACTCAAGCTCAAGGTGAAGGATACGGTCATCACATAATCAAGAGTCATTACTAGACATATTTTGTGAAAAAAATTACTTCGATTTCAGATATTCTAAGAATAGAATTCACCAACGTGCCTGACATGAAAGAGTTTCGCAAAGCATTCTGGAGTTTCGGTTCTGAAATGCTCCGTTTCATCTCATCTCCTGAAACTGGCGACTTAGGGTCGTTGTTCCTGGGGTTTCCGTGTGACTTCTCATCTCCGGAGATTGGTGACTTTGGATCGCACTTCTTTCTTTGCTGGCTTCCATACTTGGTGGCATCATTAAGTCCATCTTTCCCATTACCACAAATCATGTCCCTGAGCGATAAGAGACAGTCCACAACAGGAGACATAGATCCCTGATGCAATTAAAAGGTAAATAAGCAGGAAATTAAAATTAAAATAAATAAAAAATGTCAGTAACAACAAGCAATCAGACTAGGAGTTTAAAACAGAGTTAGGAGCCTAGTTCAATGCTTAAAGCCTGTCATGATATTCTCGGTCTGCAATAAATTGATAATGTCTAATTCCATCTCTACGATGACTGATTCCCTTATGTAGCCTATCATATTCGTCTGATTGCCCTCTAGTTTACATATCAACAAATTATTGGGGAATTCTTGGCATATACATATGAGAACAACAATCTTAAACAAGCGAGTTCCTATTCATACTGATCGAGCCAGGTAATATATATCGAGACAGATGAAAACACGTGCACACGCCCATTATAGACCGAATTATTAGGTGGAGTTCATATCAATATATAACTTTCAAGATTACCTGCTCCAAATCCGACACGTTGAATCTAGGCAGGCCCATTTCATCCACAGCTGAAAGGAACCTATTCACATTATATAACCTCTGCTCCGAGGATATAAAAACGCCCCTCTGACTCTGCATTAAGAACCCATATGAGACCTCTAACTGCAAATACAGTTTTAGAATTGTGCGTGTGAGACGAAGAAGAGCATTCAAATGTTCAATCACCTCTATCGAAGCCAGATTCTTCCCATTAAGAATAGCACACAAAACCACGCCATCCGACATTTCCTCTCTCAGCTCCTCCTCTGATGCATCCAATGGCATGAGGAAATCCGGGAACAACTTGTTCAGCCACTCAACAAGTTGCGATCTTTTCATCGCTGATTCCAAAGGAGAAACGTAAAACTTTTACAACATTAAAATTAAACTTTTTTAAAATAAAAACAAACAAACACAAATAGAGAGATATTCCTCACCCGCATCAGCTTCAGCATTCACGCTCTCCATTCTGTGACTGTAATCTGCCATGCTTTTTTCACAATGTAGGTCAAGATTCATAAGATAGCTTCATATCAAACCCTAAAATTGACACCAAAGTGAAGATCGAAGAGATCAAATTCCTCCGAGATCTGATCGGATCGGTGCAATGTCCGAACAGGATCGGGCCATTCGTCGACGGGAACCCTAGCTAGGAGATGTAAGGGCCAAAATTATGGGGACCGACGCTGCTTCTCCCTCTCATTTCTTTCTTTTTTTCCTCGCCTTTTTTCGTCGTAGTTTTTGGCTTTAACCGGCTCCGCGTCTCTCTCTCCCCTTAAACCGCGGGGGTCATGATGCTATTTTTATAGGGTCTTGTTGTCTCGAATCCCGATGTCGGAGAGGCGCGAGCTTTGGATATTTTGGGAAACACCGGTGGGGACTTCTCTCTCCCCCCCGCCCTCCTCGCCTCCTGCATCTGCATGGCTCCAAATGGATGAACGAGAGGTGTTCGCTCAGAAATGCACTGGATTTGGGGCTCGTGTTTTTCTGAAGTATATTACAAGAATGCCCTTATATAAATATGTTGTTATTAATATTGGTGCTGATTAAGGTTGGTAACGAATGAGGAGGACGTGTTTATTAGCTGCCAGCGCGTTTAGAGCATCTCCAACGGTTTTCCAAAAATTTCTCCAACGAAAGTCATATTCTCCAAATTATTTTTGCTCCAACTCTAACAGCTTCCCCATTTTGAAGAATTCTGCATTTAGTACAATAATAAAAACATTCTGCATCCCTATTTTGGGATGCTCTTATGCATTGGAACCGCCCTCATGGTTTTTTTTTTTTTGTAAATATGGATTTTGTTTTATATTTATTTTCTCCCCCAACCCGTTTTGAAGAACGTGTTGCATTTATGACAAAACATTCCCCAAATATTTGAAGAATGCGCCAGATTTGGGGAAGACTCCCATTTTTTCTCCTCCATCTCTATTTTGGGGAATGAGATGGGGAATCTGTTGGACAAAAAAAAACCAAAAATTCTTCAAAAGTAAGAATACCAATAAAATGGGGAAGTTGTTGGAGATGCTCTTATTTGCACCTACATAAACCTACACAAATTATTTCTCACGTTTGATGGAGATGACACCCGTGAAATTAAGGGAATCATAATAAGCGCAAAAATTAACTCTATGTGAGATTCATAAAATAGCCTGAAGGGTACAAGTGAATACACAATCAATTTGATATTGCTTATTTTTATCTGCTTATTTTTTTTTTCAAGAAGTAGCCAATAATTGTATTTGATGAATTTTTTTGACGTGCTGATTGAAACTGCTTATGCTTTTAAGTACGTATTTTTAGAAGTAACTTGCGTACGCTTTTAGAAGCAGCTTCTGGTTTTTTATTATATATACCATATTTTCCTTGTATCTTTTTAATAATGATCATTAAGCGAAGTTCTACCGAACATCTTAACTACTTTTTAAACATCTTTTGATATTTAATTTCTAAACTGCTATTTTTAGTAGCTTATTATATAAGTTGCTTTAAAATTTGCTTTTGCAAGCTACTTACTATAAGCCCCAGCAAAACCAAACTGACTCTTGGACTATATAAGAGAGAAGCTACAAAGAAGGATGGAATCATCAAACAAAGTCTCGACAGGACTCACCGTCCCACTCAGAAATAAAACCTCTTAGCCGAACAAGAAATACTCAAATCATTTTCAACAGGGAGGACGAAAACTGCTCAGTTTTCTACACACATCTCACTAACAATTTTAACTCAGTATATATCGCATCGGTGCAATCAAGAAATGTTGTACCAGTGCAATCTCCGAGAACATATTTTGTATCAATCTCGTCACCAACTTTAATATCTGCGTTGGACACGTGTTGCGATCTGTTTAGTCGCCGCGTGTTTGTCTACAAAAGAACCATACAGGGGCAAACCATGATCTCCACCATCTGTGCTGCTCAGTTTTCGACTGGATGAATTAATCTAAGAAGTCGTAAGAAGTAACAACCAACGCAGGCGATAAACTTCAATGTAAGATCAAGCAAAAACAGGTGAAAGACAAAAGGATGAATCCTTCAAGGAGTAAGTAGTGCTGTTTATGCTGCAAGTGTACCAGTAACCTCTTATCAAACGGTCATGAGTGGCACCATAGATCCTCACTCAACCTCATAATTGGCAATTGCAGTGCTGGGGCAAATTCTCTAAATTTCACAAAAAAGTTAAAAAGAAAACAAGAGAAAGAGATGGTATCTCGTAAATGTAACTCACCTGCATAATGCGTGCAAGCACTGTGTCAACTGGTCCTGGGGAGCACAACGCCAATCTTTACTTTGATTGAAAATTCCTCTTCGTACTACTACTTCTGGGTTAGCTTGAACAGGTCAGAAGTAAGTTATCCTAAAGAGTGGCAATATCCAGCATCATCGTCGACGATTCATGCTGACTTTCTAGGATCTGAAATATATCCCACAATAACTTTTTAACTATGAGCAGCAGCAGCCCTCGTCAGTCTTCGAAACAATCATCACAACCTCGTACATTTCACGTTGTTCTACAATTGCTTTTAAGCAGGAACATCAGCAAAACCAAACTACCAATGGCAGCTAGGACAGATTAGAGGAAGACAATCACACCAACACCTAAGCATCCAGATCACTCAAAGATCTATAAGTCAGTGACTACATATAGATAACAGGTAATTAACTGGCGGCTCTGATGCGCTGCTCCTTGATCAGTGGTATTTCCCAAATTTGGAAGTGTGAGCTTGAGTTCCAATCCATTTTGTATTATACGACAGCTCTTACCCAGTAACCAAGTTTTCGCAAAAAAGAGTATCTTCAAATTGATTCTAGGTATGCCCCAACTCTATTTGAAGGAAATTCTTAACTTTAATACTTATAAATTATAATGCTCGACATGATTTTGAAAATAAAAAAAGAGAGATTGGACTAAGCGAGTTACAAGTCAATGTTCCTTGTCCCTAAACCCATTTGGCTAAAAAATGTCAAGAAGGCTATTTTGGGATTACACGTGTAATTTAGAGGGCTTCATGGCTAAAAAAGTTTTAACATCCTTCACACTTTTAGAATAGCAATAGCATAGTGTATGTGCAAGGCACGTAGTCAAATTTAGTGAGAGATAAAAATGCTCCAAAAAGAAAAATGCTAAATACTTGTTAATTTTCACATAGTTTGAGTTGAGTGTCCTAATATTACAAAACCCACAAACTATTTGAATTAATAAAATCACCATGAAAAAAATAAATGTACTATAATCTCGTATTATTCCGGTCAAAACAAGGAACTAACTTCAATATCAGTACATAAATAAAAATCTCAATTGATACAAACCAATTGAAAAAAGAAAGCTACTATATCCTCGAAGCTGGTTATTTCATTCAAATGAAAGAACTTCGATCCCAGTATATCAATAAAAATTGCAAGTAAAGAAAAAAAATAACGCTCCTATATTCTCATAGTAGGTTATTCCATTCAAAAAATAACGCTCCTATACGATACATGAACAAACATGATTTTGTGTCAGTTAAAAGAAAAAGGATCCCATTTCGGTTGTGTCGTATACACCGAAAAATACTATTTATTAAAATGAAGAATCTTCTAAAATGCAAGTCTCAAAATCAGGTGGTTACGTCATATACACCAAAAAATACTAGTTACTAAAATGGGGAAAAAAAAATCTTCTAAAATGCACGTCTCATAATCGGGTAGCAATGGTGTCTGCAATTATTATCTAAAGTGACTGAGTTCATGCATCCACTCATGCGTATAATAGCATAACAAGTAGCTGAACGGGGAAACTGAAAATAAAAAAAGAGAGATTGGACTAAGCGAGTTACAAGTCAATGTTCCTTGTCCCTAAACCCATTTGGCTAAAAAATGTCAAGAAGGCTATTTTGGGATTACACGTGTAATTTAGAGGGCTTCATGGCTAAAAAAGTTTTAACATCCTTCACACTTTTAGAATAGCAATAGCATAGTGTATGTGCAAGGCACGTAGTCAAATTTAGTGAGAGATAAAAATGCTCCAAAAAGAAAAATGCTAAATACTTGTTAATTTTCACATAGTTTGAGTTGAGTGTCCTAATATTACAAAACCCACAAACTATTTGAATTAATAAAATCACCATGAAAAAAATAAATGTACTATAATCTCGTATTATTCCGGTCAAAACAAGGAACTAACTTCAATATCAGTACATAAATAAAAATCTCAATTGATACAAACCAATTGAAAAAAGAAAGCTACTATATCCTCGAAGCTGGTTATTTCATTCAAATGAAAGAACTTCGATCCCAGTATATCAATAAAAATTGCAAGTAAAGAAAAAAATAACGCTCCTATATTCTCATAGTAGGTTATTCCATTCAAAAAATAACGCTCCTATACGATACATGAACAAACATGATTTTGTGTCAGTTAAAAGAAAAAGGATCCCATTTCGGTTGTGTCGTATACACCGAAAAATACTATTTATTAAAATGAAGAATCTTCTAAAATGCAAGTCTCAAAATCAGGTGGTTACGTCATATACACCAAAAAATACTAGTTACTAAAATGGGGAAAAAAAAATCTTCTAAAATGCACGTCTCATAATCGGGTAGCAATGGTGTCTGCAATTATTATCTAAAGTGACTGAGTTCATGCATCCACTCATGCGTATAATAGCATAACAAGTAGCTGAACGGGGAAACTAAACTAGCCTTTTACGAAAACGAGACACAGTGCCTCTGGGAATAAAGAAACCAAAGGTTAAAGAAAGGAAAAATCACATGGATGGAGAAAGATATTTAACAAGAGAAGTGAGATTCACTTTCGAAAATGAATTTTCTGATCACAATTAAACAATGATACATACTGCTTTCGACCAAGTTACGTACCTTTTTATTTATGCAAAATCGAAAGTGGATGCATCTCATGTTAGATCTTATCAGATAAGTGAAATCCTGCTAAAGTAAATTTCTAAAATCAGAACCCGTAACTTGATTTTGTTTATGCTAACCAGCCATGTCAGCGGCATCAGCCTTAAAAGATTGTAATACAACCATGCTACGCGGAGCATGATGCCATGGTAAAAATAGAGGATTAGCAAAGGGAGATCGAAAGAGATCAAAGCGTAAATCCTAGAACACCCGCAAAATTGTACCTTCTCCATGAACATAAACAGATTATAATTGTGTAATGACAAAATATGGTTTCTTTTTTTTCTTTGGTAGCCTCCATCAGATACAGCTGATCATGATAAATAACCAAACGAAATGACGATCTTCTCTTAAAAGAAGAAGACTTATATCCTCTGAAGGAATAGAAGAAAAATACGAAGATACTAGTGCTATGGTGCCAAATAAAATCTGACGAGAATTTCATATACCAAATTATGGGAGCACAAAAGCAACAATATTGCATTTGCATCTCGCTAACTGCAGGAGACCCTGTTGAAACAAAACAAAGCTAAGGATCAAGACTAACAACAATACAGCCCACAAAATAATAGGAGAACATACCTTACGCGCATTCTTCGGATTATATGTCCAAACAACATATGCATCTGAATATTTCGTACCCCTCCTTCCTCCAAACAACGTATGCATTTTCCAAAATGCAGAAATAGGGAAAATATTCCACTTAAGAGCCCCATATATCCAGATTCTTAATATATCCAAACAACATATGCATCTGTTTATATGGTACCCCTCCTTCCTCCTATCAAATTAGGTTCCGTTGAAACACATTCCCGAGTACTGGAGCGTACACACAACCACCAACAAAACTCTACAAGTTCCCCTAGACATGGGAGAAAACCTAAGCAAAATGGTAAAAGAATTGACAGCTTACCATTGGAACTACATTTATACAATCTAGGGGTTTTGGTTTTTCATTGCATGGTCTTAAAACTACTTCAGAAATACGCGCAAAAACTTCAAATGTTGTGCCTGCTCATAAAATGAGTAAGCATTTGCCAATAATTTTTCAGACTTCTCAGGGTCAAGAACCAAAGTATTTAGTCTGCAGAAACTGACAACAATAGAATAAGCTACTGTCATCGATAACTTATTGTCATATTACGTTAGCAAAAAGTATAAAACATTTAAAAATTAAAACCCACCTCCTGGTCACAAGTGAAGAACATATCTATAACTATACAAACTTGACCGATAATTAAGGATGCCCACCCAAGTTATATTTACAGTCAGGCAAGGGCATACCAAAACTGCTGACAATGACTCTGTAACATGTGTTAGTTGTAACTGGAAGTATATGATGGGTAACTATATGTGAGGCTCATACATCAAAATTATTTAAACCCTAAAGCCCAAAAGGATGGCAAGAAATCCCCTTGCTAACAGGCTTTAATAACCTCCAAAACGCCAAGTTGAAGATAGCGCTAAAACATGAGCGAGCAATGCCTTTGCCATCACAAACTTTTAACTTCAAGAAACTGTTCGACCATAGCAAACAGATGCAAGGTATAGATTTTTCGCCCACTTTTCCTGCAAGAGGTGAATAAAAGTTGTAATTATCAGATATGGAATCATGATATTTGAATGATTATCGACCCCAAAAACACACACAATGATAAACCAGCAAATGCAAACCACCTTCACATGTTGGCTAGGAAAAGCTGATGTCCTAAGTGTTTCTTGCGTTTCATCTGAAGGTTTCCTTCTGGGTACACTTAAAACAAGTGCAGCTTGATCCCATGTAGCAGCAGTTGCAGTTATGCGATAGCCATTGTCCCATCTTCGATGAATACCTTCACTGGGGTACAGGAAGTCAAGTTCAACAACCTGGAGAAAGGGCATAGCTAAATGAGTAAACACTCCAGGATTCAGGTTCCATATATAATAATAAGGGTTAACTGCAGATAGATCCCCTGTACTTTCAGCCAAACGCGGATAGACCCCAAGTATTTCCACTGGTGCGGATCGACCCCTTGTAGGGTCTATCCGCACAAAAAGAACTATCAGGGAGTCCATCCACAATTGGTCTATAGTACAGGGCGTCTATCCACAATTAACCTTGATAATAAAGTGTATGCAAAGTAAAGACTATAACCTGATCTGAGAAGCCTGCATTCCGCGACATGACAATTCCCCATCTGGTGCCTGCAGTTGCCATGGAAGTAACGTAGAACCCCTCTCTCCATTTTTTGTTTATCCACTTGAACGGAAATGAGTCACTAACTTTATAGGACTGCTGTGCATACTGGGTACCTGAAGGAGAAGCTATATAGAAGTTATAAGCCTTTAAAACAACTTTCTAAAGCACAAACCCCATTATGGCAAGAAACTACATTGAAAACAATACCTTTAGACATTACTACTAAGGAGCTGCCATTGTTTGTCCCTGCTAATGCACTGATGTAATAATTTTTCTCCCACTGCTCCATAATCCATTCCTTTAAAAAAGGGGGACATACAAAACGAATTATTAATGAACAAGGATATAAGTGCAAATCTGTAGATGCCAGAATTGTAGTGTACCAAGGAACTCACTTTGTGAAGAAAATTTTGTGATAGCTCATAAACTTGAGCATTAAAACCAGTTCCTGCATCCATAATCAGAGCCCAGAGATTTGTACAAGAAGCAACACAACTAATGAATAACCCGTCTTCATTTCCTTTCTGTATATGCTGTGCAAACCTACTGTCTGCAACATTATAGTGATACCTGCAATAGAGAGGGGATTAGGAAACAAAAGACTCTTCCATCTGATGATACACCTTGGATTAAATCATATGTAACATGCACCTTTGTTTCATAGGTCTCCGCGCATTGTAGACACTAATCCATTGTGTTGCAGGCATCCCCATGCGAATTTTCTTCTTCGGTTGCTCATCTTCTTCTTCTTCCATCATTAGTCGGCCTCTCTTTTGACCTACCTGATATATAAGCTTTATAGAATTTGATTGATGATTAGATACTAACCAATTTGGGTTAAAATATGACTTTACTTTGTGCAAGAACCAGATTTGATTTGCGTAATGAGATAGGGGAAATTGATGCACCTTTTGAGCACCATCAGTGTTGATCGGCCTAATATCTGGATTTAGACCCACTATGCCATCGAAAAGAGAAATGAACTTGGCATAATTAGGCTCTTCATCGAACTTCAGATTGACAACATACTCAAGAAATTGTCTGAATGGATGAGGGCAAAAGCAACACAGAATCTCTGGGGATGTCGCCATCTTCTTCTTGCAGACAAGGAATCCTTTATTTTCTCCCTATAAGAACAAAATGACAGGACAGCTGAAACAAGAGAAAATTAAACAAAATGATTGTTTCCAAGGAATTCAATAGTTGTACCTGATAACCTTGCCAAGGTAAGCGGCCACGAAGAAGGAATACAAGTGTGTAAGCAAGAGATTCTAAATCATCTCTCCTGCTCCCTGTCCTTCCTAAATGAGCATGTGCACTAGCATAACGCACTGTTCCTCTGCAATATCGAGTTGTTAAATAATGAGCTACATTTAAATGTTGAAACAAGTCCTAATTATAACAGCACTAGCAGTGTCAAACTAAAGTTACCAACTCACCTGAAAACATCTGGTCTTTGATCATACTCAACATGCTGACCTGTAGAATTATCCTTCCATCTAGTGGCTGATATTTATATATCACAGCAATGACAAAATAAATTAGGTGAGAAACAATTTCCAGAAATACATACATCTCTTCCAAATTGTGAGAAATATCATAATACCTAAGCCAAGATCGACAAGAAAGAGTTTCTTCTCCTCAGGACTCCCATGTGGTCCAAGTAGAAAGTTCTCAGGCTTTACATCCCCGTGCACATATCTGACATAAGCAGTTGTTAACAATAACGACTAAATAAACACAAATAGAGCTGAAGAAATTCAATATTATAGTTTAAATAGTGAACCCACCCTTTAGAATGCACCTTCTCTAGAATAGAGATTGATTCAATAGCAATACAAGCAACCATTTCTGTTGACATTCTGCACACATCAGGGAAAAAAAAGAGAAGGAAATAAAACTCAAGATGTCAAGTTTAAGAAAACATGAATTGAAAAAAGGGTTTTTGATACAAAACCACCACAAAAAATAGTGGCTTTTCGGAAAACCACTACAATTTTTTTAATTTCATAGAGCCACCAGGAAATATAGTGGTTTTTCGGAGAACCACCACAAATTTTTTTTCTTTTCATAGAACCATCATGAAAATATGCATCCATAACAAAGTGCCACCAAATTATAATTTTGCATCTACATCATGTTAAACTAAATAATTTGCTAAATCCCTAAACTACCCTCATGGTGGGACCCACCAACCCATTATTCTATTTTCTCAAACCAACAAAATACCTAAGCACCGTTGATGACCCAGATAGTTGGGAGGTTCCAATATGGCTACCACTATCTTGGGTTCGATTCCTGGTCGCCTCATTATCGAAAAAAAACAAAAAAAAAACAAAATACCTTGTTTCCCTCTAAAACTTTGTTAACTCCCTCAAAAAAGTTTTAATTCCCTCCAAATACCCCACTCATACTCCCTAAAATTTTGTCATAATGAGCATTTATGTCATTTTATGCTATTGTTTAATAAAATACAGATGTAAATTATGACTTGGTGGGGCTTTATAAAAGATTCATATTTTCATGATGGTTCTATGAAAAATAAAATTTGTGTGGTGGTTTTCCAAAAAAACCAATATATTCTATGGTGGCTCTGTGAAAATAAAAAAATTATGGTGGTTCTCCGAAAAACCACTGTATTTTGTGGTGGTTTTGTATAAAAACCCCTTGAAAAAACAATTGAATATTAGGTGCAGAAACTCACGCATGAGAGTTATTATTCCAGACATCCCACAAACTAGGGCCCAACATATCCATCACCTACGCAATCAATGGTCTAATTATAGCAGCATGTATAAACATAACAAAAATAACTCATAACCAAGAAACCTATGTGTATTGTTCATTACCATGACATAATAGTCCCCTTGACGCCCCTTGTAATGGACATGAGGCACCCCATGAATACCACCAAGAGTACTGCATAAATGAAGGTCAGTATCACACATGCCCCGTCCTTAGATTATCAACACCAATTCAGAGTATAAGCCATAAGAACACTTACGTGTATACTTGCCATTCATAAGGTGGTCCATAGTTACAACCTTTACTGCTTCTGTGTTCAAACTTTAGTGCCACCTGAAAGCATAAATGAGAAAATTAATGGAGTCAACAGTTGGTTGCTGACGTATTCTTCTTGGAGGACAAGAATTGCTAAAGTTGATCTAGAAATACAACTAATCAGATAGCACACCTCAATAGCACCCGACCCTGTTATCCTATCATTTGCATTAGTAGCTGAAATACGACGACCAACATACACTTGTCCAAATCCCCCTTTTCCAAGTTTCCTTTCAATTTTATATACTGGTGAATTTGCAATTTGAACCTGTACAAGAAAACTCTGATCTGAGTACAAATGCAAATTTAAAACAGTACATAGAAGGGCATTATCAACTCTACATGGGCATATTAATATGTCAAAATAAATATAAGATAATCATCATCATAATAACCTAGCACATTAAAGCATCACGAAAAATTCCCTGATGAAAAGAAAAGCGCAAGAATTTCCAGTATGTCCCTCTTCCTTAAGAAACACTATACTTATCACTATCAGTAATGCTACCAGTCAAATGCTGAAATACTTACAGTAAACAAGGAGCAAAGAAAACTGCAAATGCGAGAAGTGGGGAAAAAAGGTTAACCACACATGGTAGATTATAAGGGTTCACATGTAGGTCGGCTTTCTGGAGGAGAAAGATTACAGATTGATGATCCAAACCATTCAGTATGATTGAAACTTTTAAAATCCATGTTTATAAAAAATGGCTTGTAACAGCCTCAGCAATAAGTTCAAGTCATCTAATTTCTAGAACAGAAAGTATTTCCCAACATCAGAAAGTATTTCCCAACATACTTTTAAGCCTCTGCTAAACTAGACTGAAAAGTCATATAGGCAGAACCCTGGATTTCCCAATATTAAATGTTAAAGAAATATCTAGAACCCATGTGGCACAAAAAAGTTGCACACATTCTAATTTTTTAAGGTTTCCTGGGTTTTGAAAGCCGCAAATTCATAATTTGACATGCATCTAAGCCACCCTCATAGTTCTGAAGTTCCGGCCAAATATATGAAACCAACGAAGAAACTGGTCAACCCAACTGAGCATAGATCCACTTTTGACTCTTAGTGACAAGGATAGTAGACTAGTAGCACACTCGTAGACTCCTTTTGAAAGGCTGGTAAGCAGCAATTATCCTATCACATTATCCACTAAAAAACCTCCAGCATATTTTATATCCTTTTCCAAAGACAAGGACCTCCAAGCCCCAGAAATGAGTTTCATCAACAATATCGGGCAGCAATGTGGTTTAGTGCCTTAACTATAAACTTGGCAAAATTTTTACTCACACCTGTATATCTATTGCTATTATTAAGAGACAGCGCCCTTTTGGTTCAAGTTTTTGGTGTTCTGTCCCTATGATATGCAAATAAAAAAAATTCCAATAGGCATCCTCAAAAACTTACAGTGATTTAATTTTATGCGGGGGACAGTTTTGGTAAATGAAAATAATCAAAGCTATCACCAAATTTGCATAACTGCTCCCGTCCCCGACATTCAAATGACCAAGTCTCAAAGAAACTCCCCAGCAATCTACTATCATCATCCTCCTCCAACGTCTCCTCAAGAACAAAAAAACACCATTCCCATTATTCCCCAAAACTCAATGAGAAAACCACCCTTTCTCTAATCCAATTATTCTCAACTCTAACTTCACCAACAGCACCATCCATGCATAAACCACAAGGGGAAAAAAATCCAAAACCAACTTATCTATACCATCTTGCTTCTCTCTGTCAACCATGTCCAATTTCATCCAACTCACGAGCAGTGGCATGTAAATATAAATTTAGTTTAGTTATTAATAGTCTTTTGCAGCATCCAAGACTATTATGCAATACTTTTTAGACTTCTATTTATATTAGCATAGGTTTTAATAGTACTTACTTTCCATTGCAATTCTCAACAATACTTTTACATAGGAACGAGACACATTTGTTCGGGATAACTTCTTCTAACTTATCTGCTTATTTTATTTTATTTTACAGGAAAAGTAAAGCACTTGGCACAATAGGAGTTCTGTACATTTTTTGTGAAAGTAAAAGAGTAAGTGAATATAATATATGTTCAAAACCGCAGCCTTTCCACTGTAATATTTTATGGTATTTGAACGGTTTTTATTTAGTAGCGAGCATGTTCTTGCTATACTTGAATAATATTTGTCTAAAGTCAGTTATCTAATAAAATAAAATGTGAACTCCGTCCATCCAAATTAATATATGGCAATATGTTAAAAAACTGTACGAATTTGGAGGTAAATTACGTACTCTGGGAAAATATTTTCTTTATAATGAATTATTATTTTGTGAATTGCGATATGTCATATACTCATATCAATTTTGGCAATAACTTGTATATAGTTGATACGAAAACAAGTATAAAACCCTAATTTCAAATAAAAATAAAAATAAAATAAAAATAACCTTTTCAGGCAACGGAGCTGCGCTCTCATCCTCAGGCTCTGGATTCTTATCAGCGCTCTTCCCTCCACTATCAAAATCATCCATTCTCCTCTCTCCAACCCCTTCCTCGTTAAAACTATTCCTGATGATCTCCTCGGCCTCCAGATTCAATTCCTCGCCGTCGACAGCTGGATGCTCATACGTCACAACCGCCGCCGTCTCCGTCGCCCTCCGATTCCTCGACGCCCCCTGGACGGTTCCTTTTGCGGCGCTACCGGTGTTCGGATTTCGGGTTCGCCCGTCCGTCCGCAACCGCACGCAGAACCGGCATCCAATCTCATGCCCGATTACGGCCGGCGACCGCAGTCGGATCTGCCGAAAAACCCTAGCTTGATTAGGGTTAGGGTTTTGGCGGGATTTTGGAACGCGCGTCGGAGAGTAGAGAGGGAAAAGGAAGAGAAGGAAGGAGAAAATAATTGAGTTGAAATCCGCAGAGTCGGAGAGGAGAAAGGATTTTTCAGCCAGGCGGTCAAGGTAAAATTGGAAATTGGGGGATTGGTCTTTGATAGCAGAGAGGTATTGCCTAGCGCTATTGCATTGACGAAAAAAAAGCCTTGCGTCTTTTTGCAAATGCATACCCTCACAAATTTTTTAAATTTTAGTTACGGTTTATCCATTACTTCTTTTTTGGGGGGGAAATACCGAGGCGAAAGAGGAGGAATCACGAGGTAAAAGGTCGATGGAGATTAAAATTTTAACCAGCATTTGTGGATAGATACGCTGAAGGATGGTCTTATCTTATATCATGATAATATTAATGAACTGCCATGTAAAAATATTTGGAAAAATTGCTTCAAGACCCTAAATTTATATTTTCAATATGCTATAGTCCCCCCAACTTTCAAACATGTGCTGCAGCCCCACCTTTTTGAAAAAATTATTAAAAACCCCTCTCCCCAAGTTCCTATGCAAACTTTATACACAATCCCCATTTTACCCTCCCCTACACACCCCTCCTCCTCCTCCTCCGTTCCCCCTCTGCCTCCGCCCCGCCTCCCTCCCCTCCCCCTACACCTCCGTCCCGAGGAACTTCACGTGGGCACATTAATGTTAACTCTTTTTCTGTAACATGTTAACTCTTTTCTGTAACATGTTAACTCTTTTCTATTAACTGTTAACTCTTTTCTGTAACATGTTAACTCTTACAGCTAATATGTTAGCTGTAAGAGTTAACATGTTAGCTGTTAGAGTTAACATGTTAGATATAAGAGTTAACATGTTAGCTGTAAAAATTAACATGTTATCTGTAAGAGTTAACATGTTACAGAAAAAAGTTAACATTTTACAGAAAAGAGTTAATATTTTACAGAAAAGAGTTAACATGTTACCGAAAAGAGTTAACATGTTACAGAAAAGAGTTAACATTTTACAGAAAAGAGTTAACATCCACTGACATAAGAAAGAGGAGGGTAAATTCGGGATTTAAATCAGCTGATATGTCTAATCATGAGCTGGCATGTCTAATCAAGTGCTGAAATGAGCTGGAATCATGATGGAGGGGCTTGGCCATATTTTTTTCAAAAAGGAGGGGCTAAAGAACATTAAAAAAAGTTGGAGGGGCTAGAGCATATTGAAAATATAAATTTGGGGCCTAGAAGTAATTTTTCCAAAATATTTTATACAGCCATTAATAAATTTTATTAGAGACAGATGGAGATAATAACATTGCAATATAGAGAATAACTTTTAACTTAATAAATATTAAAATATAAAGTTAAAAATTGAATTGATATAATGTTAATGTTGTACTAATTTAGAGCTGAAGTGGCTTGTATCAAGTTCTTATTTCTCCTCGTATGGTTATTTATTGTAAATGTCCTTATATATTGAATTTAGACTCAAAAGCCTTGATAGACTTTAATGTTAATAATTTCTTAGAAAAGCTATATAATTCTGTAAATTTGACATCCTTTAATTTCTTCATGCGTCAAATAAATTGGTTTTCATTTTATGGGCCCCCGTCGCATAATTCGGCCTGTTTTCTACAACGAGTCTGATGAAGGTGCTGCTCATTCAAGCCCTTTATGTGCTCGTTGGGCTCCGAATTGGCCTGTTATAACTAATACGGGCCTGATTTGATGGCTCATTGTTTTAAGAAAACCAATTTATTTGACGCATGAAGAAATAAATTTGTAGTATGTGAATTTACTTTCAGAGAACACTTTGTTTGCATCCTTAGTCTTTAGTGTAGGGGTGGAAACAAACCAAATAATTAACAAACAGTTCGATGGTTGCTCAAGCAAACATTTGGTTATTTTCGATTCAATAGTTTATTTAATACTAAACAAACAATTTGTAGTATGTGAATTCATTAACAAATAAAAATTAAAAATTAACCAAATGTATATTCAATTTGTTTGCTTATTAAATATTTATTTAAATTTGATCGCTTATAATTTGTATAATCACGCACATGAGGTTATATTTTAAACCCACTTATCATTTCTATTTAAGTTTTATATATTAATTTTGAGAGACTCTCAAATCATTTGTTTAATGAAATAATCTATTTGTTTAGCAATAAAAATATATGCTTTGATATCGATAAATATTTGTGAATGTTCATGAATATTTATCAAATAATAAGTATTCGAGTTTAATTTTGAAAAACACCAGATATGGAGGGCCAACTAGGGGATATCCTCTGGTAGCATACAACTAATGAGAAATTTCCATATAAAGGAGACACTCTATAAAATCTTTAACATGGAAGAGAATGGTACATGTGTTACACCATCAATATATATTTAGTTGTTTATCATGCTGGCTTATGCGTTTATATTAATTTCCTGATTGATTACACTCTTTTTTACTGTTTATACTGATTTAAATTTGATATACGAAGACCCGTGCGGCCTACCCTTGACTAAAAACTATGTTGTTTCGAGGTTAGTTTTAATTAATATGATAAATTAATATTAATATCAGTGTTTTTATAAATCAGCACAACAACAACAATAACAACAACTAAGTCTTTATTCTAAATATTTGGGATTTTTATAAATCGGTACAAATATTTAAAAATACAAGTATGATTATTATCAAACTTAAAAAGGCATAATACGCTTCTTCTACTTACCCCTTTTTTGATTTTTTTTTTTGTTATTATTTTTTTAAACACAGTTGGATATTATGTCACTAGTAAAAGGACAGGGTTTGGCAACCAAAATCAACATCTGATCTCCACGGAATCAGTAGGAAAATGACTTCCCAGGGCAACGGAGCAAAATACTTGGCGAAAATTTCGACGGAAGAATCTTTCTTAAAGCTCTAACGGAAATATTTTGTAAAGATGATATTGATTTCGAACACGAAAGAGATTATGGAATAAATGTTAGTGACAAACTTTATACAATAAATCGTATTTATTATTTGAAGTTGGTCGCAAGTGCTAATGAGTTGGAGACGACGCATCAAAATGATTTTTGGAGAATACTGAAGATTTTTTTGCCATCGATGCAAACTGCGAAAAGTTGAAGTTAAGGTACTGCGTTCTGTATTTTTATTCTGATGCCATCGGAGGAATATTATTTTTTTCAATGAGCAAGGTGGTAGCACCAAAATAAGTTATTTAGGGTAGAATATGGTATCACAATGAAATATATTTTTAACATTAATTGTGTTGTTATGTCCTGCCTTTTGTTCGGTCGATAAAAGGAGTCTTCCTCTCTATCTGAAAATGAAGAAGAAATAATGCTACTTGTGCTATTTTGCTACTCCCTTAGAAATAGAAAAATAGAAGATCTCGTGTTTAAATTAATAAAATAAAAACTTAATGACAGTACAAGTGTCTAATATTTGTTTAGTAGGCCAAATATCTCTTATATGGTTGGATATTTTAATTTCAAAACTTCATGAGGGGCAGGCTTCCCATACCACCCTCACATGAGGGAAACTTCACAAACAAAAAAGCAATTAGATTATCATTATCATCGTTAGTTAAAATGGAAGGGACAAAGCATTTGATGAGAAGACAAAAAAAACATAGAAATTAAAGATAAGAAAACATATTTCTTATAATAAGTTGAGCGTTTGGTTACCAGTGTGTTTTTTTCGTTTCTGTTTTTTTCTTCACAAAAACAATCACACGCGTTTGGGAACTAAGCTGTTTTTTTAAGCTGACCCTTCACCAAGTCCAAAAAATCCACGCTTTCCTCAAAACACCTAAAAGGTGTTTTTGAAATCTGTTTCTTTTTCTCCCCCAAACCCCCGATGCCCTTTTCTCCCCCCAGACCCCTGATCCCATTTTCCCCTCAGCCCTAACCCTCGTCGTCGCCTCTCCGAATCGTCGCCACTCCGCTGCCGCCTCCGACCGTTGCCGCCTCCTACTCTCCACCACATCCTTCGCCTCAAGTCCAAGTTGCAGCGGGAGATCTTGGACCTCAAGTCCAAGCTGGCCTTCCTCCGCCTCAAGTCGCCCCTCGACAACCACCATCTCCGCCTCAAGTCCCCCCTCAACAACCACCACCTCCACCACTCTGAAATCGCCACCCCCGACCCGTCGCCCAGCCATTGTTCTTCCCCTGAAAATTTGGGAGGTAATTTTTTTAATGGGTTTGAATTTTTGCTAATCATCTATGTTCATGTAGATTGTTTGAATTTTTCTAAGTGGGTTTTGTATGTGGATTCGTTTGTACAATTTTTGGTCAATAATTCATTTGAGTTTGTAGACGAATAATTCTTGTGTTTTGGTTACCAGAAAACAAGTTTGAAAAATAAACACCATGATATGTTATTTTTTAAAAAAACATTACAAAAAAAAAACACTTTGGTTATCAAATACACTCCAAGATTTCTTGTGTTTGATTCGCTTGTTAAGAGTAAAAAGAAAATATCTTCCCTCGCTTTTATTCCGCCTGATTTTCGCACGTGATACGCGGCGCGAGGCACACGTTCTCCAGCATCCGACTGCCACGTGTGCTGCCAGCCGACCACGTGCATGCTGACCCGAGATCACGTGATTCGCGTTGGGCCCCACCGGCGAGATATAGATGGGTAGGAGCGCGAGAAAGCAAACAAAATATAGTGTCATAAAAAGCTGAGAAATTGTGATTAAAAAAAATGTAGCCTCCCATGCCAAGCAATGTTCATTGGGCTTTTTCTTTTCTCTTTTTCAGTCTTTGCTTTAAATCCAAGCAAAAATAAAAATCAAAAGCGGAAAGAGGAGGAGATCGTGCTCATAATGTGGTGGATAATGAGTGTCAGCTGTAAATTGGTGGGCTTTCGTTAATAGTGGTGGGCTGCTTACTGTGGTCAACACTGACAGCTAACGAATATGTAGCCCAGTAGAATGGAAGAATATATTTCTCATAGAATATAGAACACCTTTCATTTGTTCATTAGCATGTATTTACCGATTCCTTCAACTTGGATATTAGTACTTATCAATTTTCAATTCCTTTATCTTGTTTAAAATTTGAACCATGACAATGATAAGCGCTAGACGAGTTGATATAGGGTAGCGCCACAGAATATATTTATATCGGATAATCGGGATTATCTGCTATTCATGATTTGTTCGCAGAGATAAATTTATCCCTCAATAAAAAAATTTCATAAAAAATAAAAAAAATTATGTATTTCCTCTCTTTTTTTTTAAGTCCCGAAAAATAGACTTGACAAAATGGTAAAACTGAAATCATGCTGTTATCACATCTCATGACGAGTACACAAAGCGGGATTTAAGTTAACCAGGGGCGATAGAAGTGGGCTAATCAAAAATCAAGCTAGCTATGTACAATTATACTAGTCACAGAATATATAAATTATCCATCATAGTTATACTAATATTGTTATATTCTTTGGAAATGTAACGAGGAATAATTACGGTTGCAACTGTAAATTATATAAGGACTCTTTAAGCAAAATGTTTGAAGAAATAAGGATATCGAAATAGTTTAACTATTTTCGGACAGCGCCTTGTACCGTTTTCCAATGCCGATTCACATGGGGATTTTCGACGTAGGACCCACTCCTCTGGGTCCCCACTCTATCCAGATACCACTCGACTACCGCCACGTGGCCCTGCCAGCAACCCAATGGCCAACGTGGCACGCTGAAGAAAATAACCGTCGTGCTTAAACGTGGGTTAGGTAAAATTCGAGGATTAAATATTACAACCGGAGAAAAAAGTGAGCGCGGTTCTCAAGGATGCAATACTAATTTTTTTAAAAAAAAAAATTTAATTAAAATTGGCAGAGGAATCGGTGTAGAGACTTGACGCAAATGCACGAGTTGCAGCGACAAAAACTCGGAGATCGGTTCCTTAGGAGAGTTTAGAGCTGAATTAATCACTTAAAATTAAAACTTAACCCCCATTTTCATATTTTCACTTAATCAATAATTTCATATTTAGGCGGTAATTAATTTCTTAATTAACCACTCGTACCTTAATTTATTGCTGTACCTTTTTATTATGCTACCCAAATTACCCTCGATGACTTTCTTAAGGAGGGTTATCTGACAGTGAGCGTGAGGGGCAGGATAGTAAAATAGAGCGAAGAGCGTGTCGACATTGTAAGCGCCTGGCTCGGCATACAAAAGGTTTGCTCACCTTCCCCTTTTTTATTTCAGAATCCTTTCTCCCTTAACAAAATAAAACCCTAGCTCTCCTCCCTCAGCTCTCAGAAACCCTAATTTCCCTCGAATGGAAGCTTCAGACTACGTCCATGGCGGGCACCACAAGGCGGCGGTTGGTGGGGACCACTTCATCGTCGAGGACCTGCTCGATTTCTCCAACGAGGAAACGGAGGAGGATAACGCCGTTAACGGCGG
>NC_033794.1:5470712-5482959 GCF_001876935.1 Asparagus officinalis | reverse complement strand
CCGTCACTGCCCTAGACAGCTGTAATTCCTCGTTCTCCGGCGTCGCCGACGCTAGTTTCTCGGGCGAACTCTGTCAGCCGGTAATTAATTAATTTCTCCGAATTTTCCGCGATTTTTTGTATTCATTAATTTTGTTCAGACGATAATAAATGAGCGGATAATTTGAGAAACCTGGCGTTATCTTCGAGAGGAATGGGGGAGAGCTTCTAGAAGCTATGGCGAACTGTGTTTTTGTTTTTTTATAATTTCGCGGGAATTATGAAACTTTTCAAAATTCACAATTTGAATTAGCTTTATTCCTTTTTGCACTATTTTCAGTTACAGTGTTTTGCTACGTTTTTCATTTTAATCCCCGCAATTTTCCTCTCAATTCCGCGGGGGTTCTAAGGTTTTCGGAATTTAGAAAATTACTGGCCATCTATTTCTAAAAAATCATCTTATATACTTTAAACCGTTCTTTAATTTTTTTAATCGAGCATAATTAAATTAATCCCCTTAAATTCTAGATTATTTTTTACTATTTGCAGTTACAGTACGATGAATTGGCGGAGCTCGAATGGCTATCCAATTTCGTCGAAGAATCCTTCTCTAGCGAAGACCTCCATCTCATTTCGTGTCCCGAACCGGGTTCGGGTCCAAACTCCTCCTCATCCACAACCCGCAACAGCGCAGGTCCGCTCCTTCCGCGGTAACCTCAACCGCCTCATGTCCGGGAAAAGCCCGTAGGCAAGCGCTCCGCGGCGCCGCCCGCAACGCACGACCTCCATCCGCCTCCTCGTCCTTGACCCGAAACCCGTTATAAAGGCAGGGAATCAAATAGCTCCGATGACGGCGGTGGCGGCGGCTGATTTCTAATGGGAGAAGTGCTTGCATTGCGCCTAAGACAGAAAACGCCGCAGTGCGGAACCGGACGCGATGGGCCCGGAAGACGCTGTGCAATGCTTGTGGGTCCGTAAGCAAGTCGGCCGGCTCGTATGCCTAGAGTACCGCCGGCAGGCGAGCGCCTACGTTCGTGATGTCGAAGCACTCGAATTCTCATCGGAAGGTGATGGAGATGAGGAAGAAGAAGGAGATGCAGCAGCAGCTTGTGGGGCCCGCTCGAGCGGAGGAGGCGGAGGAGGCGGAGGAGGTTTTGATAGGTGAGCATTTGGGGCCGGACTACCGGCACTTGATTTGATTAGTTTGAGTTTAGAGACTAATCAGGTTTGTTTTTATAATTAATGCTTAATCTTCTTCTTCCTTGTTTTGAATTATGAAGAAGCTGTGGGTTTTTTTTAGCGTTTTGTAGACAGTTTATTAGAAAAAATAAGACTAGTTCTAGTATTTTGCAGCAACTTTTGGCAATTTTGTTGGTTTATTGGTTCGTAAGAGATCAGTTAGTTGATTTGATTTTTTTATTAGATGAGGGTTAATCCGTTGAAGTGAAAGTTGTAGATAATCTCATAGCTTTCGTGTTGCCTTTATATGGTAAATGTGATTTTATTTCGAAGTCTTTAACCAGTGCAAATCATAATATAGAACAACAATATAGATCATAAATATATCAAAGTACATTGATGTATAATACAACATATATGCATCATTATGTTATAATATTTCAATAAACATATAGATTCGCTTCTTACAAGTGAGAGAGCTAATCTTCAATTTTCCATAATTAAAATTAGAGACCGTGCTTGTTTGATAACCCTTATCTCCTTTCATAGTTTTGAGTTTTGCAGAAGAAGCGTGTGTTGTTTTAATCAATTTGTAAAGACATTTTGAATTTGGATCTTCTCCATTACAAAAAAGTAGTTGAGTGACCACTGCTTTTACTTTCCACCGTTGATTATTTAATAGGCGGTATGATACTATGTAAATCTAACACTCACTCTATCTTCATGTATTGCACTTCTTCCTAATTTATACATAAAATTAAATTACAATCACTAACTAGGGCTCCGTTTAAATACCATGGTGTTTTATTTGTTTTTATTGTGTTTTTGCCAAAAATAAAATACCATGTGTTTGGAAGCCATGGTGTTTTTTGAGCTAAACCATCCCCAAACCAAAAACACAACATTTATTTCAAAACATCTTTTAGATGTTTTAAGTTTGGTGTTTTAGAGTTTGAGAATGTGTTAATATAATATCTAACATAATATATTAAATATAATTAATATAGAGTTATTATCAACTTGCTTATTATACTATATTATATTATATTTAATTTAACATATTATTAATATTTATTCAATAATATAAAAATATAATAAATAAAATATCTTATATAATAATATAATAACATATTAAATACTAATATTTAATATGTTAATAATGTATTATATAATAAATGAATAATAATAAAATATAAATAAACTATTAAAAAATAATAAAAAAGTTTGATATAATAATATAATAATGATATAATAATATACTATACAAAAGTATAATCTCTATAATATTATTAACTTTTTAATAAATAAATTGTAATAAATTAATAATTATAAAATATCATATAATAATAACATATTTAATAATAACATAACAATATAATAATAATATTATAATATCATATTGTATAGTAAATGTAATATAATATAAAATGTTAATTATGTAATAAATAATATAATTTATTATAAATTAAAATAATTTTTAATAATAATATAATTTATTGCTAACAAATGTTAATGTAAAAATAATATATTCATAACATAATAATATTTATTTATATCATAAATACTAATATATTATTAAAGTACTATTAATAAACTCTAACATATTAAAAACTATAATATATTGTACAATATTAAAATAATTATAATATATTAATTTATTAATAACATGCTAGTAATAACATAATATTAACATTATTATAAAAACATTAATATAATATACAACAATAACAAATTGATATACCAAAATAATTAAATATGTAATTTTTTAAAAATAATATGTAATAGTTATAATATAATATAATATAACTCATTAAAGTATAATATAATATTATAATACATTATACAATATTATATTATATTACATTTAATACTTATAATACTATAATAATGTAAACTAAATATTATAGTATTTTATTATAATTAATATATAATATATTAATAATATGTTTAATACTAATGTTATAATTGGTCAAATTAGTGTTGATAAAAAAATACTTAACATGATGTTTTGAAAATATTTTAAGAGAAAAACACAACACCATGATGTTTGTTACAAAAACATAATAAGAAAAACACTATGGTATCCAAACGAAGCCGATAATTTATTGTTGTGATTATGTAGTTATGTTTGTTTTACCTTTAATTTTTTTAGCGAAGAGAATCCGAACCCAAGACATTTTTGCTTAAAAAAAACAACAAAGCTATTTATATATTTTTTTCCCTGCACAAATTGCTGATGAAATATTTATGTGCACCACCGATACTTTCCTTCTGCACGTGATGTGTCCCGTGGGGCCCACTTGGAGTTGACGTGCGAGAGGTAATCATCGGACGGTCGGTAGTCGTACGCTGGGAATTTAGATAATAATTGAAAAAGTAAATAATTAAAATCATTCGGTCTAATGATATAAAATTAGCATCTGGGTTCGCTTTGAGTTTGAGGTTCGTCTCTTCGGGATCCCTGCCGCTCGCTACATTAATGTTGAGTTTAAGTAAGGGTAGACCCCTGTATTTTCAAATTGTGCGGACATGACCTTATGATGAATTTTTTTTTTCTATTTAAAAAAGTGTCAAATAAATAAATAAATAAATAAATAAATAAATAAATAAAAACCCAGAGAGACGGGCCAATCTCTCTCAGTTCTGAGTACGCAGATGGACATGAACCGCTAAATATTTCATTGAGGGGATCCGCCTGCACTTGGGCCAAGATATTGCAGGGCTCTGTCTGTAACCGTACAATACGCAGGAGGACTTCACCTCAACTAACCCATTAATGTTCGGAATGACGACCCCTTGGCATTTGAAAACTGGACGGTGATCACACGAGAGCGCTTTAATTTTTGGTTGAAATAACGCGGTTAGTGGGCACCGTTACCGTTTTATTTGGGATTTAATGACGTGCGTGCACGTGCTTCGGTTTATCATTCAGCCCCCTCGCCTTGATTTTTGATTGGACGTTTCAACCTATGTTGTTGAGGAATCAAATTAGTTGATGCGCTTGGAGTTCTTGAAGAAAATTTGTCAAAATAATAATAATAATAAGGATGATCTTAATAAGTTGGAGACAGTGATGCCTGAATTGAATTCGATAACTTTTATTTATATATGTTAGGGGTCGTAAAAACTTTTCATGATGATATCATTCAGTGGGGTTTGAGTTTGGGAGGGAGATCGATCAGCCCAAAGTGATTAGTTTTCTTTCCTTTTAGAGTAAGAAGAATTGATTCATGGGAGTTTTTATTAGTGGTTCTCTTTGCATTTTTTTTCAACTTGATTGAATAGACGATCAACAGATGGCCTGAATTGTAATATTCTCAAGGTAAACAAAAGTGAAAAAGAAAGATGGAGCAATTACCTTTGATGTCACGCCTCTATTGCTCGATCCCAAAAGAGGTAGTGCAGTGATTACAATAGGTAGTCCCGAGTTCCCCACATATATAGAAATATTAACAGATAATTAAGAAGCAAATGACTGATAAGTGAAATATTAGGGAAATGCCTTGCCGTCGCACGTGTACAAAATCAACGAAGGTGCCTTTAAATTTGGATTTTTTTTAAAAAAAAACAAGCTGTTATTTTCAGTAGCAATTCGGTTGAGGTGATCCTTCAGCTTTATGTCATGCATGCATCACGTGCATCTTGAATGCTGATGTATCATAAAAGTTAAAACTTGCTCAAGTGAAAAGAACTCGAGCTTAATATGTTTTTCCCTGAGCTAGATATTGTTGGATATTTATGTGTGAGTACGCTGTACGCCCAACAAGTGAAATGATAGAAGATACTATAATGCTAGACTGCAGATTCGCCTCTGGCAATGACCCGTACGTCAATGGAGCTCATAGTTCACTCACTTACAGTGTAAAAGTAGTACTTCAATTTCTTAATTCACTCTCTTATAGTGTAAAAATCAGTTTATTCTCTTATAAATTAGAAAGTAATTTAAGAAAGTATAATGTAGTTCACATTATTCTAGCAAAAAAATATAACAAACAAAAGGTTGTGACATTATTAAACTAACATTTATTTCGAATAGATAAAAACAAAGTTGGAATAGTCATTGGACAATTCATGCTTGATACTTACTTTAATTTAGTGGGGAAATTTTTCTATTTTGTTCAGGGTGAAGCTAGAAATTTTATATTGTCGGTCAAGAATCCAAGGAACATAAGTATGTTAGCAGCAATTAATTAGCTCAATTATTTTGGGATATTTTTTAGGCTTGATTGTACTTAAACACCAGATTGCTTCTACTCTAGTTTGCACTTATATATCTTCACTTGTCTTTTCGTAGCACTTATACAAGTTCGCAATTATACACGCTAAAAGTTTTTAATATAACACATAATACAACCAATTATGCAAACATGAGAGCCCTCACCCCCCAAGAGAAAAAAAAATTTCTTATGAAACACTCAGTTTTAGAACATTTTAGCTCTTACTATTTGCTAAGTTAACTATTAAAACTGTTAAAATACTCTTTTTAAAATAGAATCGTGGTTGGTTAAAGTTGAAAATTATTATAGGTTTAACAGTAGTCCCACAATAATCAAGGGTTAAAAGTTCTAAAATTAGCATGGGACTGTCAAATGAGAATTGTCGGGGAAATTTCGTTTGTGTGACATTGGGGTAGTAAAATGTAAATTTAAAAATGTTTAGGGGTGTAAAGCGTTGATAGAGGCAAGTAAAGGTTATATATGTGCAAAGTAGGGGAAGCTATAGCGTGTTTAAGTGCAATTATGCCATGCTTTTAAAAAGGGTATAAATATGTAAATCATCATATACAATCACTGCATATATAGGCAATTTCGAAAAGTTTGTGGGGGCCAAGGCGCAAAATTTGTGCACAGCTCCGCCACTGGTTTTGTGCCATACGTTTTTTTTTCCATCTCATCTAAAAAATAATGATTTGAGGGCCTAATAGCAAAATAACTTAAGATACGAGGAGCTTTGCAGCAAAATTTCAATGCTTCGGGGAGCTCTTTGGAAATATGAAAGATGTAAGGAACCAACACAAACAGAAGGCCTAAAATGAACACATATTCCCTTCTTATCTCCGATCCGGGTCGCACGGAGCGTACGCTAAGATCCATCGGGTCCCGGGTCAACAAAAACAATAACCCGTCAACCCCGCATATAATATTAAAAAACGCGGATCCAGGTCGCGGAGAGAGTCCGCTAAGACCCATCGGCTCAATCCTATTCCTAATCCTTAGGTGAAACAAACATAGAATACAAAAAAAATGTGATTCCATAAAACTAAAATTTGTCTATAAATTTTTTATGGATTAGATTAGAATCCATAAATAAAATAGGATTCCTAATCTTATTCATACTCTCTATTGAACCAAACGGGCCCTAATAAAATGGATCCGCAGGGGTGGGGAAGAGAAAACCCCCACGTAATTCTCCTTCACTTCCTTTTGGGCTAAATACCCATATTGGTATTTTAATTCCACCCCAATTTCCAACAAGGTATTTTAAATAGGCAAACCCGCTTTAAGACATTTTAATTGATCCAACTAACCAATAAGGCATGGTTTCTCGTCGGCGGGAAAACTTCCGGCGAGATCTCGTCACGTGCATGGCACATGATGTCTCAAAACTCGTTTTTAGCAGCGGCGAAGACAACAATCTCGTCATATTCAGCCGATTCGATGGGGTTAGCGATCTCAGGCGGCGTCATAACCATTATTTTATCCTACTTTGGGCTGAATATGATGAGATTGTTGCCGTCGCCACTGCTAAAAATGAGTTTTGAGACATCACGTGTCATGCACGTGAAGAGATCTCGTCGGAAATTTTCCCGCCGACGAGAAAACATGCCTTATTGATTAGTTGGATCAATTAAAATGTCTTAAAGCGGGTTTGCCTATTTAAAATACCTTATTGGAAATTGGGGTGGAATTAAAATACATTAAAATGTCTTAAAGCGGGTTTGCCTATTTAAAATACCTTATTGGAAATTGGGGTGGAATTAAAATACTAATATGGGTATTTAGCCCTTCCTTTTGTCTAAAAAACGATCTCGGAGAGCTTCGATCCGCCGGCGATGGCGATTTCAACTAAAATCAACCGGTCGAGCTCGCTATCATCGTAGCCGTAGCATTCTCGATCCGTCTCTTCTCCGTAAGTAAGTCTTTTGATCGTTTCTTGAAACCCTAGATTTGATCTGCTACGATCCCGTACGTGGAGTTTTCAATTGTTTGAATTTATTTGGGATCGCAATTCGTGGTTTGGTGCGGGTCGTGAACAGGATATTTCAGGTTTTATCTCGACACCAAAAAAACATCAAGACGACTGATGACTGTAACTGCAGAGAGAGAGAGAGAGAGAGAGGGAGGACTCATCAATCTACAGACACCGATGACACGAAAATCCTCATCATATCTGACGTAAACTGATATACAAACATAACAAAAAACTCTGTTGTCTGAGAAAATTATTCGCAACACATTCCCCTGCAGCCCAAAACATAGCCATCTGTAAAGAGAACCTGGGAATTTAAACTCCTAGTAACCGAAAGAATGCTTTTAACAACCGTAAGAGAATGATGTGAATCCTATCCACCTATACGAGTATTTGTTTGTAAAAACAAGATAGTCCCACATCGGTACCTTCACTTCACTTCTTTCTCAAAACTTTTCTCTAAAAAAGATCTGCAATACTACAAACTTGTTTCTCTATAAAAGAATTTTTATTTTCTGTTGTATCCTGGGAAGAAAAATTGCATTAACCTGAAAGTAATTTTGAATTTAAAGTGGGTCAAATATTTCTTTAAGGGAAGTGTTTCACGCCTCATAAATTCTCTCCCCTTCATTATGCCACACTTATCCAATTTCTCCTTCCAACTTTCTCTTCTGAACTTCCATATGGAGAGTGAGAAGAAGCATTCTTGGGCGAATCTACTGCATATTACTATACACTAAAACCCCAAAAAGTTACAACTTCTTAGGAAATCCGTAAGTTTTCTTAAGGAATTTCGAAGCAGCATCATCTCGCCTATAACAAAGAACGCGCAAAATTGTATTTGCTTCGGTAGGACTCCAATGCCACGATGTTGGAGGCAACGGAAATCTCGATTCGGCTTTAGAACCATAAGCCTCGATGATCATGTGTTTAAAACGATCAACAAGGCTTTCTGTCTCAGTTCGAAAAAGAGGTAGAATGTTTCTCACTTGACTTGCGGCTTTTTCAACCAATTCTTCTGGCAAACCATCACCATCAGCCAAGTAAAGGTCTTTAAGAGCCCTGAAATCATCCTCTAATATCTGAGAATCCTGAGTAGTGAAAGAACGAGAAGGGCCGCCAGCTAAGAGCACCAGCAAAAACCCATCAAAGGAAGCTTTCATTAATGCGGTTATCACTTGATTTCGTATTTTATTGTGCACTGTGGTTGATATAATTTCTAATTTAGGATCAAGCTCTTTTAGTAGAGGATTTATCCTAGAAGAAGCAGTTTCTCCAATATAGAGGCCATCCCATAAAACGTGGCTTAGATCATGGAAGATAACTTTGTAAGCTGTTGATTCACACAATTGTTGAATTCCTTCTTGAGAAGCAGCTAGGGAAAGCTCGAATTTGTTTCCGAACCCGTTTGTTATGTCTGCTTGAGCTGATTCGACGTTCCTCAAGCAGGTTTTTATTTTCTTCTCTAGGTTTTCTAACTCAGTTCGGATATGATACAGTGTATTCATACGCACACATAACTGTGGCAAACCAGACGAACCTTGTCCAATCGCTGCTCTAACCTGTGATCCTTTTTTCCGCACAATTTGTGGTTTCTCTTTCTTCTTCCATAACCTTGAGCTAGCCCCGCATCTGGTTAATGCTGGTAATGCAGGAATGGAAGTGTTTCGTGTTCCTAAAATAAAAAGGGTTATCAGAGACGCTGAAATTTTAAAAATTTTCGCACGATAAAGAAAATAATTGGCAGGCTTGAAACTTACCACAGTCAGACTTAACTTTGGATATATAATACTGCAAGCTTCTGTCAAGTCCGATCAGCAAATAAGGAAGCTCAGCTGGATGCATTAGAATAGGCAGCTGAAAGAATGCATCTAAAGTTTCGTCAACTATTCTTAGAATATCAACTCCTGATGGAGCAATAATTTCGTTGTTTGCCTTTGGATTCCAAGCCTGCATATATTGATTATTCACCAAATTACAGCAGGCATAATAACAAAACATCACCAATTGTCAAAAATTTCCATAAATAAATAGGACTGGTAAATGAGAAAATCTGGGGAAAATAACTTTTAACTGGCGGTTGCATCAAGTTATACCAGCCATTGTAATGCCATTGATCACAGCATAAACTGTTTGCATTCACTTACTGAGTCTAAACCTTGTTAGTTACACACTGGGGTTTTTTGAAGTTTGAACTATGATGCTATTAAGTCCTTGCGTATATTTTATTTTTTCTTGGCAAAATTTTCAAATTTGACGGTATAGAAAAATCCTTATTCTTGTTACATATTCAAGTCCCACATTGGATGACAATAAAAAGTGTTAGTTACAAAAAAAATTGATCTAGTTATCTGTGTAAGGAATTAATCTCTCAGTGATCCTCAAAAAAAGGGATAAACCGCATTACGCATTAAATTTAAGCTTGGTAGTGAAAGCTGAGACGCGGGAGAAAAAACTGATTTGTGAGTCAGAATCATACCTCTTGTTGAAAATTCTTGTCGTTCCACTCTTTTAGCCTGTCCACTCTTGTTTTTATCCATGTCTTCACAAGACCAGCAATCGTAGATTCAGCCTCGAAAGGAGTCATCTCAGGGATTAGTGCCTTCCCGCCATCCTCACTGTCAATAGAATCTTCTACAGCAATATACACAAGATCTTTCTCCAACTTGTCTGCAGCTCTCAATACTTGGACAGAATCAACAGTCAGTTCTGTAAGACCTGAGATAAACTGCTTTAGTTCGCTTCCGTAACAAGAATGAAGAGTAGCAGCAGCAACACCAGCAGATAGAGGGTGCCATTTCTTCAATATTGGGCTGTAAAATTCTCTCTCTTTGTTTGCAAGATCACCAATGTCCTTAGCAAGAACTACAAGAAGGTGAGCGGTGGTACTCTGGTTACTTGATGTGTGCCTACTTGAGTCTGCTTTTCCCATTAGCTGACAATAATACAAACAGTTGCATATCTTAATAATAGGATTAGAAACATAAAAATATATAATACTGTGGGGGAAATCCAGTTGCATTACTTAGTTTTTACTCCAGATGTAATTCAACATTAAATAAAGGGTTAATTATGCATGCAGTATGGATGCTGCTTCATTCTGGCGCATTGGCTAATGCATTTGTCAGAGAGAATCCTATGGGAAAATAGATCTTTCTAGCTGCATCAGCAACTGCCAACTTAACATTTGACGGACTTAAACTGGACTGTTATCAAAATAGAGCCCTGTAAAAACTTCGACTATCTTTGTTGCACAAATGTGTATATGGAGTATTCTTCTTGCTGGTTGACACAGAAAATTATCCAAACAAGTATTTTTTCCCCTTTTGCTTCTTTCTTTCGGATTCGGATCTTCTCCACTACCAAAAATTAGTGGAGAGACCACTACATAATCACAACCATTAATTATCTAGTCGGTGGTTATGATTTTTCCTTTTAGTGTAAATTACGAATGATTGCAATGTAGGGGGAGTATGATGAATGTTAGATTTAGATTATATCATAACCGCCTACTAAATAATAAACGGTTAAGATTAAAAGTAATGGTGTATCCACTACTTTTTTTTGTAGTGGAGAGGATCCAAATTCTTTTCTTTCTGTTCGATGCACCATGACTAGTATGGAAAGGAAAAATGAAAATAGCTGTATAAACTTCTAAAGATTAAAGCAAAAGTATGGTAGCACTTTGTGTCTTGTATTATGAAACATATCTACATAGTGAACCGAAAGGTTTCAACATTTTGAATACCACTTACCTGACCAAATGCAGCACGGAGAGATGATCGAATGTATGTGTCAGTCCTAGTTCTAGCAATATCCACTTCTTCTCTCATTCTCTGATGACATTCATTAGAAATATCCTCCGCTAGTATCTGGGCAGCTGATACCCCTAACGAGACAATACACTCCATGGATTCAATATTGTTAGGGTTGAAGCTATCATGGTAAGCAATAAGTCTTTTCTCTGACCAGCGCATTATCAAACTGAATACCGAACTCAGTACTTTTGAATATTCTGGATTTTTTGTGGATCTAGCATCCTTCAGAACCTCGCCTATCTGATTGTCAGCGGCAAACAGAAGATCCATATCCATTTGGCCAGTTGTTACAAAACGACGAAACATAATCCACAAGAGGACAAGGTTATGAAGCTTCTGATCTATTCCTAGGACAGCCCATGTCTTTTTTATCAACGCAAGGACCTCCTCGATCTCTCCAATGATCGACCCATTCTCACCATTATCAAAACAAACTCCCAATAGCATTTGATACAAATGGAGATTCAACGGAAAGCCATCCGCCCAGTGGCATGTATCAGTAGCATATCCGTCAGATGATCTGCAAGCAAGGCTCATGACAGAATTCCGCAGAAGCTGCATTGACTCTGAGTTCTTCCCTGTTTCAAGCGGCCTCTCCGAAGCCGCACGTATAATTTGCCTAAGCCGTTGCGCTGCAGCATCTGACTCCTGTAACGGAACGAGAGGGTGCGCGAGCAACCCAGCTTCAAGAACCTTTAAATTTCTAATCTTCCATGCATCATACTCTTGTGGATCTTGAAAATCTGAAGCTTTGGACTTCTGTAACAACTCTAACGGCAAAACCATCGAATCTATGCGCCTCCCAAGCTGTTAAGAGGAGAGCAGAGACAAGGAAACAAAGAATAGTCAAATGCGAATTCAGACATCTGACATCTAATTACCTTCACACAAGTTCTACTTTATTACATGCATGCACATAGGATGAAGGAACATCCCCTGTAATATATGGGTGATGCTACAGGGACCCTACATAGGGGATCGGGGGGCAGGTGAGGTGTGCCCCCTGAATGCATGCATGATCAGTGCATCATGCATTCATGGGGGACACATCACCTGTCCCCCTCTTAGGTCCCCTATTTGGGT
>NC_033794.1:5457647-5470702 GCF_001876935.1 Asparagus officinalis | reverse complement strand
TGGGTCCCGAGACATTTTTGGTAATATATATATTAACCACTTATTATTACCCGTAAATTAACTTCTTTTTTACTAGTACCTAGACCTCGTGACACCCCAGCAGAGCTCTCTGTGATATTTGTACTTGTGCTACATGGGGTGGGCGGGTGGGTGTGTGTTCAACAGGTATAAAAGATCTAGGTTCTCTCTGCAATGTATTGAAACCAGGGGTTCTATCTGCGACACATAAATGTGAGACCCCCATGAAGGATACTTATAACAGGAGATAATTCCATTTTTCCCTAAAAAAACTTAATATTTTTTAGGTTTTTCTAACTGGTGCCCACCACGATGAGGAGAGAAATTAGCGTAAATCAAGAAGACCCACTCGCTATTCGCTATTCGTTTCTTTCTATCTCTCTCAATTGATATATATGTTTTTATTATTATGAATATAAGTAGCTATCCCTATAACACACGGATATATATATGCAATTAAGTCTAGAATAAAATTAAGACCTATAAGAACATACACTAAATATTGAATTATATAAAAAAAAAACCCTAAAAGCCTCAGCTTGCTCACCTGACTCGCAGCAACCCGAACTAACCCTCTCCGAATCCTGGAATCCGACTGCTCCGATACTCCCATCTGAACCCTGACCAGCTCCCCGACCGTCACCTTCTTCCTTTTCATCAAACCTATCACCTTCAGTGGACTCTCCATCGAAGGACTCTTCTTCTTTGACGACGACGACGACGACTTGATCCCAAAAGCCTTCTTCACCTTACTGGCCGCCGTCGACGTCAGCGACCGCTGAAAACTCGGCGGCGACGAGAACGAAGACGAAGGACTCGACATCGGGGGTTCCGAAGAGTTGGGGCTTCTGCCAGAGGTTCGGCAAGCGCTGGAGAGGATCTCGTAGGCGGCTTCTCGGAGCTCGTCGTCGGAGATGGCGACGGCGAGGTCGCCGAAGGGGGAGGGGAGATCGACGGAGGAGATTTGCGTGGATGTTGATTTCTGGCGGTCGGGGACGCCTAGGGTTTCTTGAGCTCTGAAGAGGCGCGCCATTGGAGAGAGAGAGAGGATTTTCTCTCTCTTGTTCTGTTTTGCTGATTCGTGCAGACTGTGGACGAGCGAGGGGGGTTTTATAGGGGGAGTGAGTTTTACAGAATCCCCCCTGAACGTTGCGCTGATTAGCATTAATTACTCCTGGGCTTTGAGAATTAGAGAAAGTCAGAAAACCCCTTACACTTTAGGGAGGTCCACAAAACCTGTCTGGTCTTTCAAAAAGTTTAACAAGCTGAAACTATTCGGTAAAAAAATGTAAAATCATAAAGGAAGACCCCCCCGACTTTTCCCCCCCTCATTTCCTCCCTGACTCTCTTTTTGGAGGCATGAAAAAATCGAAACTTTTCCAGAGGTCAACGTACGGAAACTTTCGATAGATTATCAGGTTTTGCGAAGCTCGTCAATATTTAGGACGGTTTTTGTCCAACGTCTAAAATTCAGGACATTTTGTGCAAATTCCCCAAAGGCTGGGGGATCTATGAAGTTCACCTGATTGAGGCCTAGAAGGTCTAAAGTGCCATTGAAAAGTTAGCCGTTGCTTTAGGGGGCCGGTGGGAAATTTGCATAAAAGTGCAGATGGTTATATTGGTATGGATTTATGGACCGTTTGTTCGCAAAAGGGTAAGGCTGAGACTGTTAGAAAATTGAGGAGCAAACCTTTAAATTTTGAATTTGAATTCAAGTTACCTATAATGTATAATTTCTTGCATTTAATAATGAAAAGAACTTCGGATTGTAGTTTTTTTTTTACTTTTTGGCTCAAATGTAGTTGATTTTAGTTAATTGAACGTTTAATCGAAAATTCGGCTTAATTATTTCATTAACTAAATACTATCAAAAGTTTTGTAGAATTGGTTGGCAAGAAACTTTCTGCAAACCCTACACAAGAAAACCAGTGATGTCAACTTTATCAACCGCTTGTATTGACTGTAGGAGCAACGGCAAACGGAGTTTACTAAGTCCAGCTAGTTTTCATGGCAACATGCATGAGAAGTGAAAAACCCACCAACTAATAAGAAAGAGGAAGTACAAGGCCAAGAAAGCTGTCAAAATATTTACGTGTTGGCTCTAGTACCAAAATTCCAAGGCCTGTCTTTTCTACCCCCTCTTCTTTAAACTAAAGAGTAACAAGTATTTTGATTGGGCTCGCGGGAGTGAGTCTTGCATATAGGAGAATAGGTAATATAGAGTGGGTAGCCGGAACTGAACCCGCATCATTAGCTTAGAATGTTAGGGGCCTCATTTTCTTTTTTTTTTATTATATCTGAATTGTTAGGTCTCTATGGGTTTCTTCTTTAGTTGTATGCATGCGCTTCTAAATTGAATTGAACATACTCTTTTTAAAATGTTGTTGCTTCTTTTGAGTTTTCATACATACTCTATTTTTATGGATATGAGCATACAAAATGGCTTATATCAACGACGTATAGCGTATGTATTATTGAAAATTAGATAACCTGTGTTGGAGCTTTTTCTTCAAATAGTTTGAAATTTAAAAGAAATTCAAATAAGGAGTAGATGGCTTTTATTTTAAAATCTAAAATTCAAAATTAGATAGTTTAACCACTACATTCTCCTTTAAAATATCCCTCTTTATTTATAATAGTCTAAGATAAAAAGATAAAAAGATAAAAAGAAAAAGCTTGCTTGCAGAGTGAGCAACTCAAGTGGATAGTTTTTATTTTAAAAATTCGAGTTCAGAATTAGATAGTTTAATTATCAAACTCTCCTTTGTAATGTCCATCCTTTTTTATAATATTTAAAAATAAAAAATGATATTAGAAAAGTAAATGTGGTTTTTAAATATCCATAAAATAATCTTAAGAATCCAAATATTTATTCCTGGAAAATCTTAAGTACCAATTAGAATTTCGGATAAAGTCGAGAAAATTTGAGATAATATTTTGGGTAAATTTTGTAAATGGTTTTTTTAAATTTTTTGCAGACAGAGAGAATATTTTTGTAATAGTATTTTTTTAATTTTATAGATCTTTACATGATATATGTTTTTTATGTCTCTTGTGTTTTATTAATATATTTTAAAGAGAGGCATTGGTGAACCAATAATCCCTCTTTATTAAAATAAGCAAAGACAAGTGTTATAGGGTGTCCCCTATTTCTTACAAATATGCTATCCCGAGAACAGACTCAGTCGAGCCGGCTTCATTCCCAAAGGCGGACTTAGTCGAGCAAAAGATTGCTACTCAGCGATCAGCCGACACTTCCTCCGAGGGCAACTCAGAACATTATTTCTTAGCATTATTTTACCATTTATGATCATCATTACGACTCCACGTCACTCGCCGACAAGCCTCGACGGCTGCAGGATCCCCACACCACAGAAGTGACTCCACGTCACTCTCCGACAAGCCTCGATGGCTGCAGGATCCTCATACCACAGAAGTGACTCCATGTCACTCGCCGACAAGCCTCGACGGTTGCAGGATCCCCATACTACAGAAGTGACTCCACGTCACTCGCTGATAAGCCTTAACGGCTGCTGATTCCCCATGTCATTGAAGTGACCTCCCATCACTCACCAATCGATACGTATCGGGCAGAGGGTGACTCAGCCTTCGGCTCGCCCCTCGCCATCATCATAAACCGCATTCTCACTAAATGCCTATTCTGCCCTTGGCTTCCTCTATAAATACATACGCTATTCGTTATGAAAAGAGGTTGGATTTCCTTACTACCTGAAAACTCTCTAGACACATATTAGAAGAACACACCGTTCTTCCTTCACCTCACCCAAGTCCACCAACTGATTTGACCGTCGGAGGTACCACAGGGAAAACATGCCTCGTACTCTCACGATTCTTATGTGTGCAGGTGATCCGTCCACCTTGAGCTCTGAGAACCAGGCATAAAGTCGAAGAAGGAAAGTGCCCCCCCCCCTCGATAGTTCAACCTCTCGACGATCCAGCAACTCTGCGACTTCAACTGACTGTGTGATATCAGACATCAACAACAGGATATTAAATTGATAGATAAGGAAAAATTTGACCAATTCATCAATAATATTTTAAGAGGAAGATTAATCCATCAATTTTAAATTTAATTTGGCACGTGTATAATTTTACACATATGATTTTAGAGTTAATTTTAGAAACCTCCCTCAACTATGATGGATGTCTCAAAAAACCACCCTCAAATATTTTAATTTGAGAAAATCCCCTCAAGTTTGGGCATATTATAGATAACCCTACTTGACTTTAAAAATTAGAGAAAATCACATCCAACTACGGGGTGTCTCACAAAACATCCATAGTCTTTTACATTTTACTTACCAAACCCCTCGACGTTATTTCAAAATGTAAAATAATCAAAACACCATTTTGCAACCTATTCAATTATGAAGAAACCACTAACCAGTGAAAAAAGAAAGATTTTCATCAATTTATAATGCTTTCCTCCACTTTCTCTTATCCTAAAGATATTAGAGTAAATTTTTTATGATTGATGAGTATTTTAGTCTTTGCTCGGTCACCTACATGTCATGAGACATGCTAGCTACCTAACAACGGTAGCTTTTAAGGTATGAAGTGAGAATATTTTATGGGTGGTTTCTTGAATTTCTAGACTTGACGGATGTCATCTATAATTAAAAAAAAGTTCGGAGTGCTATCTAAAATTTTCTTGGTTAAGGGGGTTATTTATAATATACTCAAACTTGAGGGAATTTTCTCAAATTAAAATAGTTGAGGGGATTATCTAAGACACCCCCAAAGTTAAATGGGTTATTTAAAATTAACCTGTGATTTTATGTAGAGAGGATTTCTACATGAGTTTATTTTCCTCTGATTTCTATATTTTAATATATAATTATGAGAATTTTTTTAATAATGGATGGTTATAGTTTAATAAGGATTGCAAAATATTTAATTATTACAAATTTCTAATTAAGGATACTTTTAATTTGATGAGGATTTTTAGGTTAATATATGATTAGGTGTCCACGTGACATTTTCTGATAAAATAGAGAGACACATGAGTGCTGACACATGTTTGTTTTTTTTGCCTTAATGACTACCGACACATGTCAATTTTTTATGTCACATGTTAGTTTTTGTGCCTTAATGACTACTAACGCATGTTAATTTTTTACCATTTAAGAGTTCCACTAATTTCTCTTTATATATAAGGGCGGGAGGTACTACAACTCTCAAACTACTTTGGTACTACCACATATTTGTTAGTGGTAGTACCGAATTAGTATATAATTGTAGTGTAGTTCGAATTTGCTTAAATTAAATGTACTCATAGAAATTTTTATGATGATTGGAACACTATAGTTGTCAAACGCTCCCTAGTTAAGAAGCGGTTAAGAAGCATTAACCGCGTCGTTGTTATGTATTGGAGAAGATTCACTACAACAAACATTGTATATGTCCACACTTATTTTATGACACATATAAAAATATCATTTTATTTATAAAGAATTAAACAATAGAGACACCAATAAAATGTGTGACAAATCACGACACATATTTGTGTCATTAGATATACAATTAAATATAAGTGAAAAAAGACTAATATGTGAACATGGATTGTGAGAGGATATACTGATTTTCTTAAATAATAAATCTTAAACATTAAATATGATGATGACTAAATACTTATGATAATATATAAGTTAAAAAACTTTTTTGTTAAATGTGCTTTGATGAGAATAATCCTAGGATGGGTGACCCTCTAGAAAGTTATAGTATTCATTGGTCGTACTCTTTATATTTTTATGGTCTAAACATAATTATGTATCACCACTTTTGACACATGCATGTGTTAAGAGTTTTGTGACACATGTATGCGTCACCACTTTCGACATATATATGTGCTGTGAGTTTTGCGACAGATTGTACATGTGTAGGAAAACCCTCTCGGAAGTTATAGTATTAATTGGTTGTACGCTTTATATTTTCATGGTCTAAACACAATTATGTATCACCACTCTTGACACATGCATGTGTCAAGAGTTTTGTGACACATGTATGTGTCACCACTTTCGACATATATATGTGCTGTGAGTTTTGCGACACATTCGTACATGTGTAGGAAAACACTCTCCACACATACTCTAACCACACTTTTGATATGTATTGCGCTCCATATTTGTGATACAAAAATGTATCACGCAGAGGCAAAAAATGTATCATAATTTACAACTTTTGTGGTAGTGATTACGACTGGTATCAGACAATAAGCCAAAGTTGAATAAACAATCTATCTAGAAGAATTTAAAAAAGCGAGAGATAATTTTTTTTGTCGTATATTTCTTCACAATAATGTGCAAAAATCATGCACTTCTCGGAAACATCTTGAATGGTAGGTGAAGTCTTATTGGCAGCTACTTATAGCTAAGGGTGTCCATCCGGGCAAAACGAGAACCCGGACCCGGGCCGGGTTCCAGGCCGGCCCGATTTTTTTGTTTTTCAAAATTTTTTCATCTCTTTAAAATTTCAATAATACATAAAAAAGTACACAAAATGTTAATAAAAACAATAATATTATTAATCACTTGAAATTACATAAATTACAAATACAAAAAACTTTAAAAATGACAGATGATAAAAATAACTTCTTTATTAATAACCAGTGAATCATTTACAAGTATAAATTTATTTTGGAATTCGTCGCATGACAATAGATGAGTACATCCCAACTAGGTTGGCATCTACTCACCTATATCACTATTATTTGTAACTGTTTCCAAAATAATTCATTACAAATTTTTAGCTAAGAAATAAAAATTACAATTTGATGAATATTGTTTAGTCTTTATATCTATCTGCTAGTCTCAACTCTTCAAATTTATCTTCAATACCAGCCATCCGATGGATGCCTTGCGTTCTCTTCTCGTACCTTCACCAATATTGTAAGCACATCACCGCCTCTACAGTATACGAATCTAACGATGTCCTGTGATCATCGATCAAATGTCCTGTTGTGCTAAAGACGGATTCCGAAGCTACCGTCGAAACTTGCACTGTTAGTAAGTCACGAACCATGATGGAAAGTATATAAGGTGTGAAACTGTTCCATATACTTTCCACCATTTCGAAATATCTAAATTATTATTTTGACATTTAACTAAAGAAGCAATTAAATATTGATCAATTTCAGAAATCTCCAATGATGATCCAAGTTCAGATCTACAAGTTAGCTCAGCTACCATTGCATACCTATCAAAACTTACACTTTTACCCCGATTTGAGCTTGAAGAAGTCAAATATGTAGACTGCTGTGTAGCTACACCATATTTAGCTGCATACTCATCATATAAGCTTTGAAAATAATTTCTAATAGTATTATGATGAGTAGTAACAGTAGTGATGCTACCATCACCAGTGTCTATATGATGAGTAGTAGCAGTAGTGATGCTATCATCATGAGTGTCTATTATCTGTCCACCATACAAGGAATGTAACAAACTTCAAAGGCTAATATCCTTCAATTGCGGATCAATAAGAACACCCAAACAAAAAATAATAGGAATAAGCCTAAAATACTTATTAAATTTACTTTCCATTTGAAAAATCATACTTCAAAAATAATCACCCGTACGATATTTATTATTATTTTTTGAATATTTAAAATTTGTAAAGCAACTAAAGTAATTGTTGGATAATAACAGCCAGATAATAACATCGTAGCATTATAAAAAACTTGTAGCATATCTTTTAAATTACTTATAACTGTCCATTCATTTTCAGTAATTCTAAACATGCTACCAGAACTAGAACTAGAAGCATAAAAAGCAATAAAATTATTTATAATTTATTTATATTCTATTGCTACACTTAACATTGCATAAGTGGAATTTCACTTATGGTCAACATATTTTGGAATCAATCTGGGTTTTATATTTTTTCTTTTACAGAATTATTTCCATCTTCTAATTCTTTATTCAGAAGCATTATGCATATAAGTTACCGTCCTAACCTTTTCTATCATGGGTTTAATTTCAGTAAATGTACTTTGAACAATTAAATTTAAAATATAACATATACATCTAATATGAAAAAGATCACTATGACATGACTGTTTGATAAAATCAACAGCTACATTATTTTTACTTGTATTATCTAGTGAAAGGGAAAATATTCTTTCTGAAATTTCTAAGTTTAAAAGTTCTTCAATTATTAAATTTGCAACATTAATATCAGTATGTGACTATTTAATTGCATTAAATAAAATAACTCTTTTAAACATTTGCAAATTTTCATTAATCCAGTATTCTGTAATACATAAATAATCAGTTTGTGTTTTAGATATCCAAATATTAGAAGTTAAAAAAAATTTACAGTTTAAACTTTAAAAATAAGAAATTATTTTTCATTGTTCCTCCTGATAATGTTTTAAAATATCACGTTGGCAAGTTTGACGAGAATTTTTTTTAAATGCGGGGTAAAAACCATTTGTAAATAAATCTTTAAATTCATCATCTTCTACTAATTTAAAAGGAAGATTCTTAAGAATGATAAACCTGATGACGCATTTCCTGGCACGAGCTGCGTCATAATTCTAACTACCGAGACTACCAGAAGATGAGGATTGCGAGATCATAGATTGTCGAATATCTACCAGAAGATGAGGATTGCGAGATCATAGATTGTCGAATATCACCTTGAGGCGTCTGGCCTTTGTTGTGTTTATCTAAATGGCGTTTGAGGTGGTTGGTGCCGCTCTTATGATGAGCTTGGAAAATCTTTCCGCACAACGCACACTTAGCCTTTTGGGTGATGATCCTACCGTGTTCATCCTTGGTGATATCTATCTTCTCGAAAAAAATTCTACACATCGGATCTCGGTCTTTTAGGAGCTCTCGGTGTAGAATTGTCGCCACCGGATTCGGGATCAATATCGGTAGGATCGGTAGGAGTAGCTGTAGTAGGACTCATTTCGGGAGTGAGGTTTTGCTCTTCATAATCAGATCCGGAAGCCATTTGATTGAAGAATTAGAGAGGTAAAGCGATTATTAGAGAGTATAAAGGAGTATAAGAGTATATAAGAGTGTATAAGAGAGAAGTAAATGTGTTTTGGATGAGGAAAACAAATAAAACCCCTCTCTATTTAGCAGCCCACTAAAAAAATGACCAAAATACCCTCATTTTTACCGTTTTTTGATCGTTTTTGGGGGCAAAACGGCCAAAACGCCAAAATGACCGTTATGACCGGGCCGGGCCCGGGCAGGCAAGCCAAATGGACAGCCCTACTTATAGCCCAGAGGGGGGAAAAAAGAAAATAGGAAAAAGCTCTAAAATCAACTTGCTTTCTCATACGGAAATTATGAGATTGCAAACCTTAACGTGCCGAAAGCTTACCTAACTAGTTTAAGAATATACAACTCCCCTTCTGCTGTGCTCAAGATATGAATGAATATGCATCAACCATAAACAATACTGAGGCATAACATATACACAACATATATGCATGTTTTCTATAATATCATGTTGGGGATTCGAAACAATCAATCGAACCCTTGCCCTTCCGGACCTTGTGTTGAAAGTAGGAAAGTAGGAATAAACCACAAATAAAGATCTAACCTTGTAAAAACAGTAAAAGAGACGAACACACAGATTTAACGAGGTTCGGCAACGTGCCTACGTCCTCGGGAGCCACACCACACAATCTTTCTATTAATTGAAGAAGAAAATACAAGCTCTCAAACAAGGGGTAAATCTCTCTGAGATTCTCACTCTCTTTGCAGCCAAAAAGCTCTCTTTTTGATGTCTTACAAACCCTAAAAAACGTTTGGGTATTTATAGAATCCTGAAACAAAACAGAGTCCCAAACAGTTTAGGAAACTGTCTGGGCGATTCGCGGTCGACCGCCATGCCAAGGCCGGTCGACCGGCCAGAGAAAAATGTGTTTACAGGGTCCTGTGCACATTTGCGGTCGACCGCAGCGGCCACGCCGGTCGACCGACCAGAGCGAAAACTTCTTCTCAGTCTCCTGCAGTGCACGCGGTCGACCGGCTCTGCCACTGCGGTCGACCGCACAGTCTTCTGACTGTTTTCTTCGTCTTTTCGATTGCAGCTTTGGGTCTACACACTTAGACTAACAATCTCCCACTTGGAGACCAAAGCGCCATCAATGAGCTCACCCGAACTCTCCCCTTCTTCGCATGTATCTTTTCCCCCGAAAAATTCTTTCTTCAATCAACATCCCGACGATCGCGCCGATCCTCGTAGTGTGGCTCCGCCTTCGTCTTCTACTCGTGAAGGCCAACTGAAGTTGCGCACAACTCCAGTTTCTCAATGGTGACTGCCTTCGTCAACATGTCCGCCGGATTTTGACTCCCCAAAATCTTCATTAAGTGCAACTTTCCGTCCTCGATCAGCGAGCGTATAAAATGGTATTTAACGTCGATGTGCTTCGTTCTGGCATGATATACTGGATTCTTGGCAAGATGTATAGCGCTCTGGCTATCACAATAAAGAACTCCTCTCCCTTGCTTCAGATCCAACTCTTCCAAGCACCCGTTCAACCAGATCATCTCCTTACTTGCTTTAGTCACCGCGACATACTCAGCCTCGGTTGTAGACAAAGTCACAATCTTCTGCAGACGTGAGACCCAGCTCACTGCTGTCGACGCTAAGGTATAAACATACCCCGTGGTGCTTCGCCTCGTATCATGATCACCGGCGAAGTCCGCATCCACGTATCCCTGCAGCACCAACTCCTTCCTCCTGAAACATAGTGGCTTGTTCGTTGTTCCCCTCAAGTACCGCATTATCCACTTTACGGCCTCCCAATGTTGCTTTTCCTGGATTGCTTGCAAATCTGCTCACAACTCCCACTGCATGGGCGATGTCCGGCCTCGTGCAAACCATCGCGTACATGAGACTCCCAATGGCTGAAGAATATGGCACCCTGCTCATATGCTCTCTATCTGCATCTGTCTTAGGCGATTGCTCCTCAGATAACTTGAACTGACTTCCAAGGGGTGTGCTAACAACTTTAGCATTCTGCATGTTGAACCTCTGAAGTACCTTCTCAATGTATTCAGCTTGGCTCAAACTCAATGTCCCTTCAGCTTCATCCCTACTGATTCGCATCCCTAGAATCTGCTTCGCTGCACCCAGATCCTTCATTGCAAATTCCTTTGCTAGCTGCCTCTTCAAACTGTTTATCTCTTCTAAACACGGTCCTGCTACCAACATGTCATCAACATATAATAACAAAATAATGAAGCTGGACTCGAACCTTTTGAAATAACAGCAATGATCCGAATTGCATCTTCTGTAGCCATTGTTCTGCATGAAGTTATCAAACTTCTTATACCACTGTCTCGGAGCCTGTTTCAAACCATATAAGCTCTTCTTGAGCTTGCACACCATCTCTTCCTTTCCTTCTTCAATGAAGCCAACAGGCTGCTTCATGTAGATTTCTTCATCCAAGTCACCATGAAGAAAGGCAGTCTTCACATCTAACTGCTCAAGGAAGAGGTCTTCTGCAGCTACCAAACTCAACACCACTCTGATGGTTGTGAGTTTCACAACAGGGGAAAATATCTCCGTGTAGTCCACTCCTTCCCGCTGTTGAAACCCTTTCACTACTAATCTGGCCTTGAATCTCTTGCTTCCATCACTCTCCTGCTTGACCCGGTAGACCCATTTATTGTGCAAGGCTTTCTTCTGTGCAGGTAGCTGGGCTAACTCCCATGTCTCATTAGTGAGTAGAGAATCCATCTCCTCCTGCATCGCATGCTCCCACTGCTGAGATTCACTCACTTGCACTGCCTCTTCATAACACTCCGGCTCTCCGCTATCTGTTAAGAGTAGATAATCAAGTGACGAGAGGTATTTGGGATTTGGTTTGGGTACCCTAGATGACCTCCTAGGCTCCACGCCCTGGGTAGTAGCTTCTGCACCTGTAGTCTCCTCCGTTCTACGGTCAGAACTGACATCGTCGCCCCCATCTGGAAGTTCCTCCAAATCCATGTACTCGGATCCACCTGTATCCGTAGTGCTGCTCCCACTGCTTTGGCTATCCTTGGCATTGTCCCTGTCCTTGTACATCACCTCCTCATTGAATATCACATCCCGGCTCCTGATGATCTTCCTGTTCTTCTCATCCCAAAGGCGATACCCGAACTCATCAATGCCGTATCCAATGAATGTGCACTTCTGTGACTTAGCTTCTAGCTTGTCCCTGACATGGTCACTGATATGAACATAAGCCACGCAACCAAATACCCGCAAGTGTGAGAGATTTATCTTCTTTCCACTCCAAACCTCCTCTGGAATCCCAAAATCTAATGGAACTGATGGCCCGTGATTAATAAGGTATGCTGCCGTATGCACCGCATCCGCCCAAAATGTCTTAGGCAGACCTGCATGTAATCGCATGCTCCGCGCACGCTCTGTCAAGGTCCTGTTCATCCTCTCTGCAATGCCGTTCTGCTGCGGCGTCCCTGGAGTAGTCCTCTCTAAGCGAATCCCATTCGTAGCACAGAACCTCTTGAACTCCTCCAGCTCGTATTCTCCACCATTATCTGATCTCAAGCACTTCACCTTCAGATCTGTCTCGTTCTCGACCATGGCCTTCCACTTCTTGAAGATCTCGAACACCTCTGACTTGTGCTTCATGAAGTAAACCCACACCTTCCTCGAGTGATCGTCGATAAAGGTGACGTAGTATCTCGAACCGCCAAAAGAAGACTGATAATCATATTTTATTACAATTTTATACCCTCATTATCTATTTTACATGAATAAATATACCATTAATAATTATTGTTAGATTAGTTTGCACATAATTGAATGAAAATATAAATAAATATTATTAAATGTAAAAACCCCTCAAAAATCTCTCTTCTCTATTTTGTAGTATTTAGAAGCCTAAAGAGCATGAAGCCCATCAAGCAAGTGAAGAAAATGATCAATTGAAGCCAAAAGCCAAAATGTCCAAAAGAAGCAAAATCCTCTTTATTCTCAAATGAGCTTGGATGCAAATAGTGGAATGAGATGGACTTGAATGCAAAGTCCACATAACCAAA
>NC_033794.1:5456234-5456647 GCF_001876935.1 Asparagus officinalis | reverse complement strand
GGTTTGCCTATTTAAAATACCTTGTTGGAAATTGGGGTGGAATTAAAATACCAATATGGGTATTTAGCCCAAAAGGAAGTGAAGGAGAATTACGTGGGGGTTTTCTCTTCCCCACCCCTGCGGATCCATTTTATTAGGGCCCGTTTGGTTCAATAGAGAGTATGAATAAGATTAGGAATCCTATTTTATTTATGGATTCTAATCTAATCCATAAAAAATTTATAGACAAATTTTAGTTTTATGGAATCACATTTTTTTTGTATTCTATGTTTGTTTCACCTAAGGATTAGGAATAGGATTAGGAATTAGAATAAAAAAGAGGAGAGGTGTCAGAAATTCCACCTAATTCCTAGCAAATGGAGTGGATTTGGATTTCCTGAAATATACACTGTTTGAGCCACTTTATAGATTAG
>NC_033794.1:5454754-5455234 GCF_001876935.1 Asparagus officinalis | reverse complement strand
ACATGAACAGAACAGTTTGAAAGTTGGTTTTCTGATTTTAAAACCCTGTTTAAAAATATCAAATAAATTTGAAAAATTATAAAACTTTGGAAAATGATTGTAAGCATGATAATAAACATGCTACAAAAACTAGTTTTTAAAAAGGACTTTCCAAATGAGAAATATCATTATTTTGCAAAATAGTCCAAAACATGAAAATGTAAACATACGAATTTTGATATTTTGGCTAAACCATGTTTTAAAACAATACAAAATAATTTTATAGACTTGAGGAAAGATGTAAACTATTATTATGAATTCTATAAACAATGAATATAGTATTTTATCAAAATACACATATAATGCACTAAAACTTGATTTCATTGAACTGAATAAAATTGATATTGATGAAATCATATATATGCATGTAAGGAAACAAAAAATATGTTTTCTAATTATATTCAATTGTTTCATATTAAAACTTAAAAACTCAAAACCATG
>NC_033794.1:5452795-5453754 GCF_001876935.1 Asparagus officinalis | reverse complement strand
TTAATTTGGTGTTTGAGCATTCACTCTTCTCCTACTCTCTTGTCATCTTTAGAGAAGTGTTTCTAAACTTATCTAGCAATTTATTATTTAGATTATAATTTTCATAAGCTAGATTTATATTGAGTTTAGTTTAATCGTTTTATTGATACTCTTTGTTCACACACAACCTATTGAGCTTAGTGTATTTACATTCATAGTATAATTTGGGGTTGTGGGTTTGTGACTAAGAATTGTGCTTAATTGAGTTCTCATCTTGTTTAGAGAACAATCAAATTGATTTATATTGTGCTTAATTGTGTGGATTCACTTGTAATACACTTGTACACCGAGAGAAGTGTGTGGTGAGAGACGGGGTCGAATCCAAGAGGAGTAGCGTCGGTTGACGTGCCTAGGGAGAGGTTGTAACCGAGCACTTGAGGAGGAGGACACGGGCTAGGAACAACACTTTGTGTGTAAAGTGTGATTGCATAGTGATTATATTGTGAGGTGTAAACGTTGTTCGGGTAAACATAGAAAACCCGGTTATGATAGTGGAGATCTCCTCGAGGTGAGGAGCGGAGATGTAGGTCGTGGGGACCGAACTCCGTGATCATATCGTTTTGTTTGTGATTGCATTGGCGTTCTTATTCTTGTTTTCATATCTTATATTATCTTTGTGTATTGCTCATCATATTACCCTATCACTTGTGTAGATTGTTTATTTTACCCTTGTGTTAGTTTATATATCCTTGCTCATATACTTGTAATATCTCATTGATAGGATATATTCATTTGTTCATATTGCCTTATCCTAGCTAATGTATCTTATTGCATTTTATTCTTGCTAGGATATTTTGTTATTAGTTTTAATTAGCATTTAAATCGGATTAGATTAGCATAAGACCCTAACGACTCTCCCTCTAGGGTCTAACAATTGGTATCAGAGCTTGGTGCTCTTTGATTTAAGGTCTAATCGCCTT
>NC_033794.1:5444534-5451795 GCF_001876935.1 Asparagus officinalis | reverse complement strand
GATTATGGCGCATACCTTCACATAGGTCCTGCGTGGAAAATCCCTTCAACCAAGCTGCCTTCGAAGCGAATGCAGAGAACAACTCCTTTGTGAAAAGAAATCAACAGCTCCAAGATCAGAGTTGAGATCCAAAGTATTCCGAAAATTCGTCCCAGTCAACCGCGAACTTTCGAAAACTTTGGAGGGGGTTCTCTGGGCTGTCTAAAAATCACAATAGATAGTTGATCCCCCATCAAACACCGATGATGGAAGTTACAATCTGACGACTTCCAGAAGGTTACAATTTGAGGACTTTCACGTAGGAGGCTACAATCTGACGACCTTCACGACAACTGATGAAAGCTCTAATTCAACAGCCTTCACAATCAACATCGGGAGTTACAATCAGACGACTCTCATATTTTCAAGGAGCCAAGACGAAGATTACAAGGTGACGATATGTGCAAAGCTCTATCAAAAGAGACTACAAATTGACGGTCTCTTCATATTAGAATGCAGATATCTCTCAAACCGTAAGGAATTTGGCGAAACGGAGGAAGCGAACCAAAGCCTTTGGCTTGGTTCAGATAGCCCCGTCTCGTCGAGATAGCCGATTTTCATATGTAATCCGTCCAATTCCGACGTACGGTTTGAAAGTTATGACCTGTTCTTCGTAGCAAGTAATGTTCTGAAGACCGTCTGCAAGACTGGACTTCGTCAGAACATTGGACTTAGCCTGAAGCCCGCCAAGCCCGCATAAGGTTCGCCTCTGCATTACAGAGTCAAAGCGCACATGCTCAACTCTGCGTTTTCAACATCTAAACGCAGAGTTAATCGCTAAAACAGCACAACTGTGCGTTTTCAGCCTCAAACAGGCTTAACTCTGCGATCAAAACGCAGAGTTAATCTCTAAAACAGCACAATTGTGCGTTTTCAGCCTCTAAAACAGCACAAACTGTGCGTTTTCAGGCCAACTGTGCGTTTATGGGCTCAACTATGCGTTTTTAGCCTGAAACAGGCCAACTGTGCGTTTACGGCCCAACTGTGCGTTTACAGCACGAATTGTGCGTTTTCAGCCTAAAACATCCCAACTCTGCGTCTCAGAGTTCATCACGCTGCGCGGCCAGTGCGTTCAGCCACCAGAATAGGCCCAACTCTGCGTTTTTAGTCTAAAAACGCAGAGTTCGGGCCCTGAACGCTATTTTTCAGCGTTTGACTCGTTCAAAGCACGTAATGAACAGTTCCAGGAACTGTTCTTCCCCACGATTTGAGGGATTTTCTCCCCACTTAAGAGTGGATTAAGGGGGCAGTTACCACCCATAATCCCCTATAAATATCAGAAACTCAACTGAGTTCGAGGCTTTTTGGCTCTGGGCTCTGGGATCCTTCTTTTTGGGGCAGCAAAGGAGAGATCTTCGGCTAACTTTGGAAGGGAATTGTTGGAGTTTTGGAGACCAGCAACAGGAGCTTCTTCCTTGGCTTATTAACCGAACTTTCGGTTCAAATCAACTCTTTTTCAAGAGTTCAAACTCGTTCAGAGTTATCAACTCGATCAGAGTTCAAAACTTGCTCTGCAAGTTCTTCCAAAACTCGTCAGAGTTATCAACTCGATCAGAGTTCAAAACTTGCTCTGCAAGTTCTTCTAAAACTCGTTCAGAGTCATCAACTCGTTAAGAGTTATTTTCAAACTTGCCACGCAAGTTCTCCACAGCGTCAAATCGTGAGGAGAAGACATCGTTCCAGTGAATCAAGACGTTCGGATCGTCAACGAGAAGCAAACTCGACGCGAGCATTCGAGGGAGGCATCTCATCGCCACCGTGAAGAACCCAGTTTTAAACAAAGGGGAGAATATAGCGTACCTCTATGGGACCTCGGTGAAGGTACATACATTATTTATAAAACTCCGTCAATAATTTAGTACCTATAGCCCATATTAGGGGATCAATTTATAATTTGGTACGCTGACTGTATTTTTATTGAAGATCAATTCTCGACATTAGGGGAAGATTAGTGCCCAAAATACAAAATAATGTCAAGAAATTTCATTGGTGAAAAAGATCTTTAATATTTTTATCCACGTACTAGTCAAACTGAACCAGAAAAGATCTTCAATATTTTTATCCACGTACTAGTCAAACTGAACCAGAAGTTCACATGATAATCTGCCAAGAAAAGAGTGACTAAGCCCCATATTCATGTTGAATATATCATTGATGATTTGGTATGCCAGAAGCATATTGTGCCAGAAGCATATAAAACATGTTAGTGTAAAAGATAAAAGTCCGCGGCAAACTAAATTATATATATAGAAAGACAGTCACTCCCATAACCTCCGGAAGAGGTTCATCCTGAAGATGGAATCTCCAGTAAATTGTACGTGCACTTGATAATCACAATACTGGAGATGCGGAACGGCCAAATCCAATTGTTAAGGGAAATGACGAGGATTTGGTTGACATAAAATAAGAATTGAAGTGGCCACAAATTTGTGAAAAAGGAGAAATATATAATATAAATATAAAAGTTATCGACAACATAGTTGCCTCTACATTTGCTCTTACTATCTCCGAAAATAATCTGGATCCAGAACCTAAGTCGGTAGTAGAGTGCTTGAAGCATTCAGACTAGGTGAGATGGAAAGTGGCAATTGAGGCTAAGCTGAACTCGCTAAAGTATTTTGAATCTGTAGTTCATATATCCCTGTAGGATATAAATGAGTCTTCGTAAGAAAAATAAATGAGAATTGTAAGGTGGTGAGATATAAAGCGGGATTCATAGCTCAATGGGTTCATGCAGAGACCCGGCATCGATTTAGATGTAAAATATTCTCCTATTAGTGATTGTATTACGTTCCGCAAGTTAATACATATGGCAGAAACTATGAATTTATATATGCAATATATGTACGTCATGACCATATTTTTATATGAGTCTTTTATATGAAAGTCCCTGATGGACTTAAAATTCCTGAATTAAGAGAAAACAAGAATCACAACATGTATAGCATTAAATTATAAAGGTCGTTATACGACTTGAAACAGTCGGGTAGAATGTGGTATAACCGACTGAGCGAGTACCTCCTGAAGAGGAGATATACAAATAATGATGTCTGTCCTTGTGTGTTTATAAAGAAATTCGAAAATGGCTTCTATATTATATCAGTCTATATTAATGATATAAATGTTATTGGAACGCACAAGGAGCTTACAGAAGCTAGCTCATGCCTAAAGACGGAGTTTGAAATAAAAGACTTGGGAAAAACCAAGTTTTGTCTCGGCCTGCAGATCGAGCATTTTCCCAGAAGGAATTTTTCTACACCAGTCAACCTATGTGAAAAAGGTTTTGGAAAGATTTTATATGGATAAATCTCATCCACTTAGCACACCAATGGTCATCCGATCCCTCGAAGTGGATAAAGACCCATTTAAACCCAAAGAAGATAATGAAGAAATGTTAGGGCCAGAAGTTCCCTATCTGAGCACCATTGGAGCACTTCTTTATCTCGCAAATTGCACCAGGCCTGATATTGCATTTGCGGTGAACTTGCTAGCAAGGTTTAGTGCTTATCCTACAAGGAGGTAATGGAATGTCGTTAAACATTTCCTTCGATATCTTCAAGGTACAAAAGATCTTGAACTATTCTATAAAAGAAACCAAGATATGACATTGGTGGGCTATCAAGGTACAAAAGATCTTGAACTATTCTATAAAAGAAACCAAGATATGACATTGGTGGGCTATTAGGACGCTGGCTACATGTCTGATCCCGGCTACATGTCTGATCCCCATAACGCCAGATCCCAGACTGGTTATGTTTTTCTCTGTGGTGGTACTGTCATTTCTTAGAGGTCTGTTAAGTAGAACATGGTGACTACTTTTTCTAACCACTCAGAGATTATTGCTTTATATAAGGCCTCACGATAATGTGTATGATTAAGATTGTTGATACGACATATTTGTGGTTCGTATGGTCTAGCGAAAGATGATATTACCCCACTGTCCTTTATGAGGACAATGCAGCTTGTGTTGCACAAATGAGCAGTGGATATGTAAAAGGAACCATGACAAAACATATTACTCTAAAATTCTTTTATCCACATGAGCTCCAAAAGAATGGCGAAATCACCATCGAAAAAGTTCGCTCAAGTGATAATCTTGCAGATTTGTTCACTAAATCTCTGCCTACATCAACTTATAGAAATATGTTCACAATATGCATAGACTTGGAAGACTATCTTCTTAAGGGGGAGCAAATTCTTAAAGAACAATCCTGAAGATTGGGCCCTGAAGGTCTATTATCATATTTTGCCCCTTTTAGCTAAGTTTTGTCCCACTGGGTTTTTCTTAGCATAGACTCAGAAGATTGTCATCATCAGGGGGAGCGAATTTTCAATGCAATCCTGAAGATTGCGCCTTGAAGGACTATAGTTGTACTCTTTTTCCCTTTGCTAAGTTTTGTCCCACAGGGTTTTCTTAGCTAAAGGTTTTTAATGAGGCAACTAATGCAACACAAGTTTGGATCCCGAAGATCTATAGTTGTACTCTTTTTTCCTTTGCTAAGTTTTTGTCCTACATGGTTTTTCTTAGCGAAAGGTTTTTAACGAGACAACTGATGTAACAGAAATAATGTATGTATGTCATGTACTCTTTTCCGCGACTAGTTTTTATCCCACTGGGTTTTTCTAGCGAGGTTTTTAACGAGGCATTGACATCATGTAGTAATGTCCAAGGGGGAGTGTTGTAAATATAAATACAATGAATGTGGACATTACTAGAAGAAGTCTCTTCACCTACTTGTGACTTTTAGTATTCCCTTCCACATCTATATAATGTAATCCATGGAAGATAAAATGTATTGATGGAAAAATGATGATGAATAAAATGAGATGATCACTTTCTCCCTATCTCTTCTCTTGTCTATTTACATTTACATATTCATGTTTGATTCTTACTTTTGATATGTGATGTATGTAGATACAACAACGAGATTACAACAGAAAAGTTAATAAATACGTTTTTTAACCACATTGAGATTTGTAAAAGAAGCGACACTCCCTTCAACTATTCAGGCATTTCTTTTTAAAACGCATCAAAATTAGGTTGATTGTATCTCACCCTTTGTTATAGTCTTGTGTTAATATAATTGCATTCTATTTGAGATGTACATAACATAATTGTGCACACAAGTCATTTTTCCATCATAACATGAAGTAATCAATATACGAATCATATCGGACGCGTGTTTAAATTTACTTCTCAGATGCCTAAAAGAACTCAAGTTTCAGTCCATAATAAAATAATACTCAACCTACTGTAGGCATATAAAATTGCTTATAGGTCCCCTAGCATAGCTCGGCACAAACCGACAAACCAACGAGTCCAAACGAGGCGACGAGATCGACGAATCGCACGCAAGCAACGGAATACATCCATTCGCGTGCGGGATCAAGCCAAGTATTCGAAGAGTCAACGAGTCATCCAACCGAGAGCGACTCGAACGAATCACGATCGAATCAAGATCAGTTTCGGACTCAGATTCAGAAGTGGATTTACTGCCTAACAGGATCCGGACTTACTGCCAAATCTGGAATCAACTCAACGAGTCGTTTCCAGCAGGTCAATCAACCACATAACAAGAACACAACCGAATCAAGTCCAGATCAAACACGAAGCGCAGAAACCGGACAACGGAAAAATGACGGAAACGAACAACACGCGGAGGGGCTCGGCCGAACGAGCCACCTCAAGGTGGCTCGGCCCAAGCCGAGCCACCCTGGGTGGTCGGTGGCCGAGCCACCTCAGGGTGGCTCGGCCCAAGCCGAGCCACCCCTGGGGTGGCCGAGCATCCTCAGGGTGGCCTCGGCATGAGCCGAGCCACCTTGAGGTGGCCGGGCCACCTATGGGGGTCGGCCACACGTGCACACGGGCACACAGAGTGACGCTTGGCTGATAAATAGGGAGAGGGCCTTGGTTCATTCGAGGGGGTTGGAATTTTGGAGAGAGAGCGAAGCCACTGCTGGATTGGAGACTCAGATATACAAAGATTCAAACTTTAGGAACTTCCGAGGACTTTGGCAGCATCCAGATCTGGTGCTAGGGCGACCGTCAACGCCAAATAAGGCTAAGGAGTCGAGAGGACCGGATCTCAGATCTAACTGCGTACGAACTCGCGGATCTTAAGGGCTGGTCTTAGATCCCTGAGACTTGGGATTGGTTTCCTTGGTGATCAATCCCTGCCCGGTTTATTTCTTGTGGAATGAATACCGCGCGTCTGGTGAGATCCGACCGGATCTGTGCGTAGTGGCCGACAAGTGGTCAACGGCATACACCGGCGCAGGCAAAGAACCCAGCAAGCGAGACCTGCAAACAGGAGCTCGTGATTCGTTGCGACCCAAACAAGAGTAAAAACGCTTGTAATCTATTCCTTTAGTATTTTTTTTTTGAATTTTCTGTTGTAACCGGAGTCTTACTAGAAAAGCAGACGGCATCTTTTGTAAGCCGATAAACTGTTAACAAACGTAATCAATGGAATCAATAAAGAAGAGGCAACGGTTTTTCCCGCGAAGCGAAATCTGCGGACCACAGTGGCGAGCCACCGATCTTGTGCTGCCTGGAGATCGGTCGCGTGCGGCAAGCCGCGGATTCAGATCCCAGTCCTGTGGAGGAGGTCGAAATAGCGAGTTCGATCAGACCAAGTTGCGAGGAATACCTTTATCTGACGGTCTAGATCAACCTCCCCACCGGCGAAAGTCCAAGAAGTCCAGTTCTCTTCCAACAGAAAGGTGCGTTGGTAGAAAAAGTTGAAGCTACCGAACGATCGGACGCGTCATCTCGATTGACGCCAAAAGTTGTGCCTCAGGTGAGCGTCCACGCAACCTCCAAGCCAAGATCAAGCTGGTTCCAACGCAATGTTCCTCCGTCAGCCAGATAAGGAGCGTGACTTCTCGTCTAAGGAGAGCCTCGCCAAAGCAACGCCAACGCTATGGCCAAACAATTCGCCAAAGGCGATGGAGTCGCACCGACAAGTCCGCTAACAACGCGGATACTGAAGAACAAGAGTAGCAAACAGCCTCAGCAACAAATGAAGCGCGCCCCACTTCCAAGCCGCCAACTAATGCGAATGGGTCCGTGTCAAACGGAATCGTTCGACGGCTTGGAAGAACGCATCCGCCAAACGCGGCTGCCACGTATCAGCGGCAGGCACGGGCTCAAATGCCGAAGCAATGCCGCGTCAGAAGAGTGTGCAGAATCTGAAGTGCGCAAGAAGTGCGGCGCCCACCG
>NC_033794.1:5413251-5443534 GCF_001876935.1 Asparagus officinalis | reverse complement strand
CATATTGCTTTTACATATGTTGATATGTTGGTTGTGCCCCAATTGTAGATGTCAATATAATTGGGTGTTATATTCTACAAAGTTTATATCTCTATCTCATTAGAGAATAGTTTTTATTATAAAAACTTATTTTTTTAAACTTTGTGAGACATGGCAATAAGAGTTTATTGACCATAGAGTGGTGAGATCGACATTAACATAGTGTTAGTGTGAAAGATAAATAAACCTAAAGCAGTTAAAAGAGATGTATTTAGAATGAGCTTTTAACTAGTGTCAAGGAAAGTAATTATGAGATATAGCTCATGGGGTGATGCCCAACTTAAGATTAGGGGTGATGCCCAATCTTTCGCGCTATAGTCTTAAAGAGAAGTGGTTACTTAATTAAGGTCCGATAAATATTCCCGGTGAATAGCTCGGAACCCTCCCACCAATCTTGCGCTTTCCTGGCTAGTTTAATTGTTGCAAGTATAAATATAGAGCATCTTTAAACTATATCAAGTTCGATTACGGTAAAAGATTTGAGAAATCGTCCGTAGCCCTCCATCATTTTAGTTAAATACTATTAAGCTTATAAATACTATGTTTGTTGGCATACGTCAAGGCATAACTATTCTATGGCTAAATAGTATTCATCTGTATATAAGATATAAGGATAGCTTAAGTTGGTTATGCAACTTTGTTGGCATACGTCAAGAGTTTGCATAAGTTAAATTTAAGCCAGTCAAGAAATGATGGGTACAAACTTGACTAGCATTTTATGATTTGTTGGCATACGTCAAGGTCATAAAAGACTAGGGGTAAAATCATATCAAGAATTACAAGAGTGTAAAAGACAAAAGTTGTCTACCAATTATTGAATGTGTTAATTTGTTGACATACGCCAAGGTTGATGCATTCAATGATAATTGGATCTTGATCCCACTTGAAAACAATGAGTTGTTTTCCGATCACCTATTATAAGGTTTTGAGGGACTCGAAAAATAGTGGGAGGCATAACTTAGATAAAAATAAACCAAATCTATTTTATGTATTGAACATCTGCTAAAATACCTTTTCTCTCTCTTTCAGGCCATTATGTCTGGTTTAAAACTCATATTGGAACAGAACAAGTTAACCGGTCCTAATTACAAAGACTGGTTGAGGAATGTTAAAATTGCCCTAACTTATGACAAAGTAGCATATGTCCTCACTGCGCCCGAACCTGTTCTAGGCCTAGAACCCACTATAGCGGAAACTGAAATCCGCAATACATGGGATAAAGATTGTTCACTTGCTCAATGCCTCACCATTGCCTCTATGGATTTGGTCCATCAGAGACAACATGAGAATATGGATATCAGATCCATATTTCGTAATACAGAAGAACTGTATGGCGAGCAACCGCGACAAATGAAGTACGCGGCGTCTAGGAATCTGTTCCAGACGAAAATGACTGTGGGATCTTCTGTTGGGGATCATGTCCTCAAAATGATCGCCTATGTCAATGAGCTTGAACTTTTGAACGTAGGCCTAGATGCAGATAGATATACAGATATCATTCTGCAGTCCTTGACACCAGCATACTCCCGATTCATATCACAGTTTTTGATGATGGATCTGGAGCCCACTCTTCCTGTCTTGCTTAATTTGTTAAGACAGGAAGAAAGTTCTTTGAAAAAGGGACAAACACCAGCCTTGGCTATAGGGCAATCTTCTTCCTTTTCTGGCAAATTGGTTGCTAAGAAAAAAGGAATGAAGAAAACTACTAAACCAAGGAAAGGTGTTGAGAAGGCTGTTAAGAAGGATAAAGGAAAGGCAAAAATGATGACAGCAGAATGCTTCCATTGTCATAAGTCAGGACATTGGAAAAGGAACTGCCCAGAATACCTAGCCTCACTCACCAAGAATAAGCAAGTTGTTGCTTCATCTACAGGTGTGTTTGTTACTCAGAATTGTTTTTCTATAAATCATACATCCTGGGTATTAGATACCGGATCAGGATCTCACATCTGTAATTTGTTACAGGGACTTAAAAGTTATAGAAAACTTGGAGCTGGAGAGATGACCATGCAAGTTGGTAATGGTATAGTTGCAGCACTTGCAGTAGAGGATTTTCATCTAGCTTTACCAAATGGAAACGTTTTGATTTTAAATAGCTGTTATTTTGTACCAACTATGATATGTAATATAATATCCATATCTTTATTAGATAAAGATGGATATGTATTTAAGTTAGAGAACAATGTTATGAATATCATGTTTAATCAAAAGTTGATTGCTTATGGAACATTGTGCAATGGCATCTATATTCTTAATCAAAATACAATTCTGAACACTTATCACACTAATAAAAGAAAGCACTCAGTTATGAATGACGCTTTCTTATGGCATTGCAGACTTGGTCACATTAATAAAGAAAGACTTGGCGAGCTTCATAAGCATGGATATTTAGATCCATTTGACTTTGAGTCTTATGAGACTTGCAAGTCTTGTCTTAAAGGTAAAATGACCAAGACTCCATTTACAGGAACTGGAGTAAGAGTTACAGAACTCTTAGGACTGATACATAGTGATGTATGTGGTCCTATGTCTACAATGGCCAGAGGTGGCTACTCCTACTTTATTACTTTTACTGATGATTTTTCAAGGTTTGGACATGTGTTTTTGATGAAACACAAATCTGAAGTACTTGAGGAATTTATTGAGTACAAAAATGAAGTAGAGAACCAAACGAGCAAGAAAGTTAAAATTCTTCGATCGGATCGAGGAGGTGAATACTTGAGCTCGGAATTCTTAGGTATTTTAAAAGAGAATGGGATTCTCTCTCAGGTTACTCCACCCTTTACACCACAGCTTAATGGCGTGTCAGAAAGAAAGAATCGTACCCTATTAGATATGGTACGTTCCATGATGAGTAACACTGAGTTACCTTTTTCATTCTGGGGGTATGCATTAGAAACAGCAACACACTTACTGAATAGGGTTCCAACTAAAGCAGTGCCTAAACCTCCATATGAGATATGGAGTGGGAAGAAACCACATCTTAATTATATTAAGATTTGGGGATGTCATGCTTATGTAAAGAAGCAAGATCCCAAAAAGTTAGAGGCACGCTCAGTATTATGCAAATTTGTAGGATATCCAAGGAATTCCATTGGATATCAATTCTACCACATCGATGAACAAAAGATAATTGTTTCTCGGCATGCCACCTTCTTAGAGAAGGAATTTCTTGAAAAAGAAATTAGTGGGAGCATGGTAGAACTGGAAGAAATTTCAGAGATACAAAATATTACTGATAAATTAGTGGAACCAGCAAATTCAGTTATACCAGAAGAACCTCAACCACTCCACAGATATCCAAGGCGATCTCATGCACCTAAGACACAATATAATTTTTTAGTTGAAGGTGGCATGTTAGATCACGTCATAGATGATGACGAACCTTTAAGTTATCAGCAAGCCTCTGAGAGTAGGGACTCTGTTGCTTGGCATGATGCAATGAAATCTGAAATAGACTCTATGTACACCAACAAAGTATGGATATTAGACAATGCTCCTAAAGGGGTGATACCCATAGGTTGCAAATGGTTGTTTAAGAAAAAGTTGGGTGTAGATGGAAAAGTAGAGACTTTTAAAGCTAGACTGGTAGCTAAAGGTTTTCGTCAAAGACCTGCATGATGCAATAAAATCTAAAATAGACTCTATGTACACCAATAAAGTATGGATATTAGACAATGCTCCTAAAGGGGTGATACCCATAGGTTGCAAATGGTTGTTTAAGAAAAAGTTGGGTGTAGATGGAAAAGTAGAGACTTTTAAAGCTAGACTGGTAGCTAAAGGTTTTCGTCAAAAACCTGGTTTGGACTACGATGAAACTTTTTCTCCAGTGGCTATGCTCAAATATATTCGGATCCTACTAGCTATAGCTGCTCACTATGACTATGAGATCTGGCAAATGGATGTCAAAACTGCATTTCTAAATGGTGATTTAGAAGAGTGCATATATATGACGCAACCAGAGGGTTTTGTAGTCAGTGGGAGCAGTGGAAAAGCATGTAGATTGCTTAAATCTATTTATAGACTAAAGCAAGCATCGCGGAGATGGAACATCTGTTTTGATGATGCTATCAAAGAGTTTGGTTTCATCAAAAATCCGGATGAACCATGTGTGTATAAAAGGATAATTGGGAGTATTATATCGTTTCTTATTTTATATGTAGACGATATACTCTTAATCGGTAATGACATACCGTCATTACAAGCGGTTAAAATTTGGCTATCAAAAAGATTTTCCATGAAAGATTTAGGTGAAGCATCCTGTATACTGGGTATTCAGATCTATAGAGATAGATCTAAAAGGATGTTAGGATTATCGCAATCTAGATACATTGGCAAAGTGCTAAAACGGTTTAGCATGGAAAATTCCAAGAAAGGTTTTGTACCTGCATCTCCTGGAATCTCCCTCTCTAAAAAGATGTCTCCCCGGACTGATGAAGAGAGGAAACGCATGAGTCTAATTCCTTATGCCTCGGCAGTAGGATCGATCATGTATGCCATGTTATGTACTAGACCAGATATCGCTTATTCACTCAGTTTGGTAAGTAGATACCAATCTGATCATGGAGAAGAGCACTGGAAAGCGGTCAAGAATATACTTAAGTACCTTAAAAGGACTAAAGAGTTATTTTTGATATACGGTAAAAGTGACCTCCGAATGGAGGCTTTTTCCGACTCAAGCTTTCAGAGCGATATCGATGATAGTAAGTCTGTATCAGGATATGTTTTCACCCTCAATAGAGGAGCTGTCAGCTGGAAAAGTTCCAAGCAGGATACAGTAGCAGACTCGACTATGGAAGCTGAATACATTGCAGCTAATGATGCAGCTAAAGAAGCTGTCTGGATGAGTCTGTTAGATATAGGTGCCCTACAGGTAATTATTGTATATTATAACAGGACCTATATGTATATAACATCCTTGTTCAAAATGATAGTATGCTATTTTGGTAAGATTTATCTGATGTTCTAAATATACAGATAATGTTCTTAGAATAAATACTAGACTATCAGACATTTTGAATAGTGATCGTAATGAAGAGATCTGATTAGTCAGTAACGTATATTCTAAAATGTTCCTAGTTGATGAAGTGTTGAGATAGGATATCATCACTTTGGTTAAGACTAGTGTATGCTCTATTTCTCCTTTTGAAGGAGATGATCAATCTCTTAGATCATTGATGTGAGACATCAAGATACAGTATACAGGTGACTCATTAGTGAATGAGTTGACTGAACGACTCGCCGAGAACATCTAGTTGGTAATATACTTAACTGTCAAATAGAAGTTCTCAAGTGATATAGTACATAGTAGTCTCTTGACCTGAGGCATGAGTGCAATATCTTATATGTCAGTAAAGATGTATTTAGACTTTTACCTAACCACAGTTCTTATTGAATTGTGCATAACGGTTCTTGTTGGGTACATCCCGAGACATAAGTAGATATTAAGATGCTAAGAAGGGATTCGTCTCTCCCAGTATAGGGGTTGATATCATAAGATTGTTTGATATAACTATAGCCTGGAAATCCTTGGCCGAGGTAAATAAGATAAACTGAGTGTCAGTTTGATCTTATAGGTTATGAGTTTAATATCTACAAACACTAATTGAGCAAATAGGGTTTGACAATTTTCCATACCCTAGCCTTAATAGTTTGACATGGTTTGACGAAGAGACCGGACTGTACAGCATTATCACTGACTGGTCCTGATAAAATTTTGTAAGCATCTTGCAGACATTTATCACAACCTATACTCGGGTAGTCTTCATGTGTAGCTAGCACCTCTGTTGTACTTGTGGATATGATCCACTGCCGAGTTTTTTAAGTTGGGCCCTAGAGTCACACCAAGCGCGTACTTGAATCCTATGAAACACAATTTATGGAGTGATGCGTATGATTGATACGCATATATGATTTCTTCCGGATACACATAAACGGTTATGTATATCGGTAAAATCGGAATGCTATGTGCTTAGGAAATGAATTCCAGTATTTTTCCCATAAAGTTAACTTTTAGTCAACTAGTTGACTTTTTGGTCAACAGTTGACTTTTGGTCAACTCTTGATTTATTTGGTCATATAGTGACTAATTAGTTAAAGATTGGAATAATACTATATACCGTATTTATGAAATACTGTATTAGTGATAATAATTTGGTATTCTCATTTATGAAATACACATACCATGTATAATGAGTCATGAGATGAGTCACTTAGTGGTATGGTTTGAGCACATGGTTTATTAGCACATGGTTTTGAAATGTAATGATTCATAAGATGATTCATTGCATGACTCACTTGATTAATCATTAATTTTTGATGATTCATTGCATGACTCATAGGATGAGTCATTCATATCATGAACACATTTCACTCTATAAATATGAGCTCTTTTTCTTATGGAAAGGTTAATGAAAAATTGGCTAAGTGTTTTTTCCATAAGAGAATAAAAGAGAGCTCTCCTCTTACTAAACTTTAGCAATCTTTGAGCAAGAGGAAGTAGTAGGATTTTAAGAACCCGGGGGTGGATATCTTGCCTTGTGTCTCAAGAAGACTCCCATTTTATCAAGCCCACTTGAAGACTTGGAGATCCACTACGAGGAGATTTTCTACTACAAGGAGCAAGAGCTAGGGGTTATTCGATCTTCCATCGAATCACGCTTCGAAAGTATGACTTTCTAACTCTTGTATGCTCTCTTTAATATAGGGATTATGTTAGATTTAATTAGGATGGTCCTATTATGTATTTCATTCTCTCTACATGCATAGCATAATTATACATATAGTCTTCCGTTGCGTATTTTGCATGTATTTAGCATGAATTTCCTTCAATTTGAGGTATACTCCCCCCTACCCCCACGATCCAATCTTAGGATCTTGATTTTCTTCTCAATTTGATTCTCAACTTCTGCTTTATATATCGTAAACTTTTCTAAGACTTCATCTTTAGTTTTTAGAAGATACGTAGAACAATACTTTGAATGATCATCTATGAAGGTTACAAAGTTTCTTCTTCCACCCCTAGTATGAATTTTGTTTGAATCATAAACATTTCTAAGACTTCATAGACTTCATCTTTGAAGGTTACAAAGTTTCTTCTTCCAGAAACTTTTGTAAGACTTCATCTTTAGTTTTTAGAAGATACGTAGAATAATACTTTGAATGATCATCTATGATGGTTCCATAGTTTATGTGTCCTAACCTACCATGTCATTTCTCACAAGATTCAACATTTAAGATTATGGAAGAAGAACTTTTATTATCAAAAGGTCTTATTACATTCAACTTAAAAAGACCATTATAAACAAAAATTTTACCAATAAAAATATCATTCTTGGTAATTACAAACTTATTTGACTCTTTGACAATTCTAAATCCAACTTTTAATAAAATAGATTCACTAATCAGATTTCTTCTAAGTAATGGTACATGTAGCACATTATGGAGAGTCAAAATCTTTCCGGAAGTCATCTTTAGGTCCACACGTCCACTTCCCATTACTTGTCTAGTCAAGTCATCTACTAGAATTACACTCCCTCTACTTGATTCCTGATAAGTTGAAAACCAATACCGATCAGAAGAATATGAATATTTGCTCCAGAATCCAACCACCAGTCATCAGAAAAGTGGTAAATTTTACTACATAAAAAGAGGAAGCCAACCTAAAGGAGTCTGAGTTATTTTCTACCATGTTAACCCTATGACTTGCTTCTTCACCATTTCCGCCTACAGGAGTCTTGATAGGAGCTTTCTTTCGGTAGAAGCACTGAGTCGAAAGATGATTGGTTCTCCCACAGACATAGCAAAATTTAGTCTTAGACTTTTGGCTAAAGGGTTTGTGATTTCTAGAGAGATTGGGATGTTGGTTAAGACGATGAGAATTATTCTTCTTCTTGAAATTCTTGCCCTTGGGTTTGTGATTTGGGTTTCTAAAGTTCTTAGGCTTTTCTTCCACTAGGTTTACTTTTGCTTTCATTTTATTTTTTGGTTTGGAGTTTTGCCTATGTTGGTCCTCTATCCTAATACCTTTGAGGGCTTGTACAAGGGTCAAGTCACCTTGTAGATGACGGAGATATTTAGAAAAGTCAGACCAAGAATGAGAAAGTTTATCAATAAGACTAGATACCTTATATTCTTTAGAGAAAGTATTTCCTTTTGACTAAAGGTATAGGATGTAGTCTTGAAATTCATGGAGCTTATCATTGATGGGTTTACTATATAACAAACTTATTAAAGGAGGAGGAGGAGAAACATTCTATACCGGCATCATCTAAATCGTATTCAGACTCTAGTGCCACCCACAAATATTTTGCATTCTTATATTCATAATAGATGTCATACAATTTATCTGAAAGAGCACTAAGGGTTCGATTGTAACAATAAAAGTTTATTCCTCAGGAGATTTGGAAATTGCGGATGATGTGGTTGTTGGCCTCTTTGTTTTGACGATGTTTAACAAACAATTTACCACTAATATTGTTTGTCTAATGTTTGTGTTTATCTATCTATTGTAGACAAACAACATGTTAGAGGATGGATGGAATTATGCATTCACGATCATATCCAATAGAGGTTGGCGAAATTGTGGTATGAAGCTACGTAATTCAAGTTGAAGATTCAAGTTCAAGCTTCTTCCTCAAGTGTACCAAGTCAAGCTTATTGAAGATCAAGATCAATCTTGGGTAATTTAGTTTAGGTTTTTATATTATGTGTGTTAGTACCTTAAGCTCAATCATATACACACATACACGCTTTGGTTTTATATATATACAGTCATATACATACATATATGTTTTGGTTTAATAGTTTTTAAGTTTTAATATGAAACAATTGAATATAATTAGAAAACATATTTTTGTTTCATACTTACATGCATATATATGATTTCATCAATATCAATTTTATTTAGTTCAATGAAATCATATTTACTTTTGAAATGTTTACAAAATATGCAATTTTGTGAAAATATTGTTTTCTTGGTTTATGGACTTAATAACAATCATATACATCTTTTATTAAGTCTATATAATCGTTTTGTAATGTTTCAAAACATGGTTAAGCTAAAATATCAAAACTCATGTGTTTACATTTTCATGTTTTGGACTATTTTTGTAAAATGATAATATTTCTCATTTAGGAGGTCCTTTTTGAAAACAAGTTTTTATTGCATGTGTATTATCATGTCTACAATCATTTTTCAAAGTTTTACATTTTTTGGATTTTGTTTGATATTTTTTAATAGGGTTTTAAAATCAGAAAACTGTTTCAAATATGTCATTTTTCATATATCAGTTTGTGATCGACCGCCACGGTCGACCGCCTTGAGTCTAGGGACTCAATTTGTGTTTTGATGGCTCGCGGTCAACTATGACGATCGACCGGATGAAGTCCAGAGAGTCTCGCGGTCGACCGTGATAGTCAACCGGATGATGTCCAGAGACTTTTCTCTCTCCTCAGGCGCTCGCGATCGACCGTCGTGGTCGACCGGCCGAAGTTACCATTGGCCGAAGTTACCGATGAGTTTAAGAATTCAGAACGAGTTAAAACTCTGTGGAAAGAGTTATTAAAACCGAATAATCGGTTAAGAAGCCAAGTAGATTTGTTTGTTGTTGAAAGATGCTCCAAAATTAGATCTTCTTGTTGCTGAAAATCCAAGAGATCCCCCCTTAGGTGATAGAAGATCCGATCTTATCCCCTCCCAGGAACTAATCTCCAAAATCTGAACTTCTATGCCGAAAAGATCCAACCTCCTACTCTGTTGAGTTTGTTGAGGTTTTATAGGGGGATAAGGGGTTGTAACTGCCCCCGAACTAATCCGCTCCTAAGTGGGCGTGATTTCCTCAGATCGTAGGGAAAATGGTTCTGAAACCGTTCGACTCATGTTTGAATGAGTCAAACGCCCAATTTGGCGTTCAGGACCCTAACTCCGTGTCCTAGAATTGAGACGCGGAGTTGGGTGTTGACTGAACATCAAAAACGTGAGGGCCGCTTGCGTTTTGCTTGTTGCAGCTTTGAAACGCGGGGGTCGCCTGCATTTCAAGAATTAAAACACGAAGATGAATTCCGCGTTTAGAAGGGGTTAGTTGACTTGTAACCTCTTCTGTAGAGCATTACAATGACCATTGTTTAGTAATCTTTGCTTTAGCAGTTATGGGGTGTGAAAGTCGTCAGATTGTAACTCTCACTGTTAACTGTGAAGACCACTGAATAGGGTTTTCATCAGTTGTCGGAAGTATCGTTGAATTGTAACTCTTCTCGATCCATATGAAAAGTCCTCCATTTGCAGTTTTTATTTGTTGACATGAAAGTCATCTGATTGTAACTTTCATCATCGAGATATGGGAGTCATTGGATTGTAACTCCCATCATTGAAGCTTGATGGGGGGTCAGCTATCTATTGTGATTTTTAGACAGCCTACAGAACCCCTCCAAAGTTTTTGAATGTTCACGGTTGACTGGGACGAATTTTCGGAATACTTTGGATCCTGAAATTTGATTGATTGATTGTCCGCTTTGTCTGATTTGAAGACATCGTGAACCTGGTTGTCAGAATGTTGAGATATTGCTTTCTTAAACCAAACAAGGTAACTTTTGAGTCTTGATGACAATGAACTTAGTCAAACAAGCTAAAGCCCAAGTCATTACTGATGAATCAAACAAGAATGATGATGACAACGAATTTGTTTGGGTTCTTGAGATACTCTACTCAGTCTGCGATGAGGTGTATTCTCTGGATTTCGTCAGGGTCCTTGAGATACTCAACTCAATCTGCGATGATCTGTATTCTCCGGATTTCGTTTGGCTCCTTGAGTTACTCTACTCAATCTGCAATAAGGTGTATTCTCTGGATTTTGTCTGGATCCTTTAGATACTCCACTCAATCTCCGATGAGGTGTATTCTTCGGATTTTGTCTGGGTCCTTGAGATACTCCCCTCAATCTGCGATGAGGTGTATTCTTTTATCTAGAGAATTCTTGTAGGCATTGATGAACACTCGACATGCAGCTTTTAGCTTCATTAATCTTAGTGGGAATGTTAAGCCACTTAGGAGAATGAGCTGTGTGCGATGGATCGAGTTTGACGGTTTTAGCTTCGATGACTGTAACCTATTTGTACTCATCCAAGAGGCTGCATAACTGCTTGTCATACACCAGTTTCTTCTCGGCCTTGGTCACCTTGATAGCTAACGTCAGCCTCTCTTTATTTATTTGAAGCTGTGTCGTAGCCTCTATTGTCGAGATGTTGTTTTTGTTGTGGTCAAAACGCGTGGGTGAACTCTGCGCTTGAGAATTAGAGCACGTGGGTGAGTCTCGCGTTTGGAAGCTCAACCAACTCGAACGCCAAAATCGCATTTGGGCGGGATTCTAGCCTAGAATCCCGTCCTGATTTGACAGCTCACAGCTGTCTATAAATAGACTGCTGGGGGTCAAATCAAGAGTTATTCGACTCTTTTGAATTTTTTAACGAAAATTTTTGTTTTTGTCTTCGGTGAATACTGTTCATCTTCCCTATCTACCAAACTCCATGGTGCCCAGGAAGAAGACTGTGTCTCGGCCCTTCAAGCCCATCGTCGCTGTGGCTTAGGGCTCGTCGCCGTCTGCGTCAGCCAGCGGTGCTGTGGCTCAGGTGGGTTTGCCGCCGCCCCAGTTCCCTTTGATCGGTGGTGAGTATGACCTTCGTGGTCGCTAAACTTGCTGCGGCGATTTCTGATCTTTAAAACAAACGAGGAGACTCGTTTTAATGACGTAACGCGGGGTTAGGACTCCGTCGTTTGAAATTTGAAGCACGGAGGTTACGACCTCCACGCTTAAAATTTTCACCAACGCAAAGTTCCATTTATGCGTTTGATTTTTTCTGACGCAGGGCTCGATCTTCGTGTTTTATTTTGCTGACGCGGGATTTTGATCTCCGCGTTTGTTCTCACTGACGTAGGGTTCAACTTCCGCATTTGTTTTGGTCTTTTACTTTGACTGATTTATTTTCTTTGCTTTTGCAGTGCGTCACACCAATGAGCCTCTCCCTTTTCACCATCATTTTGGTCATGAAGGTGGCGTTGATAAGAATATGACGTTCAATCTTCGCCAAGAACTCCCCGTGTTCTATATCACTGAAAAGGATCGTGTCGAAGCGATTCTTCAGGCTTCTTGTAAGACTCTTCGAACATTGGTCACAGACGCCAAATTTGAGAGTCTAAGTCACAAACAGCTCAGCAAACCAGCGTTCCTCTTCGGGGATTTCGTTGAATTTGAAACGGGTGTGGCTTATGATGGGGATTATAAGTGGCTAAGGAAAGTTGGGGATCGCCGCCTTTTCTTGCCTAACATGGAGAGGATGTACTCGATATCATATTTCTAGTGTGCTTCTATTCCAAGGCGCATGGATTGGGACCTTGTCAAGGAGCAGGACGAAGTTGCCCTTGGAACATTAACTTTCCAAGGAGTTCGTACAGTTGGTTATAACTGACAGGTGACAGCCTTGCGACCAGGTTTGTTCGCCAAAGAATACCCAGTCGGCGAAGTGGCTAGTCCAACGAGAACCTTCGTTAAAAGATTTATGGCGAAGAAGGGAGAATTTCCCGCACAAGGATTTAGATCTCCTGGCTGGGTTCACTCTTCGATGATAGGAAGGTGGGCATGAATGACTAATTTCGTTTTGGAGGAGTTGGAGACACCCCTCACTCAGGCTGGGCTGAAGATTCCTATGCGAGCTACGAAATTTGGGATCATCCAGAGCCACTATCACTTCTTCTCTATATTAGAGAGATACAATCCCAAGACCTGTACCTTCTTCACTCTGGTGGGGGAGTTAGGCTTCATTCTTCACGAGATGCATGACATCTCCGGCCTTCTTCTCGGGGATTTTTCATATGAAGAATTTGTTGCGGGATCTATAGAACTTAAAATTTTGAGGAAAACCAGCCCCAAAGTTTATTCCATCCTGTGGGAAGTCATGTGTCACTTTCACATTTGTATGTAGCAGACGGGAGCTTGAGGAAGTGGCGTAAAACAAGTATCTTAGGCAGAGTACTTGTTCCAGAACTTGACCGATAAGGTAGCTCCAGTGACCAGATTGCATGTAAGCACATTGGAGGAGATTCAGGCCTGAATCGATGCTGCTACCTCCCATTATACGAATGAGGACAAAGAGAACATTTTTCCCACTTACACAGAGTTTGAGAGTTTTCACTATCAAGCTCAGATCCCCATTTCAGACATGGTGCTTCTGGCAGGATTTCTGATGTTGTGGCTGAAACGATGCGTCTTCCCTACCAGGCTAATCGATGCTCTTGTTGCTGAAGTGATTTACCTGGCCGTTCTCTTAGCGCATGGGAGGCCACTGAACCTTCTTTCTGCCATGGTGTGCTGCCTACAGAACGGGTTACGCGAATTGGCCCTGGATTTTATTAATGTTACGGAGGTGGAGTCTGGCGAAGGCAAGACTTTAAAAACTCCAAATCCTCAGGTGTTGCTGCCTTATACTTATCTGATGGCGTGGTACGTGTCTCACTGCCCTTCATTAATGAGTGCGACTTCTCCTCAAGGTGATTCATTCATTCCACTCGTACAACGACTGGAATCTGTAAAGTAGGAGGGGACTTACATGGTTAGAATTCGTCAGATCTTGTCGCGGGACACCAATTATCACATTTTTCATTGCTTCCCTGATTTTGAAGGTAGGGTGTACGGAGCGACGTTCCAGGATGTGGCAGGTCCTAACGGATTCACTCAATTAAATAGGGGTGTTTTCCGTTGGCTGCTCTACATCAGGCCGGGCTACTTGATCTTCAGGCAGGGTAGCAAATGCTTTATTGAGCCTTATTAACCATATATGTTTGCTCGACAATTTGGGTATGACCAGCTATACGTTGGGAATGCTCGACCTCAACTGGCGATTGTGGGCAATCTGTATGAAGGGGCAAGGGCCTGGTACTATACGGTGGCTGGTTGCACCAAGGCTATCTTCAAGCTCCCCCATAAGACACCCAACTCCTACACCTCCATGGGTTTCTACAATTGGTATTCTGCTGCTTCTCAGATCTCCGGCTACAACTTGAATACATCTTGTCTGAAGAAAATCAGACGTATGTATGCTTCAAGGAGGGGGTCTAAGACATATCGTCTGAGAGGGATTAACGAGTACTTATCTTTCGAGGACCCATCTGATGGACAAGAAGGGGAACAAGCAGTTGAGCCTGTTCCAGTAAAAGAACCCCGAGCGGTTGATACTCCCACAACAAGAGCGGCTGGAAAGAGGAAACTCTCAGCAGATGAAACTGGTCGACGTCTTCCCTACCAGGCTAATCGATGCTCTTGTTGCTGAAGTGATTTACCTGGCCGTTCTCTTAGCGCATGGGAGGCCACTGAACCTTCTTTCTGCCATGGTGTGCTGCCTACAGAACGGGTTACGCGAATTGGCCCTGGATTTTATTAATGTTACGGAGGTGGAGTCTGGCGAAGGCAAGACTTTAAAAACTCCAAATCCTCAGGTGTTGCTGCCTTATACTTATCTGATGGCGTGGTACGTGTCTCACTGCCCTTCATTAATGAGTGCGACTTCTCCTCAAGGTGATTCATTCATTCCACTCGTACAACGACTGGAATCTGTAAAGTAGGAGGGGACTTACATGGTTAGAATTCGTCAGATCTTGTCGCGGGACACCAATTATCACATTTTTCATTGCTTCCCTGATTTTGAAGGTAGGGTGTACGGAGCGACGTTCCAGGATGTGGCAGGTCCTAACGGATTCACTCAATTAAATAGGGGTGTTTTCCGTTGGCTGCTCTACATCAGGCCGGGCTACTTGATCTTCAGGCAGGGTAGCAAATGCTTTATTGAGCCTTATTAACCATATATGTTTGCTCGACAATTTGGGTATGACCAGCTATACGTTGGGAATGCTCGACCTCAACTGGCGATTGTGGGCAATCTGTATGAAGGGGCAAGGGCCTGGTACTATACGGTGGCTGGTTGCACCAAGGCTATCTTCAAGCTCCCCCATAAGACACCCAACTCCTACACCTCCATGGGTTTCTACAATTGGTATTCTGCTGCTTCTCAGATCTCCGGCTACAACTTGAATACATCTTGTCTGAAGAAAATCAGACGTATGTATGCTTCAAGGAGGGGGTCTAAGACATATCGTCTGAGAGGGATTAACGAGTACTTATCTTTCGAGGACCCATCTGATGGACAAGAAGGGGAACAAGCAGTTGAGCCTGTTCCAGTAAAAGAACCCCGAGCGGTTGATACTCCCACAACAAGAGCGGCTGGAAAGAGGAAACTCTCAGCAGATGAAACTGGTCGATACGATAAGCAAACTCGTAGAAAGTTGATGGTTGAGTCTCCTCCTGCTAAAGGCCAGCGGAAACCAAAATTGATGGCCGATGCTATCAGAGCTGTAGAAGAAGAAGAACAGAATGAATCTTCAGTTATGGGCCTACCACACAGAACTGGGCTCCGTTCAAGTGGTCCGGCCCTGTCGAGTGAGGCTTCTTCTTATCATTCTCCTGAGGACGAAGAGGGTGAATTAATGACTACAGATGCAGAATCTATTCCGACAGTAGACCCTCCTAAAGCTCCTGCATTAGAACCCAAGGGTCTTGAAGAGAATCTATCCCCTCCTCCTTCAGCACTAATGCCATAGGTTGGTGATTCAAGTCTTAGTCCGACGACGGGACTCATGACTAAATCAGCTGCCAGCACAAGCCTACCTGAGTCTTCAGCCGTGCGTGATGACGAAGAGGAAGTAGACTACGAAGCCTCCTCGACTGGTGATGTAGCTGATGGAGATAGAGATAATGAGGATGCTGGAGTGGGCAACATGCCAGGTGATGACGGGGAGGAAGAAGAGCATGATTCTATAGATGACGTCACTTCTTTTGATGATGCTCCTAAGGTCCCGTCTGATAAAGCATCTGGTTATCTTCCTTTTTATATCATTGGTAAGCCTGGTCTATTTCAAATTCATCTGCACATTCCTTCTGTGTTCCGACCATTTTTATGTGTAGGTTCACCTACTCTCGAGACTACCACCGTAACTCCTCCCCCGGAACAACAGCTTGTGCAGGTGTCGACTCCTTTACAAGAGTAACCTTTGCCTAGCTTGCCAATGACGACTACCCCACCGGCAATATTAATGAAGATCTCACTTACACCAACAGGGGCCGTACCAAGCACATCTCAGGTGAGGGAAATGATGGCCCTGACCTCAAGTCCTTCCCACTTGGACGTTTCTTTTGCTTCCGTGACTTCTACACCCAGGTCACTTGTTAGTCCGCATTTTGATACGTCCACTTCCAGGGTCGTCGAGCCGTCCTCAATTACTATTTCTAGCCCAACAGATGCTCCTGACTTCCTCTATATCTCCCTGGGTTATTTGAACACTCTTGCAAAGAAGGTGATTGAAGTTGTCATGGCTGCTTGAGGTCGCTTTGATTCCTTTAAGTCTCTTTTAGAAGTAGGCTTAAATGGAGTTAAAAGTGTGGGCAATGCCCAATGCTTTGAACATTGTTCAGAAGCCATTTCTCACCTAGAAGCACAACTCAAACACTTAGAGGCCCTTAGTCATGTAGACATTCAGACACAAACTGTGTCTACTTTTGCTGACCTCCAAGTTGAGGAAGTGGCTCGCCGTGAGGCAATTGAGCGGGGTCTGGCTGAGAAAGAGCTTCAAGTTACACACTTGCAAGAGCAGAGCAGTCTGAGACAAAAAGAATTGAGCTCTCCGCTGCTTCTCTGGACCTTATTCACACGAGGTTGGTTGAAGCTGAGGCAGAGGTACTGCGATTGAAGGCTTAGCTTTCTCGTGAAGAAGCCATTGTTAATACCCTTAGCGCTAGGAATGTGGACACTCTTCTGAGTTATCATAAGGAAGCTCAGGCTCTTGAAAGAGTGAAGAAGGAGGTAACTGCTGTAATATCACCCACCGAGGACGAGCTGCGAAGGAAGGCTGAAGCTATTGTACGGGCCAACCATGAGGAAAAACTCTCTGATGTCAAAGCTCGACTTGCTTCTTTTGATTTGACATTGTATTATTCTTTTTCATAAGAACAACTCTGCTTTGTATCACTTTCTTTTGGTTTCTGAATAAAAGTGATATTGGTTTCTCATTATTTTTTGCATATATCATGTTTTGATCTGACACAATGAAATTACGAGGAATGCCAGAGGTGTAATTTTAACTTAGCATAGATTTCCATAATAGCCCTGATTTAGAAAATTATCTTTATTACTGCTTAGGACAATTCCAGAAATTTTAATCTGCTGTGGATAAATACTTGTCATTCTCCCAGGACTGACCAGTAGAATTCTTCCTGTGTTATACTTTTGCTTTAAACACTGAAAGAAGTCTATAGATGCCAGAGGTGTAGCATTAACTTGGCGTGAATTTTCTCATAGAGTGAAATTCAAAAATTTTCCTTATTACCACTAGGGATAATTCTAGAAAGAGTTTATTCCGCTTGGGATTTTATGAGAACACTTCTAATGTAGAGGAATAAAAAGGTTCAAATAGGGGGGTTTGAACTGTTAGAGGTATGATGTTAACGTAACAGGAAAAACGTTGTGATTGGGGTAATTTTGTGGACTTATTGCTCTATTGGGGAGAGTCGATAAGTGAATTTTATCAGATGTGTGATTTTAACATGACAAGAAAGATATTACAATCGGGGTAATTTTGAGGACTTATCGCTCTATTGGGAAGAGTCGATAAGTGAATTTTGTTAGATGTGTGATTTTAACGTGATAAGAAAGATATTACGATCGAGGCAATTTTGAGGACTTATCGCTCAATTGGGGAGAGTCGATAAGTGAATTTTGTCAGAGGTGTGATTTTAACGTGACAAGAAAGATATTGTGATCGGGGCAATTTTGAGGACTTATCGCTCTATTGGGGAGAGTCGATAAGTGACTTTTGTCAGAGGTGTGATTTTAACGTGATAAGAAAGATATTGCGATCAGGGCAATTTTGAGGACTTATCGCTCTATTGGGGAGAGTCGATAAGTGACTTTTGTCAGAGGTGTGATTTTAACGTGACAAGAAAGAAATTTTAGCTTCTCACTAGGGAGGATTGCTAAATGATTTATCATCGGAATGATGAATTGTGATACTTGGTGATTTGAACAAGGTTTTCAGGATTTTATCATCCCACTGATGGGAGTTGATAAATTGGTTATTTACTACTCTGCTAAGAAGAGTTAGTAAATTAACGAGAATCGATAAGTTGGTTTTAATAGAATTGTTACTGCATTGGGAGAAATGCAGGCTAAATGCCAACTCTGCGGGAATGATGATTGTCAGAGGTGTAGTGTTAATCTGACGAAAGATTTGCCAACTGAAAATGATTTAGATCTTGTGGAAGAGATTCAGTGGTTTTGATTAACACTCTGTTGAAAGGATTCATGACCTTAGAGACTAAGTGTCACGTTTGAAAACACAAGGATGGATCCTTCGTTTGGAAAAATTACAACGCGAGGATGACCTTTGCGTTTGAGATTTGAAACGCGATGTTAAGAACCCTCATAATGCTAGTCTGCGCTTAGCATTTGGGAGATTGAACGCTGAGTTGAGCTCCGCATTAAGGTTAAAGTCTTAACAGACTTTATCCATAAACGCTGAAGATTGCGTTTCGAAAAATGGTTGGGATTCTCTCCTAGAATCCCCTACCACTTTAATAGCTTGACGGCTGTTATAAATAGACCTGTGTGGTCACGTCAAGAGTCATTCGACTCTTTCTATTTTTGGCTTAGTTCCAAGAACGAGAACTCTCGTTTGATTTCGACAAGATTTTCGACGAACTTCGTCTTCTCCGACCAGCAGCATCTTCTTTGACCGATTTCATTAATGGCGCCACAAAGAATGAGCTCTGGCTCTAAGAAGGTCGTTGGGGCGACTTCCGAAATGCCGTCAGCTAGGGATGCCGGTGGTATTCTTGTTTCTGCGGGAATGTTGTCGCCACTGTCACCATCGCGTGGGCTTCCCTACCGTGGTAGGTGGTGATCATAATAACTTGTTTTGACAAGTTTTTTGAAAAACCTAGATGGGTTCTTAACAACGAGGAAGATGACTCGTTTCTGTTTAATGAAAACGCGGAGTTAGGACTCTGTGTTCATTATGAAACGCAGTGTTGACTCCTGTGTTTTGAAATCTAAACGTGGGTCTTGGCCTTCGCGTTTGAGCTTTATAACGCGTGTCTCGACTCCTGCGTTTAGGATTTACCACACGAGGCTGGCTCTTGTGTTTCTAGTTTCTTCTCTTAGATTTATGTCAACGACTTACTTTAGCTGCTAATCTTTGCTTTTGACTTTGCAGTGTTCTTTCCGCATGTGCCGCTTTCGCAAGAGCATCATTTTGGGTATATTGGCGGCCCTGACGCGAATGAAGTTTTTAGCCTTCGTAGCAGAATTCCGTTGTGCACTTTCCCTGACTCGGAGAGAACGAGCATGCTTAGATTCCCACGATGCTCTACTCTCAGAGCTTTGATCACCAACTTAGACTTGGAGACTCCTGCCGGCCATGATCAATTCCCTAAATCGACGTTCATTTTTGGAGATCACATAGAAGTTGATGATTGTCTTATACATGCAGAAGATTCAAATCTACTAAGGAGAGTCAATAACCGCTTCCTCTTTCTCCCAAATATGAAGAGGATGTATCCACTCTCCTACTTCTTGAATGTGAGCTGTCGCCGAGGTTTGACTTTTGATATAGTTAAGGAGAAATAAAATGTGTCGCTTGGATTTGGTCGACAAGCTCGCACACAAATTGGGGGACAACTCAAGGGCTTGAGACCCGGGCTATTTGAGAAAAAAGATCTTGCTCGAGAAGCACCATTTTCAGCGAATGTCTTCATTCGCCAGTTCATTGCGGCTCAGGGTGAATTCCCCACACAGACGTTCAGATCCCCGGGGTGGGTTTGTTCTGGAGAAGGAGGTTAGTGGACCCGAATGGTGGACTTTGTTCTTGAGGAGCTTAAGGAACCGCTTGCTCAATTGGGTCTCACAATTCCGGTGTTAGCTACTCGACGTGGGATTGTTCAAAGTTATCCCAATTTCTTTGCCATGCTGGAGAGATATAACCCGGACAGCTGCACATTCTTCACACCTGTAGGGGAGTTAGGTTTCGCTCTCCATAAGATGCAAGCAGTATCGGGGCTGCCATTTGGTCAGATGCCCTATGAAGAATTCATCCCTACCACTGAAGAGCTCTCTATTTTGAGGACGGCACATTCAGAAGTTTATGCAACTTTTTGGGAGCTGGTGTGCTATTTCCAAATCTATGCTCAAGTTGTTGGGATGCGCGGAGGGGGAGTTGTGCATACTACATGGGCGGACTATCTCTTTCAGAACTTAAGTCAGAAAGATGAGGCCGTAACCCGACTTGCTGCCATTTCTCCTAAAGGCGTTAAGGCCCGCGTTAAGGCCCGCATTAAGGCTTCTAACGCTGCTTACAAGACTGAGCACATGGAAGATGGATTTGAGGTTGGTATCAAATTTGAAAATTTTCACTACCAGGCCACAACTCCTATTTCTGACATGGCTCTTCTCGCTGGCTTCCTCATAATTTAGTTAAAACGATGTGTAGTACCATTGAAACCAGTCGAGGCGATATTAGCTGAGGTCGTATACCCAGCTATCTTATTAGCTCATGGGAGGCCTATGAGCCTCCTCATTGCTATGGTAGGCTGTGTACAGAGTAGCTTAAGGATGTTGACCTCTGAACTTGTCGGCGCCCGGGGAATTAAGGCTATTGGGAGGAAAGCTGGGAAAACTCCCCAACCACGTGTACCGGTGCCGTATACGTACTTGGTAGCCTGGTTCGTGCTACATTACCCTTCGTTGATGACGGGGGTATCTGAAGACGATGACGCTTATATTCCCTTTGTACAGAGGCTGGAGTCGGCCACATGGACTAATACCTATATAGTCAGGGCTCGACTACTTTTGTCTCAGGAAGACAAGTATAGAGTCTTCTGCTACGCTCTTAACTTTGATGGAGCTGATGAAGAGGGTACGAGCTTTACAGACGTGTTTTTCGAAGGCTCGTCCTCTTTGGAAGAAGGCACCTTCAGATGGCTTCTCATGATTAGGTTGGGCTATATGGTCTATCGCTTGAGGGAGAAGTGCATCATTGAACCTTATATGCCTTCTCGATTCGTCAGACAATTTGGATATGATCAGTTTTATGTTGGCAATCCTAACCCGGCATTGGCTCAGGTTGGGAACTTGTACGAAAGGGCCCGCGCGTGGTACTTCTTCTCTACCTGAGGGACTCATGCGCACTTTACCTTACCCAACTCACCGCCTGGCTGTTCCACCATTGTAGACTTCCGCGACTGGTTTAATAAGGCTTCTCAAATCCCGAAATACGATATCTACACTTTATGTATAAACGAGATTCGGGAATTACATAAATCGAGAAGCGGTTCCACCAAGACTCGTTTACTGGGAATAGAAGAGTATCTATCCTGTGAACGAGGAGCGGTCGGAGCTGTCAAAGCCCAAAAGAAGTTGCCCACCATTGAGCCCTCTAAAGAAGATGTTCCTATGAGGACTGAAGAGGGGTCGTTAATTGCTGACCCTCCTGAAGGCAAGGCGGCTGAGGAGGTTCCTGAGGAAGCGCCCGCTCTTGAACCTCGCTCTTTAAGATCAGGTAAAAAGACCCTTACTGCTGAAGAGGAAGGCGAATATGATAGGAGAATTCGCAAGAGAAAACCCATCGCTGCCAAAAACTCTAAGAGAGCCAAATTGATGGGGGGAGGCGATGAAATCTGCACCTGTTGCGCGCTTGGCGGATAGGGAGGATGAAACGCTTTAATCGATTCCTTTCATTTCTGAGGGAGTGGGAGCCGACGAGATATTGCCCATTGAGGGTTTAGAATTCGCTTCTCCTCCTCTCATCCATGACCAGGGTATACATGAAGGCTATCCTTCTGAGGTTGTTTCTCCATCTACTCGTAATGAGTATACGGGTCCGATCTATCCAACTGCTCCTCCTCCTCGTTCGAGAGCTCTGAAGAAACTAATCGAGGAATTAGAATACTGGATACAAATGACTATTGATGTCGTCAGTCTTGGGGGTGCTTGCTTTAAGCATTTTGAACCTATCTTGACTAACTGTTTAGATAAAATCAGGGATAAAGGTGATGTGTCGTGGACCAAACATTGTAAGGAGAGTGTCATCCTCTTGGAAGCAGAGTTGGCGGCTTTTACGAAGCTACAGTGCACCAATCTGAAATCTGAAGTGGAGCAGGCTCTCTCCTTGGCTACAATCTCGAAGATACATCATCAAGAGATCCTTGGTAAGGATTTATCTGATAAAAAGGCTCGTATAACAATCTAAAAGGAGCAGCATACTCAGGTGTATACTGATATAAATAGTGTTGTTTCTGATATTCTTGTCACTGAAGAAGCCATTGATCGATTAGAGGCTGAGTTGGCCCAGAAGAAAGCCTAGTTCGCTCAATATGCGTATGTTAGAAAAGGACTTCAGCTTCAAAGCAACAATATTTTTAAGGATTTTTGCAGTACACTCCACGCATCTGAAGGAATTCGAAGAGAGATTGCTGCTGCAGCCCCTGCTGAAGCAGAACTCAGAAAGGAGATTGAAGAACGAGTCCGGGCCGCTCACGAAGAGAAACTTTCAGCATTCATGTCCAGGCTAAAGTCCTTTAAGCTGATGAATCCTGATGCTTAAATTTTATACTGTTTTTAGCTGGGGAATAATTTTGTATCATTTTCAATTCAATTATCGTTACTTTGTATCAAGTAAACAACATTGAATGAAAATGATATCATTTTGTTTTTCATCGTCTCTCTTGTTGAATTCCAACTTAGGACAATGAAAAGTACTGGAAATACCGTGAGTGTAATGTTAGCTTAGCATGAACTTGAAATTCTCTTTATTACTACTTAGAATAATTCCAGAAAATTTCAATCGTCAGAGGTGTAGTGTTAACATGATGACATACAAAACAAAAAAATTAAACATTTATTCCCGAAATACACTCTGACTTGGCAACCCCCAGCCTGACTTGACTGAAGTTTGAGAGTAAGAAAGGGGGCTACATGGTTTACACGAAGTATCTCTTAAGGAACTTCCCGTAATTGGCATCATGAGCCTATCTCCTTTTTGATCGATGAGGCGATAAGCTCCATTCGAATAGACTGATTCTATTACGAATGGCCCTTCCTATTTGGGATTGAACTTCCATTTGGTTTTGTGTGTCATCATCATGGGTCGTCTGACAGCTAAAACCAAATCGCCTTTCTTGAAAATTCGTTCTTTAACCTTTTTGTTGTAGGCTTTAGAAATTCGGGTTTGATACAACTCGATCTGTTGCTGAGCTTGAAGTCGCTTGTCGTCTAAGGCTTCAAGTTCCTAAAGGTGCAGTTGACGTTTCTCTTCCTCTATCATTCCGGTTGTGATAGCGACTCTCAGGGAAGGGATCCGAATTTCTAACGGTAGCACAGCTTCACAGCCGTATACCAAAGAGAATGGCGTAGCTTTTATGGGGGTCCTCACAGTTGTGCGGTAGGCCCATAAACATTCACCGAGTCTTTCATCCCAATCACGTTGGCTCTTTAAAACAAACTTTTTGAGGAGCTTCACAATGGTCTTGTTAAAAGCTTCTACAAGGCTATTTGCTGGCGGATAATATGCCGCAGAGGCAACACTTTGGATTCTAAACTTATCACAAAATCTCTAAAATCCAAAGCTAACAAATTGTGTCTTGTTATCGTGAACTATTCGTCTCGGGACTCCAAAACGGTAGATAACGTGATGTTTGATGAACTTAATCACATTCGAAGTCTTGACTTCTTTCAGCGGGATTGCCTCCGCCCATTTAGAGAAGTAATCGGTTACAGCCAAAATGAACCGGTGTCCTTTGGAAGTCGGAGGAGAGATTGGTCCCACAACATCCATACCCCACATTTCGAACGGCCAAGACGCAGATGTGGGATGTAAGTTCGCTGGCGTTTGATGGATAAAGTCACCATGAATTTGACATGCGTGACAATGGTTAGCGTAGTCAACTGCGTCTGAAAATATTTTTGGCCAATAATAGCCAATTCGTCAGAGGCAATCTCCCAACTTAGCCCTTGGTTGATGGGCTCCGTACATTCCGTCATGAGCCTCCTTAAGAGCCTCCTTTGCTTCCTTTCGATAAAGACATCGAAGCAAAACTCCATCATGTGATTTACGATACAATATTTGGAAAACCGTGTCGTAATAGAATCGGAGGGCCTTTCGTTTGATAGCGGTCGCTTCCTTAGAATTATCGGGCAAAATCTCGTATAAGACATAATCAATATATGGGAACCATCAATCCCTGGATTCAAGCTCTATGGAGGTTGTGCAGACTTCTCCTGCTGTTTTCTTGTCTAAACTTTCCTTTATAGGAAGCTTGGAACAGTATAGCTCGCGTCCCGTGACCTGAATCATTGTTTCAGCCCCTGGTGGCAATGCTAATGAAGTTGCCAACGAGGCTAAAGCATCTGCATAAGCATTCTGAGCTTGTGGAATATATCTAATGAAGAAACCTTCAAACTTCTTTGCTTGCTTTAACACAGTGAGGTAGTACGGGATCAGATCCTCATGACGCACTTCGTATTCCCCTCGGACTTGATTTACGATGAGCTGAGAGTCACCGTAAGCCTCAAGATGTCAAATGTTGAGCTCTTCTGCAAATTGCATTCCTAATAGCAGAGCATTATACTCAGCTACATTGTTGGTGTAGGGCTCGATCAGGGAAAATCCTCTTAGGATCACGTGACCGTTTGGAGAAATGAATACGACTCCTACTCCGGCGGTAACTGTTACATGAGGGTTTGCTCTAGATGCACCATCAAAGAATAATTTCCACACCTGCTTAACTTCTCGAGTTACGCAAGCTTCAGCAACCTCGTCGGGCAACTCTTCATACAACTTAAACGTTCCTGGCACCGGGTGACCGGCTAAGAAGTCTGCCAATGCTTGGCCTTTAACAACCTTCTGGGGCATAAATTGCATGTCGTATTGTGATAGAAGGATTGCCCATTTTGCTAGTCAGCAATTCAGGGATGACGGTTTCGTCATCAGGACTCTCAAAGGATTTACCTTAGAGATAACATGGATTGTTTGTCTAACCAGGTAGTGTCGCATCTTTTGGATGGCGAATACCAAAGCGAGATATTCTTTTTCAACCGGATTATACCGGTGTTTGGCTCCCATCATGGTCCTACTTAAGTAGTAGATGGCTTGCTCTTGTCCTTGATCATTGTTCTGGGCTAATAAAGCTCCAAGAGAATGGTCCATGGCTCTCACATATAATAAGAATGGTTTTCCTGATATTGGGGCCACAAGAACCGACGGTTGGGTGAGATATCTCTTAATCTCCTCAAATGCTCTTTGGCAGTCTCCATCCCAAACAAATGATACTCCCTTCTTCATGAGTTTAGAAAAAGGTTGGCATCGTCCGGAGAGATTAGATATGAATCTCCGGATGTAAGCCAATCTGCCTTGCAAACCTCTTAGTTCTTTGAGATTCTTCGGAGGCGGCATGTCTTGGATAGAACAAACTTTCTCTGGATCAAGAGAAATTCCCTTAGATGTAACTATAATCCCAGGAATTTTCCGCTCGATACTCCAAGGAATGATTTTGTTGGGTTCATCTTCAGCTGATATGCTCGCATGATATCGAACATCGTATTTAGGTCTGTAAGATGATCACCTTTGTGTTGGCTTTTCACTGCTATGTCATCAACGTAGCATTCAATCTTCTTACGCAGATGTTCGTGGAAGATGGTATTCATTGCACGTTGATAAGTTACACCCGTGTTTTTCAATCCAAAGGGCATCACTGTATAACAATACACCCCCAGTGGTGTTCTAAAAGTAGTATGCTTTTCGTCTTCACGATACATCTTGATCTGATTATACTCGAAGAATCCATCCATGAAAGATATTCTCTCATATCCGCAGGTGTTGTCGATCATGACGTCCGTGATGGGGAGTGGAAATTTGTCTTTTGGACAAGCTGCGTTAAGGTCATGAAAATTAATACATATCCGGACCTTACTGTTTTTCTTGGGCACGGGAACAATGTTGGCTACTCAGTTCGGATGTTGTTCCTCTCTGACAAAGCCTGAGTCTATAAGCTTTCTTACCTCTGATTCAATTGCTTCCCTGATCTCTGGACGAAACTAACGTTGTTGTTGTTTAACGGGTTTTGCATCCGGATCAATGTTGAGATGATGCATGGCTATTTTTAGGTCAAGACCAGGCATATCTTCATAACTCCAAGCGAAGACATCTATGTTAGCCCTTACGTTTTGATGATGTTTTACAACCACTATTATCAGCACTAATTTCTGTTTGAGTGATATTGTAGTTAATATATATATCAAGCATGTTAGTACCACATATAGAGGATTGGATGAAATATGAGCTTCAACGATGATATCTAAAGGAGGAGGAGGCATAGTAATGAAGCAAATGTTAATCAAGAACAAATTCAAGTCAAAGCTTCATCAACTCAAAGCTGTTGGCCTTCTTGTTTTGATGATGTTTAACAAACAATTTACCACTAATGTTGTTTGTCTAGTATTTGTGTTTTCTTATTTATTATAGACAAACAACGTTGTTGGAGGTTGGATGGAATATGCGCTACAACGATGATATCCAATGGAGGTTGGCGGAATAATGGAGTGAAGCCTTACAATTCAAAGTTAAAGATTAAGTTTAAGCTTCATCCGCATGTGTACCAAGTTGAGCTATAATGAAGATCAAGACCAAGCTTGGGTAATCTAGTTTAGATTTTATATTATGTGTGGTAAGTACTCTAAGCTCAATATCATATACACACACAATATTGGATTTTCTCACAAAATGAGCTATTTTGAGAAAACTTTGTGATATTGTTTTATTGACCATGTTTACTTTATATTCATGTGTTATAATGTTTCTGAAGACATTTCATAAAGTTTCAATATGCGTTTAAACTCTTTTTGTCAAAAACATGTTCTTAACAAATTCATATTCATGCATGTTTTTACAAAATAATGAGTTTTCACAATTGAGAAATGAAAATTGAAAATTTATTTTTGTAATATGTTTGTTTTCATGTTTATAAACATTTTGCAAAGTTTCATCAAGTTTGGAATTGATTTGTTATGTTTAATGAAATTTACAAAATCATGTTTTTGTTCGTGCACATGTTTGTGCATGTTTTACAAAACTGATGAGTTTTCATAAATGGGAAGTGATATTTAAGAAATTTTTTCTTTGAAATGTTTGCCTACATGTTTAGAAACTTTTCTTAAAATTTTACCATTTTTAGAGTTGATTTACTATGCCCAATTGATTTTACAAAATCATGTATGTCAGCAGATTTTCAGAAACTGTATATCTGTGTTCAAATATTTATTTCTCTCAAATGAGAAATTATTTTTCATAAATTCTTTCTCTAACATGTTCATATACATGTCTAGAACCTTTACACAAAATTTTATGATTTTTAGAATTGATTTACTATTTTTAATTGATTTTACAAAGCCAGATATGTAAATTTCCAGAATGCTGAATTTAGGGGTATTTTGGTCTTTTCAGCCTATAACGGCTAGTAACGGCTAGTTTTTGATATTTTCGGTTTTTGGGGGTTTGTGGCTGGTTTAAGAGGCTATAAAAAGCCCTCAACTTTCATTGTTTCTTATGGATGTTTAAGAGAGTTTTAAAAAGAGTTTTACAAATTTGTTGAAGGGTTTTTAAGTTTGTTTCAAGAGTTTGTTTGTGAAGAAAATTCCACAAGAGCTTGAGGAGATCATCTATTGGAGTGTGAGCAATCAACTATTCTCCCTCCACCTCTTGATCTATTGAGAAGTTTTCTAAACTCTTATCTAGCTTTACATTTGCTTAGTTATTTGATTATCTTTCTTTAAAGCTAGTTTTTATATTGAGTTTAGATTTGATTATATTATCTCATTGTTACACACACCCACTTGAGCTTATGTGAGGGTGTAGAGTGTGATTGCATAGTGTTTGTTGTGTGAGAGTTTTCGGTAAGCTTGTAAACCGAGTGTGTAGAAGTTCCGGCTTCCAAACTGGATTGTGATAGTGGTTTTCTCCCTGGGAGTGGGAGCGGAGACGTAGGACGGAAGGTCCGAACTCCGTGATCATTTGATTGTGTTTGAGTGTGCTTTGACGTTTATTTATATTTATGTTCATATCTTATATCGCCATTGTCCATAGCTCATTATTTATATGATTAACTATTTAGTTCATTTTGTTTACCCTTGTGTTAGTTTACATATCCTTGCATATATCATATTGTATATCTCTTTGGTAGGATATATCACCTTGTGTTAGTTTTATATCCTTGCACATACATTGCCTATATCTCTTTGTTAGGATATATCTGTCTCATTGCTGTTTACATTGCTTATCCTAGCTCATTTACATTGTGGTATTTCATTCTTGCTAGGATAACTTGTTAATTTGTTTTAATTGGCATTTAATCGGATTAGATTAGCATAAGACCCTAATCACCCCCCCCCCCTCTAGGGTCTAACAATTGGTATCAGAGCTTGGTGCTCTTTGATTTAAGGTCTAATCGCCTTGAGTTAAAGATCCAAGTTATCTTTTTGTGCTAATCTTGTTTTGATTTCATTTGCATCTTGCTTGCATTTTTTTTACAAATTATGAATATGAATGATGCATCTTGTTTAGGCTATGATTCTAGTGTTGCTCCTAGATTAGATAATTTCCCCTATGCCCAATGGTGTGTTAGATTTAAACTTTTTGTTCAATCTAAACACTTTGATTTATGGGAAATTATAGATGATGCTTATATTGTGCCCATTTTGGAGAAATCCAAGTGGAATAAGAATGATCATCGTATATTTACAATGAACAATATTTTGTTAGAATATTTGCTAAATGCTTTTAATTCATCTATGTCTAACAAGTTTGTTCATTTTGATAGTGCTTACAAACTTTGAAAATTTATAGAAGCACATCAAGGGGACTTGAAGGCGATCCAACAAGCTTTGGAAGATCCGACTTCAAATTCATACGGAGCATCATGCACACGGCCACTAGGCGATAGCCCTAGTGAGGTTTGCGAGTTCAAATCTGTTAATGATTTACCTAATGATGAACTTGCTTGTGCTAGTGATAAATTATTACATGCCTACAATAAATTACAAAATGATTTCATTAATTTACAAAGCAAGCATGTAATTTTGAAATCCGATCATGAGTTTTTAACTTCTAAGTTTGATACTATTTCTAATGAAAATATGATCCTTAAAGAAAACAATGAAAAATTAAAATCGGATCATGATTCTTTGCTTTCAAACTTTGCCAAGTTAACTCATGAAAAAGATAATGCCATGTTAGAAGTAAAGAACATACAAAATGATACTGCTTCTTTTATAAATAACTATTTATGTTCTACTTCTAAAAGTGCATATGTGCCTAAAAATAAAGACTTGAATTTATGAAAAAATGTATTTTATCTTTAGATTCAACTTTAAAAACATGCATTGATAACCATAAGAAACTTATGGACAAGTGGGCTAAGTCTAGTGCTAAAAAATCACCTACACACTATGCACACTTGTATAGCAAAGTTTACAAGTGCTCCATTTGTGGTCGTAAAGGCCATTTAGCTAAATTTTGCTATGATGCACAAAAACATAAGAATATTAATCCTTCTTGTGCATCTCATAAGGTTTCTTCATCTTGTACACTTACACATTCACATGCTCATTCTCACAAAGTTCATCATAAGCATGCTAGTGTGTTCAAGTGTGATCATTGTGGTCGTTTTGGTGATTTGCGAAAAGTTTCTAAATCGCAAAATATTTCAAGTAGACCAACATTATTTCAAAATGTTTCTCATTTGCAAAATAATTTTAAAAGACCAACTTTATTTGCAAATGTTCCTCGTGCACATCCACATGGTCAACATAATCAAATGCATCCTCTTCATTGCACTTATTGCAATCAAATGGGTCATTTGCATAATTATTGCTATGACCGGACCCGTGTACTAAATGCGCCCAAATGGGTTCATAACCCAAGGGCTTTAAGCTTAAATGATAGGGGTCATGTCCCTAAATCTTTTGGTACCAAGAGTTCTTGGGTACCAAAACAAAATTGATTTTTAAACCAAGAATTTTAATGTTTTTATCTTTCTTTTCTTGGTTTTAAAAATTATGCTTTAAAATCTTTTGGTTATGAAAATAATTTTTCTTGTATCAAATC
>NC_033794.1:5410793-5412251 GCF_001876935.1 Asparagus officinalis | reverse complement strand
AGGAAGGTTTGACCAAGCAGGAGTTTGAGATGACCCTAACTGTAGGAAGGTTTGATCACTTGATTTGAAGTGGACCTCTCGTTCATTGGAGGAATGAAGAGGGGATTTTGGTTTCGGCCCTAACTTTTATAGGTTTGACCAAGGAGGCAGTGGAAGTGGGGGGGTCTGAGACGATCTTACCTTTTATAGGCTTGATCGCTCAATTTAAAAGTGGACCTCTCGTTCATGGAAGGAATCGAGAGGGGACTTTAGTTGTGGCCCTAACTATAGGAAGGTTTGACCAGGTAGATAGTGAGAGTAGGAGTACAAATCACATCGAGAGTGTTGACTCATACAAATCACAGTGGGGTTTAGTGTTTATCACTTTGTTTGTAATGATCGGGTTATCCCTAAGAGAATTACATATAGTATTTTTCCGGGAACTTCCCGTTACATGAATCATCCACCCCCAGCTTCTTCGCGAAACTGGGTTTATCATTGCATTCGGTTACATGATCGGGTTATCCTTAAGAATATTACATATAAAAATTCTCCAGGAACTTCCCGTCAACGGTAGGAAATAGTTTAGACTCATATACCTATTAGAGTATCAGGGAGGAGTATTGAGAAACAGTTTATACTCGTATACTCTTCGGAGTATTACCGTTCTTATTTGGCTTATCCTAGCGTTATGACGCCGGCTTCAACCAAGGTTTGGATGCTATTCTTTAAAGTAAAGCAAGCCTTGGTGGGATGAAGGATCCTCCTGTGGTACGCACAGTACTTCGGATCTGCAGTATTGTCAGCTTCCTCCTGATCTGGGATAGGTGGTAGCTTGATCTTGTTATTTTCAAGGAGGGACTCAAAAATAGCCGGAACATCTTCGTCCTTGAAGGAGTACTCTTTTTGGAGTCTCGGATCCGAAGTCTTTTGCTGCCTTCGGGGTTGTTGCGATGTCTGATTAACGTCTACAACCATCGCTGCATGTGCCTTTCCTTTACCACGGGAGGCGAAGTTTGAGTTCGGAAGATTCGCCGTCGGTTGGATCCCCTCAGCTTTCTTCCTTCGGAGGAAGCGTTCGGCCCGCTCTCCGCGCGTCTTCAACTCTTTCCAAGTGTTGGACGGTGCGACTCCCATAACTTCTAATATCTCAATAGATAGGTTGTTATGACATGTCTGGAGGATGAAGTCCTCCGTGATCGGATCTCGGCAGTTCATTGCCTTATTCCGAAAGCGTTTGACGAAGTCGTCGACTGTCTCGTCATCTTCTTGTTTCTCATCGAAAAGTATCCTGATGGATACCTCGTCGTCGTCATCAAAGAAGTTACCAAGGAATGAGTTCTCCATATCGTCCCAGTTGTTAATACTTCCGGGCTTGAGACGGCGGTACCAATCGAAGGCCGGCCCGCGAAGGGTGCCAACGAATGACCGAACCATCAAAGCTCCGTTGCCAGAGATCACCCCCAAGTGGGACTTGAA
>NC_033794.1:5401554-5405367 GCF_001876935.1 Asparagus officinalis | reverse complement strand
CTTCCTTTCCCACATCAACCATTTCCAAAAATTTGTCAATTTAGAGTTCGATTCTAGGAAGTTTATCCCGAATCCTAAGCAGGGATAAGTCTGCGCCTAACACGCGCTGCCGGTTTAGTCTTTTTCCGTATAAAAAGACACCAGAGTTCGATTCTGGGGTATTTTGTCCAGAAGCCTAAGTAGGGATAAGTCAGCGTCTAATACACGTTGCTGGGTAGCCTATTCCCATAACAATAGCGAGGTCTACGTATTCGAAGTCGTAGCAGCAAAGTCTAAGAGAATTCACTCTCTCAGCACAACGTTACCGTATTTTGTCCAGTCTTTTTCCGTACAAAAAGACACCAGAGTTTGATTCTGGGGTATTCTATCCTGAAACCTAAGCAAGGATAAGTCTGCGCTTAACCCGCGCTGCCGGTTAGTTCTTAACCGTTAAAAAGAACACCCGTTCACATATTCAACATTGTGACAGGTTGTTATTAATAACACCAGAATCCATGCCTTACACGCATGGGGAATTTCATCCTGAATCCTAAGAAAGGATATGCCGACGCCTAACACACGTCGCCGGTTTAGTCTTTTACCGATTGAAAAAGACACCAGAATACCAGTCTGGGGTATTTTATCCCGAAGCCTAAGTAGGGATAAGTCAACGTCTAATACACGTTGCCGGGTAGCCTATTCCCGTAACAATGGCGAAGTCTATGTATTCAATATCATAGCACAAAGTCTCAGAGAATTTACTCTCTTAGCGCAACGTGACATGCGGAACGGATTTAGACAATCCGCATGCTAGCCCGACTCAAACGGTAGTCGGTAAAGGCTAATCAAATCCGTTGATGGTTGAGGGTTTGCCAAAAATCCTAAAAGTATTATGGTCAATCATTTCAAACGGAATGAGGAATCATAATAAAGATAAAGATAAAAACTAGTTCCACTAAAAGGATCAAAAGTCAAAACATTCAGCAAATGAAATCATACATCAAGAACATGGCCAAAAATCTGCTGATTAAGCTTAGACAGCTTCTCATCATAAGCTTGCCTCAGCTCAGCTCTGATGGACTCCTCGTTGGTAGCTAAAGTCTTCGCAGCAACCTCCTCCGTCTCGGTCAGCTTCTGCTTCAAAGATTTCAACTCCTCAGATAAAGCAGTGTGGGCTTGCTGATCCTGTATCTTCGTCATCTGAAGAATACTCAAAGTCTCCTCTTTCTCATGGAGCTCTCTTCGGAGCTGGTCTATCTGGGTCTCACAAGAGGTAATAGAAGAGTCAAGCTCAGTGAGTGAAGATGATCTAGCAGCAAGGTGGGCCTCAACTCGGTCCACTCGATCCCGCTGCACCTGAATCTCGAGCTCAGCAAAAAGCCGAGTATCGCGCCATGTCTGTAAGTGAGTATCCAACTCGGCAGCAATGAATGAAGAGGCGCCTGCATCCCGGAGCTCGTGAAACGTCTGAAGCTCATGCTCTAGGCAGTCAAGATCATCAACTATAGCCTTCGCCAGATCCGGGTATCCTGCATCCCTTATTGAATTTATCTTAGGATCAAGGAACGGCTTAAACTGGTGAAGGGAAAGTCCGCCGTGGAAGAGTTTGCCAATCATAGCATTCACAAAGGAGAAGAATGAGCGGATTTCTATGCAGATGACAATCTTCTCTGGGTTGCTGTCTGATAATAACTCCTTCACAAGGACGTGAAGCCGAGAAGAAAGCCCTACACAAAAAGGAGAAATCCGTCAAAAGCCTTGATGAAGAAATAAATAACATTTCTCAGTAGCTCAATTTATACCCTCTTCCCCTTGAGTCACTGGGGGTAGTGGAGGTGTAACGGCTGTGGGTGTATCAACTGGTGTAGTTGGTCTCACAGCCGGCTCAACAGGATCAGTCTCGACAAAAGCTCCTGTCAAATACAAAATAGAATTCTCAGATGCATCACATTATAGTTACATTAGTCAAAAATTGGCTAGTCCTATAATTAACTCGAGAAGAGCTACATACCTTCAGAAAAACCATCTTCGGGATTCTTAGGGAGCGTAGACTCAGGAAATACATCTCCAGGCAACTGGTCATCAATCTGAGGAGAAGTGGAGCATCGGAGTGTCCACAAGCAAGCCTTCCTCGTCAAAATCATCAGTCGAGAAATCTGATACAAGAGGATATAAGTACGAAAGAAGAATAAAGAGACTACAACCAATAGAAATGAATTACCTCTTATAGGTGCGTCAGCCTCTCTATTCCCAAGATCCACGTTTGCCTCCTGCAAATTATCTAAAAGAGCGAGAAGTACAGAGATAATCAGGGAATGCACAAATTCTGGATCATTCGACTCCTTTGTGTGCTATCTAAAAGATATATTGTTAATGGTAGATGTACCTGGATTCATCGAACCAGGTCCTACATTAACAGTCTCCCTAATGTCGGCAGCTTCTGCAGGCCTTTCTACCTGGTGCGGTGAGTCGGGCTCACCAGAAGATGCAAAATCATGAAAAGCAGGATCAGGACTCATCTCTCTCCCCACGCTCTCCTCTATATAGAGATGGAAAAGCATGAGTCAAAGTTCTGAATGATCAAGAGGTTGGTCTATAGGGTAGATGTTACCTCCATCACTGGCAGGATCGTCACTGGCCAAATCCATATCAGATGCTCGCGAAACTGCACGCGGCTTGCGGGCTAATCTCTTCCGCCTAGCAGCAGGGACAACAATCGAAGGTCTCGCCTGGGAAGAAGGACGGAACTCTCCATCTTGGTCAGCTGTGGTCCCTGAAACATCAAACCATTGTCAGGTTTAATAATTCTGGAAGATAGAAGGAAAGAGTAAATAGCTGACCTCGTTCAGAACAGTCCTCGTAATCTTCAAGATCTCCGCCTGAAGCCTCATCAGCAGAATGAAAGATCTTCTTTCCCTCTTCGTCAATCCGACGAGTCTTATTCCGTGTCCTTTGTGACCGAGCATTTTCCCAAATCACACGAGAATCGGCCTGAGAAGCCTCCTCAGCCTCTAGCTCTGCAATCGGCTTCACGGGGACAGTTTTATTAGCTGCTAACAACCACTTGCAGCTTAAGAAGGTGAGGTTCAACTGCCGCTCAGCACTCGGGAGACTGAACTTAGCACCAGTACAGCCCGTCACGGTCCACAACCATGCACGAAGACCGTCCACCAAACCGCCGTGGGTCCGAAGCTGCTGTCGTGGATTCCCGACATAAAGCTGATCATAACCAAACTGGCGGGCGAATCGGCAGGGTAGATATGGCTCTATAAAACACTGATTCCTCACCCGGAAAGTCAGATAACCCGGCCTGATGTTCCATAGCCAAACTGGCGAGCGAACCGGCAGGGTAGGTATGGCTCTATGAAACACTGATTCCTCACCCGGAAAGTCAGATAACCCGGCCTAATGTTCACCAAAAAGACCTCTTTTTATAATGTTGAACCAAGCCTAGTTAAACCGGACCAGACCAAGTTGAACCGGACCAGACCTGGTTTAAACTAAAATTCAAATTGAAGCTGAATCGAGCATCGAAACAACTCTAAATCGACCGAGGGTTCAATCATTTGTTTAAGCTTGCCTCTCCCACACATTCGGAAGAGTCGGAAGATTTTTTTAGCCAAATTACTGCCTTTTTTGGCTCATTATCAGACCGGTTCAGCTCATTCAGGCATAGAAATACTCCAATAAGGTATATGAGTATAAACTATTCCCTATTTTTGGTTGAGAAGTTCCTGGAGAATATTTTTATAACTATTCTTAAGGATAACTCAACAACACTACGCCGGACAACGCGTCGCAAATAAAGACTCAACGCCAACAATCGATGGTCAG
>NC_033794.1:5380927-5399728 GCF_001876935.1 Asparagus officinalis | reverse complement strand
CAGAGGTGGCCGACAATTCCCTTTTTGCAGCCACTGTCCTGAGAGCCTATAAATAGGCCTAGAGATGTTCATTTTCAGGGGTCGAACTTTCAAGAGCCGAAACTCTGCCGGATTGAAGAGTGAACTCGGAGCTTGAAGACCAGAAGACTTGCACCATTCAGATCTGATCCTCGGCGACCATCCACGTCAGAAAAGGCAGGATCTCGAGAGGAAGAAAGAACAGATCTGAGATCTACACGAGACTACACTCCAGATCTAAGCTTGGTCTTAGATCTCGAGATCTGAGCGATTATTCCCTTGGTGGATTAATCCCTCCCGGCTATTATTCCCTTCGTGGAATAATACCCGCATACTCGTGTAGATCCGACCGGATCTAGATCGCGCGGTGGTCCACGGATTAACCCCGGCGCAGGCAAAGAACCCACCAAAGCGAGCGACCGCAAAACAGGAGCTCGTGATTTGTTCACAGAGGAGAGTTGTAATTTTTCTTTATTTTCTTTGATTTAGTTGTAACCGGATCTATAAAAGACCGGATCTTTGTAACCCAAGATGACAATCATATCAATGAAAAAGAAAACAGTTTTCCACGCGAACAATCTGGCGACCACAGTGGGAGCCGACGATCTCGCCAACGAGATCGATGCGTCGCAGCCGCGGATTGCAATCCCGGTCGTGGAGGAGGTCGAGTACGAGTTCGACCAAGCCAAGTTCGAGGAGTACGTGTCCTCGTCCGGCTCTATCTCCCCCCGCAAGTCCAAGAAGTTCTCCTCCGGGAGAAAAGCTCGTTGGTTTGAAGCTGCTCGGGAAGCCCACGAAGCTCTCAACCCAACTGACGCCGAAGTTGCGTCAAATGAAGTTCCACCGACCTCCAATCAGGTCAACCCAACTCCCGCCAACGCCTCTACTGTTCAGGGCGTTGTGACTCTCTCAAAGAGAGCCCGCCAGAGGCGTCGTCAACGCCTTGCGCGGCAATTCGCTAAGGCGATGGAGTCTACGGACGGATTCCGCTACCACGCGGAGTTGAAGAACAGAAGAGGCAAACAGCCTCAACCACCAATGAATGGCGACTCTTCCAAGCCGCCAAAGAAAGAATGGGTCCGCGTCAAACGGAACCGTTCGACACTCGAGGAGCGCATTCGCAAGCGCCGCGCGATGTCAGCGCAGGCACGGGCTCAAGCTCAGGAAGCCCGTAGAAAGCTGCAAAAGGAGGTGGAGAAGAAGCCACCACCAACACGACAAGTCTGGAAGCCTAAGTCTGAAGTGGCGACTCAGGCCAAAAAGCAACCAGTGCAGCCTTCTAAGGAAGGTCAAACTCCGGCGAGTCAACCAAAGTCGCCGTCAATCCCAATAACTTCTCCGGGAGATCATGCAGAGTCATCCCGCAAGAAGAAACCAATTTTGGAGCGCCTCGGTCCAATTCCTGACGTGAGAGGCAAAGCTCCAATTCACGAGCGTTTGGGCCCGATGAAGAAGCCCAGAACGACTCAACATACTGGGGGTCGCCATCACCTCCAGCATGACAAAGACCTCAAGGCAGCTGCGCGCACCAATTTGCGCATTGAAGTCCAAGATCACGCCGAAAATTCACGCCCAAAAAGGCATGTTTTGAGGCGGGTAACCTTTGAAAGCCCAAAGAAGGCAAGTCAACCTCAGATGGAAACATTATCATCTGATAATGATTGTGTTGTACCTGAGAAGGCGTGCCCGCACACGATAGGTTACTCTGACTGTCAAAATGACGAGTTGTACTATCGTGCTGGGGGTACGAATAGAACCAGGAAGAGGAGTCCCCGAGAACGGGAAATTCAATGTCCCTGTTCCAAACTCATTCGGGCGGTATTGTCGGAATGCAATTGCATTAAGGCGGTCCCCGAAAGAGTTTCAGTTTTTGAAAGACTTAATGCGGAAACGCCAAAACCAAGGCCTAGGCGCTTCCAACGAAGAAGAAGGGTGATTGAAGACGGAGAATTTCCGAGGGTCACCACCAACATGACGAGCAAAGGGACATCGGCACGAGAAGATTTCGAGTCGATTCTGAAAGCTTCCCGACCTAGAACCCGTCTGCAGTCCGGAACCATAGAGCGAGCAACTTATGGTAGGATTCGGACAAGACGCCCTTCAGAAGATGAAGAATCTGATGCCGGCTCCGCGGTGGCATCAGATAATACAGTATCCAGCGAGGGACAACCCCGCGAGGCCCTGATGATAAGTGCGGAGCAGATGGCCAAGATGCTTGAAGACGCTTTGGCTAAGCAGAAAGAAAGTTTCAAATTTGAGATGGAGATGGCCATGCAGCAGATGAGAGAAATGCATGACCAACAGATCCAAGCATTGGCGAACCAACAAGGCGAGCAGAATCATCGTAACCCGATTAATGTGGAAGATGAGGATACAAATGCTCGTAACACCAATGATCCTCCCGTCAACGCAGGGGGTGGTAATGAGAATGCTGGCGAAGAAACCGGCGAAAACCTGAAGATCAAGAACCTCGAGAGCAAAATCAACACACTAATTTCCGCTCAAGAGACGAAGAAAACAGGCATTCCTTGCCCATACCCAAGAGAATGGGAATCGATCCCATATCCGGCGAAGTTTAATCTAATTAACTTCACGCCGTTTAATGGGATGGGTTCACCTACCCAGCATTTGATTTACTTCAAATCGCATTTGGGGGTGATCTCTGGTAATGAGCCTCTGATGGTGCGGTCATTCGTCGGCACTCTTCGCGGAGCCGCCTTCGATTGGTATCGCCGCCTCAAGCCAGGCAGCGTAAACAGCTGGGATGACATGGAGACCAAGTTCCTGGCCAACTTCTTCGACGACGACACCGAGATATCTATCGGATCGTTGCTCGATGAGAAGCAGAAGGACGGAGAGTTAGTCGATACCTTCGTCAAAAGATTCCGGAACAAGGCGATGAATTGCCGGGACCCGATCACCGAGGAATTCATCCTCCAGACCTGCCACAACAACCTCGCGTTGGACGTGCTAGAAGCAATGGGGACAGCACCATCCAATACATGGAAGGACTTGAAAGTCCGGGGAGAGCAAGCTGAGCGATTCCTCAAGAGGAAGAAGGCGGAAAGAGGCCAACCGGCGACGAGTGTTCCAAAGCAAAACTTCGTCCCACGGGGGAAAGGTAAGGCACAAGCTAATGCAGTTGATGCTAATCAAACCTTTCAATTGCAACCACAGCAACAGCAGCCACAGCAACAAGCACCCCAACAATCTCGAGGACAATGGCAACAACGGCCTCAGAAGCAGAAATCTGCGGAGCCGAGGTTTCCTAAAGTGTACTCCTTCAAGGATGATGAAGTTCCCGGCATCTTCAAATACCTGTTGGAGAACAACAAGATCCAGTTGCCGGCGATCGTGGATCAAGAAGGGGCCAGCAAAGTGACGGATCCAAAGTACTGCGCGTACCACAGAGCGGTCCACCACCCTACGAGATCATGCTACCACCTCAAGGACAAGATCCAGGCGTTAATCGACGTAGGAGTCATAACCCCGAAACCAGCCAAGAATGTGGGGGCCAACGCAGTGTCAATCAGTTTTGGGTCGGTGCCTACAACTTGGTTCGAGCCAAAACGCGTCACCAAAGTCGGGATGAAGACGGTGAATGACGATCCGCACGGACAGCGCCAAAAGGGACTTGTGCCGCACACAACCCCAAATGGCGAAATCCTTTGGGTTCATCCAGATCTGATTGGAGATGAACAATGGGCCGGTTCGTCATCCGGGAGGAAGTCTAAAGGAAAAGGGAAGTCTTGTTATGGAGTCTCTGCTATCCCAGGGGAAGATGACGAAAGAATCTCCACTTTCCTGCTCTCTGAAGAAGAACAAGAAGCTTTTGCGACACGGAGCGGAAATGAATACCACTACAATTATCCGCCACCTAGTGAGCAGGGGGTGAACAAGCGGGGACCAGCCAAAACTCTCACGGAGATGGGAGTGATTACAAGCCCCACACCGGGTAAAGAAGCTCTACGACAGCCGGTGAATAAACCAAAAGAGAAGAATCCCCAAGAGGTACAGAATCCGAAGCAGTCTCGTTTCAGTCGTCCAATTGGAAGAGACAAACCGGAAAGCTCGAAGACTCCGCATAGCTTCGACATTATGGCGCAATTAGCCAACATTCCTGCACGGATAACGCTGTATGAGTTGCTGCGATTATCCAAAGAAACCAGGGAGGCCCTACAAGAAGCTTTGGCCAATGCAGAGGTATTTCTGACTCAAGTCAAGCCGGTGCCTGAACAGCCAGAACCGCTGAGTCAACAGTGCAACATAGCGACTAAGAACCTTCCCTGCATTACTTTCACCAAAGAAGATATGCAGACGAAGAACGGCTCCAGCAAAGTCAACCGAATCCAAGTTGATCCAGGTTCTGCTGTGAGTATCATGCCGCTTCGCTTGATGCATAACCTCGGCATTACGGTTAGTAAGTTGGCGTCCACAGGCACTGTTATCTATGGATTCAACACTAGTGGGTCAAGACCCTTGGGTAAGATCCGGGTAAAGTGTCAAATGGGGGATTTGAAGACAGAAGTCACATGTTATGTGATCGATGCCGAGACTTCGTATAACTTACTATTGGGTCGGCCTTGGATCCATAGTAATGTGATAATTCCTTCTACTCTCCATCAGTGTTTAAAGTATGTCGACACTGATAATGAGGTTAGGACGGTGGTCGCGGATAAGCAACCATTCAAAGGGTATGAGAATTATTTCACTGATTCTCTCCTTTATGGTAACGAATCCGATACTGAATCATCGGCCCATGGCACGGACAGCGGAGAAGAAGCTGACACCGAAGCCGAATTTGATTAAATGACATTGTACCCTTTGTAATCAATCTTGACGATGAACAATCGTCAGATGCAGATTGTAACTTGCAACTTGCCGATATTGCAATAAAAGATGATTTAGAGTACTCCTTGTCTCTTGATGATGTGATGAAAGGGCTGTATGATAATCCTGAGTTGTATATGCCGATCCGATCGTCCTATATAACAAAGGAACGCCTCCAGCATTCTTTCGGAACAACCATGGTCGTCCCGAACAAAATAAGAGGCGCTAAAGAAGTGATTTACGGTAAAGGAAAAAGCTCCCCATTACTAGATCATTTCTTAAGCGAAGATGAAGATGATGACAAACCTGGTCAGCATTTATCTAAGTATAGTCCGGAAGCGTGCAAGCTCATGGAAAAACAGGGATATGATTTCACACTCGGAGAAGGTTTATACTTCGATCGAGGTCCTCGTATTCCAGCCAAAGCGGCATATGTACCAAAAGGGAAACCAGACGATTATTATAAATACGGACGAGGGTTAGGGTATGAATCTTCTTCAGAAGACGAATGTTGCTGGTTAATCAATAACCAATCATCTGAACAATACAAAAATGGAAATTCGCTTGGGAGAAATGTTCAAAACCTTAATGTCAAACATGACTACAGCAGATCCATCCACGCTGGAGGATGATGATCAAATGCCAACGTGGGAAGACCCGTGGGTTCATCACCTAAACATGCAGTATGGTGATAGGTTCGAACAGAGAGAACCCCCCACTGAAGATAAAATAGTCCAAGTTAACATGGGCGACGAGGCCAACCCAAAGCCGATATTCATCAGCGATAGTCTTCCCTCAAATGAGAAGGAGGAACTAATCGCTCTCATCAGGGAATATATTGACGTCTTCGCTTGGAACTATAAAGATATGCCAGGGCTCGACCCCAATGTAGCAATGCACTGCCTCGATATCAAGCCGGATGCCAAACCTGTCAAACAACAGCAAAGACGGTTTCGTCCGCAGATTATGGAAGCCATTGAGGCAGAGGTTAAGAAGTTGATCGAATCAGGATTTATCCGAGAGGAACAACATCCAGATTGGCTAGCCAACATCGTTCCCGTCATGAAGAAGAATGGCAAAATCAGGATTTGCATCGACTTCAGGAACCTGAATGAAGCATGTCCAAAAGACGATTTTCCTCTCCCAATCACGGATGTCATTATCGACAATACATGTGGATTCGAGAGGATGTCCTTCATGGATGGATTTTCGGGATATAACCAGATCAAGATGCATCCAGAGGATGAGAAGCATACGGCGTTTAGAACACCCCTCGGCGTCTTCTGCTATACGGTGATGCCTTTCGGTCTGAAGAATGCCGGTGCCACATACCAGCGAGCGATGACTAAGATTTTCCAAGAACATCTCAGGAAAACAGTCGAATGCTACGTTGATGATTTGGTTGTGAAAAGCCGCAACAAGGAAGATCACATCAAGGATTTGAAGACGATGTTCGATCTCATGAGGAGTCAGAAGATGAACCCTACTAAATCCTTCCTTGGAATGTCTAGCGGAAAATTCCTTGGATTCGTCATCACCACTAAAGGTATACATATTGATCCTGATAAGGTGAAGGCGATACACGAACTGCAACCCCTAGAAATCCAAGAGAGCTCAGAGGATTGCAAGGGCGTTTAGCTTACATCCGGCGGTTCATCTCAAATCTTTCTGGGAAGTGCCAACCATTCTCTAAGCTAAACAAGAAAGGGGTGTCATTCATCTGGGACGACACCTGCCAAAAAGCATTCGAAGATATCAAAACATATCTGGCGAACCCTCCTGTTCTCGTTGTTCTCGTTGCACCAAAATCAGGTAGATCGTTCTTGATTTATCTCAAAGCGATGAACCACTCGATAAGTGCTTTACTAGCACAAGACGATGATAATGGTCACGAACAGGCAGTCTATTACCTAAGTCGGACGTTGATAGGCGTCGAGTCTCGATATCCGATGATTGAGAAAGAATGCCTCACGTTGGTATTCGCAATGCAAAAGATGCGGCATTACTTGGTTGGACAGACGATTTACGTCATTTCCAACGTTAATCCAGTACGAGTGTTTATGACGCAACCGGCCTCTATGAATTGGCGGTTAGCGAAGTGGGCCCTTGTCTTGTCCCAATATGATTTGCACTTCAAGCAACAGAAGTCGATCAAAGGACAAGCGATTTGCGATCTTTTGGTGGCAAACCCGACCACAGATACGGCAGAAGTATATGATGACTTGCCAGATGAAACCCACGAGGTTAACACTACGTCACACCAACAAGTATGGCAATTATATTTTGATGGTGCTTCGATGGCAGTTAATAGGGTAATAACCCCGGGAGGTTCTACAATTTCCTCCGGGGTTGGGGTTGTCTTAATCTCTCTGGGAAGCATGTGATGCCTCGAGCTTATTCACTGACTAGTCCGTGCTCCAATAACGTAGCCGAGTACAACGCGCTTCTCATTGGCCTCAGTTTCGCCAAGGAGCTGGGGGTCGAATATCTCGAAGCTTTTGGAGATTCGCAATTGATAGTCAACCAAGTTCGCGGACCACCAGGAGGCCATCAAAATGGCAGAATCTTTTGAAGAATTCTTTATTGAATACATCCCTCGTCTCCAGAACGCTTATGCAGATGCACTGGCAGCACTAGCGGTATCACTTGCGCAGCCTCCCGAAACTGAACTACTAGTCACAGTAAGGACGCATCAGCTCTGCATACCCATATACGATATAGATATTGAAGAGAAAGATGATGGAAATATAAGCGCCAAAGAGGTGAATTCAACTCAAATTGGGTCTGAGTCCCGAGATTGGCGTTTTCCTATCATTGACTACGTCCAATATGGTATTTTGCCAGATGATGTAAAAGAAAGGGAATCAATCCGCCGAAGAGCACCAAGATTCTTCTATAATACCGAGACCCATACATTATACCGTAGAGGGTACGATGCTTTGTTACTGCATAAGAAGTTCTTAAGGAAGCACACGAAGGAGAATGTGGTGCGCATCAGCCTGGTCCCAAACTGTATGATCGTATCAGGAGAATGGGATATTTTTGGCCAACAATGGTTCGTGACGCAATCGAATACGCCCGAGAGTGTCATGCTTGTCAAATACATGCAAATTATATGCATCAACCACCAGAGCAGTTGCACACGTCAATCACGTCTTGGCCGTTCGAGACATGGGGTATGGACATTGTCGGTCCTATTTTTCCCCCTTCAGTCAAAGGTGATCGATTCATTCTTGCAATCACGGATTACTTTTTAAAGTGGGCTGAAGCAATTCCGCTTAGAGAAGTGAAGACGAACAACGTCATCAATTTCATCAAGTATCATGTCATATACAGACACGGCGTGCCGAGACGGATCATTCATGACAACGGTCCACAGTTCATAAGCAACGCCTTCGTCAGGTTTTGTGACAAGTTCAAAATTGAAGATGTGTCGTCGACAGCTTATTATCCCGCTGCGAATGGATTAGATGAGGCGTTCAACAAGACGATCATTAAGATCCTGTCAAAGCTCGTGAAGACCAATAAACGAGACTGGGATGATAAACTCGGTGAAGCACTCTGGGCTTATCGCACTACCATACGCACACCTACGGGAGCTACCCTATATTCGTTGGTATACGGATGTGAAGCTGTGTTACCATTGGAGATTCAAATCCCATCCCTTCAGATCGCCCTCGCAACCGAGATGTCGACGGAAGAACAACATCAGAAACGTCTTGAAGAACTCGAAAGATTGGATGAAAAGCGCTTGGAAGCTCAACAACACATCGAGTTTTATTAAGCCAGAATATCTAGGGCTTTTAACAAAAGAGTCCAACAGAGAAGCTTCAAGGAAGGAGATCTGGTCCTCGCTGCTCGTCGACCGATAATCCTCAACTCCAAGAAGAAAGGTAAATTCGAACCCAAGTGGGAAGGACCGTTTGTGATAGACACAGTCTACTCAAACGGCGCATATCGCCTAATTACTCAAGAGGGCGATAGGCAATTAATGCCAATAAATGGGAAGTTCCTGAAAAAGTACTATACCTAGTACATTCAGGATAACTCATTTACCGGGAAGTTCCTTGTAGAATATTACACTTAATATTCTAGAGGATAACCCAAAATCTTTTTGTTACCACCAAAATCCCTCACTGATCAATTTCAATTGACAGTGAGCCCACCAAAAATGTCTTTCTGGCCCTCTTGACTCTTTTCATGAACAAGAGGTCCACCTTCAGTTCGGAGTCTCTTTTCGATAAACGAAAGAACTCCCTTTCTTTTCTCTTTGGTTAAGCTTTCTCGTGGTTATAACCGAAGTTGAAGTTTCACTTCGATAAACGAAGAACTCATTTTTCAGTTTAGATAACCAATCCTATAAAAGGCAAGTTTATCTAGATTTTTCCAGATTCTCGGAGTGGAGATCCCACTCCTAGTTTCTTTTGCACTGGAAATAGAATATAAAATTCTTCCTTTCCAGAATCAAGGAATAGAATATAAAATTCTTCCTTCCTTGTTTTCGAGTTTGCCTTCACCCTAAAAGAAGACCGGGAAATAGAATATAAAATTCTTCCTTTCCCGCACCGATCTTTTCTAAAGTTTATCAATCTAGGATTCATCCTAGGAAGTTTATCCTGAATCCTAAGCAGGGATAAGTCTGCGCCTAACACGCGCTGCCGGTTTAGTCTTTCTCCGTAGAAAAAGACACCAGAGTTCGATCTGGGGTATTCTATCCTGAAACCTAAGCAAGGATAAGTCTGCGCTTAACCCGCGCTGCCGATTAGTTCTTAACCGTTACACCCGTTCACATATTCAACATTGTGGCAGGGTATTATTAATAACACCAAAACCCATGCCTTACACGCATGGGGAATTTCATCCTGAATCCTAAGAAAGGATATGCCGACGCCTAACACGTGTCGCCGGTTTAGTCTTTCTCTGTGAAAAAGACACCAGAGTTCGATTCTGGGGTATTTTGTCCAGAAGCCTAAGTAGGGATAAGTCAGCGTCTAATACACGTTGCTGGGTAGCCTATTCCCATAACAATAGCGAGGTCTACGTATTCGAAGTCGTAGCAGCAAAGTCTAAGAGAATTCACTCTCTCAGCACAACGTTACATGCAGAACGGATTTAGACAATCCGCATGCTAGCCCGACTCAAACGGTAGTCGGTAAAGGCTAATCAAACCCGTCGTCGCCGGGTAGTCTATTCCCGTGAGAAAGACAAAGTCTACGTATTCAATATCGTAGCACTAAGAGCGTTAACTCTCTTAGCACAACGTTACATGCGGAACGGGTTTAAACAATCCGCATGCTAGCCCGACTCAAACGGTAGTCGGTAAAGGCTTATCAAATCTGTTGAAGGCTGGGGGTTAGCCAAAAATTCTAAAGTCAACACACCTAACACGTGTCGCCGGGTAGCCTATTCCCGTAACAATGGCAAAGTCTATGTATTCAATATCATAGCACAAAGTCTCAGAGAATTTACTCTCTTAGCACAACGTTACATGTGGAACGGGCTTAAACAATCCGCATGCTAGCCCGACTCAAACGGTAGTCGGTAAAGGCTAATCAAACCCGTTGAAGGCTGGGGGTTTGCCAAAAATCCTATGAGTATTATGGTCAATCATGTCAAACGTGATGAGGAATCATAATAAAGATAAAGATAAAAACCAATTCCACTAAAGAGAATCAAATGTCAAGGTTTTCAGCAAATAAAATCATACATCAAGCCCATGGCTAAGAACCTGCTGACTAAACTCAGACAGCTTCTCATCATAAGCTCGCCTAAGCTCCTCCTGTTCCTCGGTGGTGGCTAAAGTCTTCGCAGCAACCTCCTCCGTCTCGGTCAGCTTCTGTTTCAAAGATTTCAACTCCTCAGATAAAGCAGTGTGGGCTCGCTGATCCTGTACCTTCGTCATCTGAAGAATACCCAAAGTCTCCTCTTTTTCACGGAGTTCTCTTCGGAGCTGGTCTATCTGGGTCTCACAAGAAGTAATGGAAAAATCAAGCTCGTCGAGTGAAGATGATCTAGCAACAAGGTTGGCCTCAACTCGATCCACTCGATCCCGCTACACCTGAATCTCGAGCTCAGCAAAAAGCCGAGTATCGCGCCATGTCTGTAAGTGAGTATCCAACTCGGCAGCAATGAATGAAGAGGCACCTGCATCCCGGAGCTCGTGAAACGTCTGAAGCTCATGCTCTAGGCAGTCAAGATCATCAACTATAGCCTTCGCCAGATCCGGGTATCCTGCATCCCTTATGGAATTTATCTTAGAATCAAGGAATGGCTTAAACTGATGAAGAAAAAATCCACCGTGGAAGAGCTTGCCAATCATAGCATTCACGAAGGAGAAGAAAGAGCGGCTGATAATAACTCCTTCACAAGGACGTGAAGCCGAGAAGAAAGCCCTACACAAAAAGGAGAAATCCGTCAAAAGCCTTGATGAAGAAATAAATAACATTTCTCAGTAGCTCAATTTATACCTTCTTCCCCTTGAGTCACTGGGGGTGGTGGAGGTGTAACGGCTGGGGGTGTATCAACTGGTGTAGTTGGTCTCACAGCCGGCTCAACAGGATCAGTCTCGACAAAAGCTCCTGTCAAATACAAAATAGAATTCTCAGATGCATCACATTATAGTGGCATTAGTCAAAAATTGGCTAGTCCTATAATTAACTTGAGAAAAGCTACGTACCTTCAGAAAAACCATCCTCGGGATTCTTAGGGAGCATAGACTCAGGAAATACATCTCCAGGCAACTGGTCATCAATCTGAGGAGAGCCATACATAAAGTGGAGCATAGGAGTGTCCACAAGCAAGCCTTCCTCGTCAAAATCATCAGTCGAGAAATCTGACACAAGAGAATATAAGTACGAAAGAAGAATAAAGAGACTACAACCAATAGAAATGAGTTACCTCTTATAGGTGCGTCAGCCTCTCTATTCCCAAGATCCACGTTTGCCTCCTGCAAATTATCTAAAAGAGCAAGAAGCATAGAGACAATTAGGGAATGCACAAATTCCAAATCATTCAACTCCTTTGTGTATTGTTAATGGTAGATGTACCTGGATTCATCGAACCGGGTCCTACATTGACGGTCTCCCTAATGTCACCAGCTTCTGCAGGCCTTTCTACCTGGTACGGTGAGTCGGGCTCACCAGAAGAAGTAGAATCGTGGAAAACGGGATCAGGACTCATCTCGCTCTCCCCACGCTCTCCTATATAGAAATGGAAAAGCGTGAGTCAAAGTTCTGAATGATCAAGAGGACGGTCTATAGGGTAGAAGTTACCTCCATCACTAGCAGGATCGTCACCGGCCAAATCCATATCAGATGCTCGCGAAACTGCACGCGGCTTGCGGGCTAATCTCTTCCGCCTAGCGGCAGGGGCAACAATCGAAAGTCTCGTCTGGGAAGAAGGACGGAATTCTTCATCTTGGTCAGCTGTGGTCCCTGAAACATCAAACCATTGTCAGGTTTAATAATTCTGGAAGATAAAAGGAAAAAGTAGTCCGCTCTCGGTTGGATGACTCGTTGATTCCTCAACTCATTAGCTTGATTCTGCACGCGGGTGGATTCATTCCGTCGCTTCCGTGCGATTCGTCGATCTCGTCGCCTCGTTGGTTCGTCGGTTTGTGCCGAGCTATGCTAGGGGACCTATAAGCAATTTTATATGCCTACAGCTGCTAACAACCACTTGCAGCTTAAGAAGGTGAGGTTCAACTGCCGCTCAGCACTCGGGAGACTGAACTTAGCACCAGTACAGCCTGTCACGGTCCACAACCATGCACGAAGACCGTCCACCAAACCGCCGTGGGTCCGAAGCTGCTGACGTGGATTCCCGACATAAAGCTGATCATAGCCAAACTGGCGAGCGAACCGGTAGGGTAGGTATGGCTCTATGAAACACTGATTCCTCACCCAGAAAGTCAGATAACCCGGCCTAATATTCACCAGCCAGTTAAAGCAGCCGATGTCTAAATGAGTTCGATACTCCCTCGGCCTCTCCTCATCAATCAGGCACTCGCCGTATCGGCCAAAAAACTGTGGAAAGCTAGTAGAAAATGCCCAACACTTGTGGACCTGTAGCTGCTGTCTGATGTTAGGGAATCCTCGCCCCTCCCACTTACCATTCTCAAGCAACTGTAGTAGGGGAACGGAGGGGTCTGTGGCGTTCGGTACCGACATCATATCAGAACAATGAAGGATGAACCCAGCCATCAAATAAGTGTACGGAAGCTCCACCTTAATAGTAGGAATCTGAGCCGGCGATTCACTTTCCTTCCGTGTAAAAGCACTAGAAATCTATCGAAGCCCTCGATGAATGTTAGCCACCATCACTAGAAGAAGCGAAAGTTCTTTTTTGTAGGCAAGCTGAACCGATATCACTAGACTGATATGGGACCACGCATTTCTTTAACCAGATAGCGAGGTAACCGGGAAGAAGGGTCATCGGTCGAATCGGCGTGGTCGCATGCCATAGAAATGATTTAAACTTGGTCCCTGTAGGAAAGCCACTCTCAGGACTGCTAATGGTGTAGGAATGAGCGTCAATCTTCTTCAATAGACTATTCACCCCTGAAGGAGTGAGTGGTGCCAGCTCGCAAATAGCCTCGCCGGAATTGCTCTCTAGATTTCTGAACAAGTAGCATGCAAACTGCTTCAGACTCACGAATGACTTAGTCCTCTTCGCTAAAGGCTCAGACTACGCCCCATGGGCAAACCAGAAATCCTGTGCATCTCATGGAGGGCCAAGCCCAACTCCCCTTGCCGGGTCAGAAAAGTGTTCGAATCCGGGTTATAGAGCTCGCACAAAGCGAAGAAATGCTTCGTGCTAACAGGTAAACCATACATGGTGGCACGAACGGCTGCATACAGACCACAAGCGTGCAACTCCTCGCTCCATCGGCTCAAGACGTACTTCGTCATGCGAGTCCACCAAAGCTTGTCCAAAGAATGGACCCAACCATAAAATCTGTGACGTGTCGCAGGCATCTCCTGTCCTAAAGCAGCGAGGCGATTCTTCAAAGTAGAAGCAGAGGCAAGAAGCTCGTTACGCGGCGGTGCATCCAACCCCAATACTCCAGGATGCAATCCAGTGATATGACTCCTGCTCGAACCAGGAGCTGCCTGATGAGTGATGTAGCCGCAGTGAACGCTCTCATGCTCCTCCGTCAAGCGCCACGACATCTCCCGTGTCACAGCCTGACGCCTGAGCTCAGTCAACGAACGATGCCGAGGAATCTTCGGCAAATATATGAAACCACTGCCAGTCTTATGAAGCCACTGCTCGGCATCAATAAACACTGCATCCGGATCTCTGGCAGAGTCGCCAAATAAAAAGTCGGTCTTCCTGAGAGGCTGAATAGAACTGGCATCCTTCACAAAAGGCGCATCTGTAATCAACTGTCGAAGAGCTCGATGTCCACCTTCCTTCACCACTTGGGCAACCTCTGTCGACGTGCCCGAAGCAAACTGAGGAGTGACTGGGATAGGGGAAAAATCGTCGGAAGTCGAATAATACTCGCCACTGGGCAACCTCTGTCGACGTGCCCGGAGCAAACTGAGGAGTAACTGGAATAGGGGAAAAATCGTCGGAAGTCGAATAATACTCGCCACGACGCCCGTACACTGCGTGAGATGAGAACGCTCCAGAAGGATATCCCACTGGAAACAAACAGTTAAACATTTGTTAGTCTCAATTATAAAAGGAAGTTGAACTCATCCTACAAATGGGTAAGATAGAGTCACTGCCTTATAAAGGGTGAGACGATTTGGCCACATTATGCACTTATAAGGTAGGATATATCAAAAAAAAATATCCTTGCCTTATAAGGCACAATGCAGCGACAAAACGCCCCTTTATTTATTATGAGATATGGTTTTGACCAAGCAAAACCCATCTTTAAAGCGTCGATCCTCACCAAGGAGAATCAAGGCTCTTCCCGATTGCCTCACCAAGGAGAACAACGTGGGGTAAAAAGGACTAATTTGCAAATTTCCAAAGAAAAAGGGACTAATTTGTAAATGTGCCAAAAATAGCTCACCAGCATAAGAGGGAGGCGCGCCATCAGCCGACGCGGTAGATGATTTACCTCTCGCAATACGAGACATGGTGACCTGCAAAATAAATTAAGGGATCAGATCCAGAAAAAAGTTCCTCTTTTTATTGCAGAGCTCCAAATTCTACTCCCTAAAAGAGGAGCTCGAGGCGCCAAATCATAAACCCTAACCCTCATATGCAATCCCACAAATTCATGTACTAAATTAAACATGACATATCCCAAAATTATGGAGAATTTAGCTGAGGAAAAGCTTGAGGATCCGACAAGAAATTAGATATTGAAAGATGCTCGAACCACTTGCTCGAGGGGCCTGAAAGAAATTTTTATGTGAAGATTTCTGAGGGATTTTTCAGTCTAAGATCAAAAGGAAGGATAGATCTAAGACAAATATGAAGATTTGAGGGAGAAAGGATGCATGAGAGAAGAGAAATCCAAAAAATAGGGCAAAGTGGGGTCGGCCCTAGAGGAGGAGAAAAAAGAGGCTTTTATAAGTGAACCAGCCTTGAACCAGATCGGACCAGGTTGAACCAGACCAGACCAGTCCAAATCAGTTCAAAAGAGGCTGAACCAGGATGAACCAGGCTGAACCAGGCCAAACCAGACTGAACCAGACCAGACAAGGATGAACCAGTCTGAACCAGTCTTGAACCAGTCCTGAACCAACCTTGAACCAGGTTGAACCAGCCTTGAACCAGGTTGAACCAGTTTGAACCAAATTTGAACCAGAATTCAAATTGAAGCTGAATCGAGCATCGAAACAACTTCAAATCGACCGAGGGTTCAGTCCTTGGTTTATTCTTACCTCTCCCGCACATTCGGAAGGATCAGAAGATTTTTTGAGCCGAATTACTGTCTTTTTTGGCTCATTATCAAGCCGGTTTAGCTCATTATCAGGCCGGTTCAGCTCATTCGAGCACAGAAATAACTCTAATAAGGTATACGAGTATAAACTATTCCCTATTTTTGGTTGAGAAGTTCCTAGAGAATATTTTTTCCAAAAAATATTCTTAAGGATAACTCAACAACACTACGCCGAACAACGCGTCATATATATGGACTCAACAATCGATGGTCAGTTCTATGTTGAACCAACAAACACGAGCTAAAGATCAGAAAATCAGGAATCGACTTCAAATTCAAAATTCCGACAACGGTTAGACAATAAATGCAGCACCGGAGCCTTTACAGGCATTCGACAAAGCACCGAATAGCCTGAAGGATTGAAGGAATCAAGAACAGAAGCCATTTCAAAGTCCTGTTACACCGACTGAAGGTTGGGACAATCATATCCAAAGTATTCCAATCTCTTCTATAAAAGAACAAGACTGAAATACTTTAGAGGGGGTATCTGTAGGCGTATAAAATTGCTTATAGGTCCCTTAGCACAGCTCGGCACAAACCGACGAACCATCGGGCGACATCCAAACACGAGCGTCAGTCCACAACGCCGAAGCCAAGTGACACGCAACAAAGTGGATTAACGAGGCAACGAGGTTAACAAATCGCATGTAAGCAACGGAATGCATCCATTCGCGTGCGGAATCAAGCCAACGGTTCGGGGAGTCAACGAGTCATCCAAGTCCGGATCAACAACGAAGCGTAAAACCGGACAACGGACATAACACGACACAACACCTGGAGGACTTGGCCATGGCTGAGCCACCTCTAGGTGGCTCGGTGGCCGAGCCACCTCTAGGTGGCTCCGCCAAGGCCGAGCCACCTATGGGTGGCCGGCCCAGATCTGTGCCAAGGCACAGATCTGAGAGCCTATAAATAGAGGGCTTGAGCTCATTTGTAGGTAGGTTGGAACTTTTGGAGCCGAAACTCTGCCGAATTGAGAACTGAGCTTGGAGTTTTGAAGACTTGAAGACTTGGACATTCAGATCTAGTTCTTGGCGAGCATCCACGTCACAAAAGGCAGGAGTTCGAGAGAGAGAAATCAGATCTGAGATCTACACGAAGTAATACTCCGGATCAAAGCTTGGCCTTTGATCCCGAGAACTAAAGGCTATTATTTCCTTGGTGAAATAGTACCCCCCGGCTGTTATTTCCTTAGTGAGATAACACCCGTCAAATCGTGTAGATCCGACCGGATCTAGATCACGCGGTGGTCCACGGATAAACCCCGGCGCAGGTAAAGAACCCACACAAGCGAGTGACCGCAAAACAGGAGCTCGCGATTCGTTCGATAAAAGAGAAAAGTTGTAATTTTTTATTTCTTTTTCTTTGATTTTGTTGTAACCGGATCTTATAAAAAGACCGAATCTTTTTGTAACCGATAAACGATTACTTGAGAAGAACAATGAATTCAATGAAGAAAGCTACGATTTTTCCCGCGAACAGCCTCGACCAAAACAAGAGACCTTCTTCTAGTGAAAAGTTGTATCCCTATTTCTTCATGAAGTTACGTGATTGTTGACTGAATCTGAATAAATGAGGACTGGGTCTTTCATCGTCACTATTTTCCTTTGAAAATAGATCCGATGGTGGAGATGTCGCCCCTTTACCAAAAACTAACTCCTTTCCACCCCCTGCCTTTGTAGGAATGACGAGGGTTGTTCCAAATGAGTCTTGGACATGCTTCTTTGTCTAGCAAGATGACTGAAGCGGCATGTGTATGTCAGGGTTAGCATATAGTCCCTGCATTACAATATCAAGACATGGCGAATACTCTAAATCATCACTTATTACTTCTTTAGCAAGTTGCTAATTACAACTACTGTCTGACGATTCACCATTATCAAGACTGATTACAAAGGGTACAATATCATTTAGTACAAAACCACCATTGTAATCAAGCCCAGCTTCGGTATCAGCTTCTTCTCCGCTGTCCGTGCCTTGGGCCGATGATTCAGTATCGGATTCAGCATCGTAGAGAAGGGAGTCAGTAAAGTAATTTTCCAAACCCCTTATACGGTTGTTTATCCATGATTACTGTTTTTACCTCATTATTAGCGTCCACATATTTTAGATACTGATGGAGAGTAGAGGAGACTATAAGATTACTATAGATCTAGGGTCGACCCATTAGTAAATTATAGGAGGTTTCCGCATCGATCACGTAGCATGTGACTTTGAACCTTAAATTCCCAAGTTGACACTTCACCCGGATTTTACCCAATGGTCTGGACCCACGGGTATTGAACCCGTAGATAATGGTGCTCGTGGAAACTAACTTGCTGGTTAGGATTTTAAGATTGTACATCAATCGGAGTGGAATGATGCTGACAGCGAAACCCGGATCAACTTGGATCCGTTTAATAACACTGGAACCAATGTATCTGGTGAAGTACAGAGGCCTATCATGCTTTGAGTTTCTCACTTGCATGTTATCTTTGGTGAATATGATACAAAGGAACTACTTGGCCGCCAAATTGCAATGCAGAACTGGTGGCGGTACTAATGGCTTATTGAGTTCAAATGTAGTAAATTCATTTATCAAGATTGTTGGTGCCATTTATGTAGGATGGATGGAATATATGCTACAACGATGATATCCAAAGGAGGAGGAGGCATAATGATGAAGCAATGTTATTCCAAGAACAACAAATTCATATAGAAGCTTCATCAAAATTAAAGCTATATCAAGACTCAAGAACTTTATTCTATGTGAGGATATTAGCTAGTTTGTTATTTTCTCTCTAGTGCTAGAATGTAGGCAAAGAGTTACTGATTTTACTTGAAGCTATTGGGAATCACACACACATTTTTATACTTATGTTTTTTAAGCGTTTTTTATAAAATACTATTTATCACAAGTATGAGGACCTATCTGCAAAATTCTTTCTTCAAAAAAATTTTTTTTTAGTATTAAAAACATTTCACAAAGTTTCAGAATTTTCAGAGGTCAAATAAATATTTTGCAAATATTTTAAGTTGAGTCAAAAATCATTTTCTGCAATATATCA
>NC_033794.1:5379238-5380434 GCF_001876935.1 Asparagus officinalis | reverse complement strand
GCCCTAACGTTTGCAAAAAACCAGAGAGTCTGCTGTTTCCTGAGAAAAATTTTCAAAATCTGGTTTCTGTGTTTTCTCTCTGTTTTTGTGTGTGTTTCACTTCCCAGCTTCAGTACTCTTTCTCTTTGCTATAGGGGCTGTGTAAAGAGAGGTTCTTTCATTATTTCTTCTGCTGTGAGGTTGAGATCTTGTGTGAGATCTACTGTGAGGGTGTGATCTGTTGAGATCAAACTGTGTAGTGAGAGAGATCGTGTGGGATCGCTGTGTAGACGAAGTTCCGGCTTCCAAACCGGGTGTGTAGTGGATTTCTCCTCGAGAGTGGGGAGCGGGGACGTAGGCCAGAGGGCCGAACCTCGTTAACACATCGCGCGTCAAGGATAACGATTCCTAACTCTATCTCTCTTACTTTGATTGCATTTCTGTTTTGTGGTTTGCTTGTGTTTAATTTTTATTGCATATTAGAGCCTTTTGACCCTAATCACCCCCCCTCTAGGGTCCAACAATTGGTATCAGAGCTTTGGTCTCTATATCAGTTTTTGGTTTAACAACCTTAGAGAAAAGATCCAATGGAGGCTTCTTTGAATATGCATATGTTAGAAGGACAATCCACAACTAGGCCACCTCTCTTCACCGGGAGCAATTTTGCTTATTGGAAGGCTAGGATGAGAATCTACCTCCGTTGCATTGATCTTGACATCCTAGAGCTCATAGAAAAGAAATATGTAGAGAAGTCCAAAGTCGAGAACATGTCCAATGATGAAAGGCACCTTGCCAATCTCAATGCTAAGGCCATGAACGCCTTAATTTGTGGTCTTTCCCCCAATGAATACAATAGAGTTTCCACGTGTGCAACCGCATACGAAATTTGGGTAAAATTATGTATCACACATGAAGGAACCCCCCAAGTTAAGGAATCTAAGATTAGTGGGCTTAAGCATGATTATGAGCTATTTAAAATGCTTCCTAATGAATCCATTGATGCTATGTTTTCCCGTTTTACTAATATCATCAATGAATTACATGGTCTAGATAAGCAATTATCCATTCAAGAGATGAACTACAAGATACTTCGCTCCTTAACTCCGGCATGGGATCCCAAAGATACGGCCATTGAGGAAGCTCATGAACTCACTACCTTAGCTCTTGATAGCCTCATCGGAAAGCTCAAAGTGCATGAGAAGAAGCTCAAGGGGAAG
>NC_033794.1:5349766-5378238 GCF_001876935.1 Asparagus officinalis | reverse complement strand
AGGAGCCAGAGGATTCTCAGCATGAGTGCCTTGCAGACGTAGCAGAAGAAGAAGCAGAAGTTTAGTCATTTCCTTTCAGTTTGTTTTGTATCACCTTCATTTCCTTTTGACCAGTGTATTTTTATATTCTCTAGTATTTCATTTAGATAGTTTTGTATAAGGGCATGTTTGACTCGTTTTTATGTCTCGGATGTTATTCCATTTGTGATAGATATTTTTATCTGAGTTTGTCTATTATATTCTTGCTGATTGTGATCGGGGACCTGTGACTTCGCATTGTATTTTTCCAGACGCTTAGCGTATTGGATTGAGAAGAAAAGAAAAAAAATAATAGCGTATATTTCTTCTCAATCTAATCTCCCCAGGTTAGCTTAAAACGATTTGCCGATTATTTGTTCAAGAACCTTGATAATCGTTCAGAAGAGGTGCGTGGATTATCTCCTTTGACTCCAAATGAGATTAACCGGCTGTTAGAGAAAACGAACGCACAATCTTATACCTCTCGCTCAGAAGACGGGTTTCCCCATGGTACTAAATTTCGTTCTTATCTGTGGCAAGCTGGGGTTCCGATCAATCCTACTACCCTGCTAGCAAGCTTTCTGGCCTTATGGTTGAAAAGGTGCGTCGTTCCTCACCAACCCTCCGATTCGATGCCGATTGAGGTGTTGTATCCAGCTGTCCAATTAGTTACAGGTCACAAGTTATCCTTGCTTCCTGCTATGGTGGCCGGCATTCACAGTGGATTACGCCTGTGTCGTTCCTCACCAACCCTCCGATTCGATGCCGATCGAGGTGTTGTATCCAGCTGTCCAATTAGTTACAGGTCGCAAGTTATCCTTGCTTCCTGCTATGGTGGCCGGCATTCACAGTGGATTACGCCAACTAATTTCCGTGCTTACTCAAGAGGGAAAGAAATCCTCTACCAGCGTATCCGCTCCGAAGCCCTTATACATATTTGATGACTTGGTTGGTACTTCACCGGCCAGATTTAATGGAGGCTCCCGAGACGGTGGATCCCAGTCTCCCTCTGTTGCAGAATCTTGAGGGTTGTAAATGGGTCAAACATCGATGGGCGGATATAACTGGATATAACGAGGCATTTTAAAGTTCACAAATGTTGGGAGTTCTTTCCCTGCTTCCCTCGATGTCCGGTACATATAATACGACCTTATTGGATGCTGAAGACCCAAGGCAGAATCATACTATCTTGGATGTCGGGTGCTTCAGATGGCTGATGAATATTCGACCTGGTTATCTATTGTTCATGGTAAGAGATGTTTGTCATATTGAACCTTATCTTCCATATCGATTTGCCCGTCAATTCGACTATGACCAAATGTACGTCGGCAACCCGAACCGTCACCTTAGCTTTCAAGGTGGACTTATCGATAGGGAGAGAGCTTGGTTTTGGAGCATTGTTGGTTGCACAAACGCTGAGTTCGATCTCCCTTTGGAGGTGCCGCCCCTACGGATGACCTTCCTCTATTGTAAGTGGCTGATAGCTGCCAATATCGTCACTCGACAAAGAAGGATATCAGTCTCAGAGGAAGAGGCAGCCTCGCGACGTACGACAGAGGTGACCCGTGAAACAATGTTATCACCCCGGAGGACAGAGGTCGCCGAATCATCCAGAAAGGGAAAGGAACTGGCCCGCCCAACAGATAGTGAAGAAGAGTTTGATAGCGATGAAACAGAAACTTCTGAGGGGGCGGGTGAGACTAATTCAAGTTCTGAGGAAGCAGCTGGTCTCCCCGATTCTTTCTTTGAGAGAGGACTTGTAAACCCTTCCGTCGCTCCTACCCAAACATAAGACGCTCCGAAAAGAAAGAGGGAGAGAGTCGTTATGACTTATCCCAATCAGATGACGATAGAGGTTCTCAGTGGAGATGAAGAGGATGAAGAGGATACAGTGCCTCTTGCTTGTCGGCAAAGGTCACGATCTTCCACTCAAGCTCAAACCCAAGCCCTTCTCGGAGTTGAATTGCGCACCAAACATCGTCACAAAGGATCTGGGATTCAGGATGAATCACGCCCATCAAAAAGACGAAAGAAGGCTGCTTCTAAGCTACGTGTTCATCTTCCCGCTTTAGAGGAGACATCTGCACGTAGCGCTTCTTCAGATGAACAAGGTAACAATTTGTCTTTATGGCTCTTATATTTTTTAATACTCAGGCTTATTTCATACTCAACCTCTATAGGGAGTCAAGAAGAGGGAGAATTTCAAGTTGAAGCTGCTTCTCCCAGCAGTATGGAGGCTGAGGAGCCCAGCTTCGTCCAACAAATGTAGGATGCTCTGAAAGACGAAACAGCTGGTGTTCCACCAACTTCTGACATTGATCCATCGGCTTCAAACACAGGTACTGATCTTTCTCCATTCGGAAGACAATTTTGAGAAATGAATGAGTCGGAACGCGTGCCTCCTCTAATAACTTGTGCGCTTTGTCTTCTTTTAGTCAAACTAAAAGAAGCGGGTGCAGGTAGTGGAGCTCTTGAATCCGTCCCGGTCAACGAAGGTAAAATTAATCTTCGTTTTGAGCAAATTTGTCTAAATTTATGTGTTATTTATCGCTCAACACATTTTGTAGATGCCATAATGAATGAATCAATTGAAGGAGAAACTGTCCATGCCACTAAAGCCGAAGATTTTAATGATTTTGACTTTAATCTTGATATCTCAGAGGACGACCATCAGCAGATCTCTGATTTGTTGTCGGGGAGAGCTTCTGGTGCAGCTACAGGATCAACTGTTGGAGTTGGTTCAACAGAAGCAGGTCCTTCCGAGAGTAAGGCCTTTGTTCTGTAAACTCCATATATATTTATATATATTTTTTTAACTTGATTAATTATATAAATGCTCGAATTATAGGACCAGTTGCTGGAACTGATACGGCTACAATCACCGGAATTTCTGATCAACCTGAGGGTCATGACCATTCGTCATGGGTAGGAACTGAAGTCGACTTTCAATCATCTATTCCTAAATCCCAACCTGCTACTCCTGCGGATCCCATGATGATAGAAATTACTGTCACCCCCCAAATTAGTCCTGGAATCCCAACCTGCTACTCCTGCGGATCCCATGATGATAGAAATTACTGTCACCCCCCAAATTAGTCCTGTCGCAACAAAAGCGAGACCAACAAATTACTGTCACCCCCCAAATTAGTCCTGTCGCAACAAAAGCGAGACCAACTGAAGAAGTCGGTACGTCAGCAGATGTCGTGACTAGAGTTGGTGAGTTTTATCCATCATTTGTTTTAAACTTCTGATTTCGGTTCAATTATACTCATTGCGATTCTCTTGTTTGCAGAATACTCTCCCAAGGAACCTCTTAACTTGGACCCGGAGTTCTCTGATGTTTTTCTCTTGTTTGCAGAATACTCTCCCAAGGAACCTCTTAACTTGGACCCGGAGTTCTCTGATGTTTTAGTCGGGAAATCGTCTGATGTAGCGGGTGCGTCAATGGCGGTTATTCCTGAATCAACCTTGGTTATGCAGGAGGGCGGATTAACATCGTTAGGGCAAGAGAGTCATGCTGAAGGCTCTTCTGTTAAACTTGGTATGCTTCAATTCATTATTTTGTATGCATATATATGTTCTGTACTGACTTATTTGCCCTCATCGTAGCTCCTTCATCATTATCAAATCATAGCCAAGCTTTGTTGGCAGACGAGGATCCGGATAAGGCTGTCATTTGCTCTGATCTCCAAGGCTTCATCTCCTTTTTGAACGCTATGGTCGATCGCATTCTCTTCAAAGGATCGTATCTTGAGAATTTTAAGAGACCTCTTGAGCGCTATATATCAGGAATCAGAGAGGAAGGATATAATGAGTTAGCCGATTCGATCAACGCTTATTTGGTTGACTTGAAGCAACATGTTGAACTTCTGAAGGCTCTTCGCACCAAAGGCGTACCCTCCTATATTGTTTCTCACATGGACTCCAGGTTGCAAGCGTGGCGTGATTCTCAAAAATCAGCCAACTTCTAACTCTAAAAGCTAAGAGCCCGCAGTAATCAACTTAGGACGAGTGTTGCTAAAAGAACACAAGCCAAGGTCGACCTGCACCGAGACTTAGAGTCGAGTCGAGCGGAAATAGCTCGCTTAGAAGAGCAACTTGTAAAGGCCGAGGATGCTCATGAAATTTTGGAGTCTGAGTTGACGAAGATAACTCAAGTTGAAGAAAACCTATTTCAGCAACTGAATCTTCAGGATAAAATACTTGCTGAAAAGGAACAAGAGGTCGCCGAACTTCAGAGTGTTGACGAAGAAGCTTTCAAAATTAAATTGACGGCTGAGCTTGAATAGGCTTATGCGATAGAGCTTTCAAAACTTGAAGACTAAATTCGTCAATATAAACTTTTGTAATTGGAGAACATATATTTTTTGTAGCTTTGTTTGAATACTCTTGGTCAATATAGTAAATCCTTTTGCTCATTGAGATTTTATTATGATTACTCATTCTTGTTTGGAATAAATAACCATAATACTTATAGGATTTTTGGCAAATCCTCAGCCATCAATGGATTTGATATGCCTTTACCGACTACCGTTTGAATCGGGCTAGCATGTGAATTATCTAAATCCGTTCCACACATAACGCTGTGCTAAAAGAATTAAACTCTTTTAGACTTTAAACTACAATGTTGAATATGTAGGCTACATGTGTTAGATGTAGACTTATCTCTAATAGGGGATAGAGATAACGTCCCCCATGCATGAACGACATGGATTTTAAAATGTAAGTAAGTTATATTTTCTATGTAGGAAAATGAACCCAAATTTATAAAGAAAGAATTGAGTATTCTATCTTTCAATCTCTTGTTTGTTGGTAGAGATGAACCCAAAATCGGAGAAGAAGAATTTCATATTCTATTTCCCGGTCTCTTGTTTGTTGGTAGAGATGAACCCAAAATCGGAGAGGAAGAATTTTATATTCTATCTCCTGGTCTCTTGTTTGTTGGTAGAGATGAACCCAAAATCGGAGAGGAAGAATTTTATATTCTATCTCCTGGTGCAAAGAAAACTCGAAGCGGGATTTCCACTTAGAGAATCTGGGTTGGTTTGAATAATCTTAACTGTCGTAAGGTTTGATTATTCAATTCAAAAGTGAATCTTTCGTTCGCGATATGGAAGGTTTGACCAAGTGAGAGTTTTTAATACGATCCTAACTGTAGGAAGGTTTGATCGCTGGATTTGTGGGCCTCTCGTTCATTGAAGGAATCAAGAGGGGATTTTGGCTTTGGTCCTAACTCTTTAAAGGTTTGACCAAATGAGGGTTTGAGATGATCCTAACTGTTTAAAGGTTTGATCGTTCAGTTTGTGGACCTCTCGTTCATTGAAGGAATCGAGAGGGGATTTTGGTTTTGGTCCTAACTGTTTAAAGGTTTGACCAAGTGAGCAGTGGGAGTTTGAATGATTTTAATCCATGACGGATTTTGGTGTACCCTTCGTCGATCGATTTGATCGGTGAGGGGTTTTGTGAGGAAAGATTAACTGTTTACAGATTTGAATCTCATTTCAACAAAAGCTGTAAAAGAACTTTATGTTAATCAAAAACAGATTATTCGAATGATCAGTTTCTTATTTAGAATAATTAACTGATCTCGGGTTATCCCGAAATATCCTATACAAGATTCTCTAGGAACTTCCCGTTTTGCATAGGTTATCCTGAACATATTACGGATAATATTTTTTCAGGAACTTCCCATTTATTGGCATCATCAATTTGTTGCCATCGTGGGTAATCAGGCGATACACACCATTTGAATAGAAAGTTTCTATCACAAACGGTCCTTCCCATTTGGGTTGGAATTTTCCTTTCTTTTTAGAATTGAGAATCATAGGTCTTCGAACAGCGAGAACCAGATCTCCTTCTTTAAAACTTCATCATCGGACCTTTTTATCGAAAGCTCGGGAGATTCTAGCTTGATAAAACTCGATTTGTTGTTGAGCTTCCAAGCGTTTCTCATCTAACATCTCTAGTTCCTCAAGACGTCTTTGGTGATGTTCTTCCATCGTCATTCCTGTTGCGAGAGCGATACGGAGGGAAGGAATTTGTATTTCCAAAGGAAGGACGGCTTCACATCCATAAGTTAAAGAGTATGGAGTTGTTCCTGTAGGCGTGCGAAAAGTCGTACGATAAGCCAAGAGGGCTTCGCCGAGTTTGTCATCCCAATCTCGTTTATTGGTTTTCACCAGTTTTGCCAAAATTTTGATAATGGTCTTGTTAAAAGCTTCGGCCAATCCGTTAGCTGTGGGGTTATAAGCAGTTGATGAAACGTCCTTAATCCCGAATTTGCCACAGAATTTGATAAATGCATTGCTAACGAATTGATGACCATTATCGTGCACTATTCGCCTTGGGACACCATATCGATATATGATATGGTGTTTAATAGATTTGACCACATCACTCGTCTTTACCTCTTTAAGTGGAACTGCTTCTGCCCATTTTGAGAAGTAATCGGTGATTGCCAGAATAAAACGGTCCCCTTTAACCGAAGGCGGAAAAATAGGACCTACAATATCCATTCCCTATGTCTCGAACGGCCACGATGTCGCCGAAGGATGTAGATGTTCACGGGGTTGGTGCATATAATTTGCATGTAATTGACACACTTGACATCGTCGGGCGTAGTCGACTGCATCCTTTACCATAGTTGGCCAATAATATCTAATTCTCCTAAGTCGGTCGCAGAGTTTAGGACCGGGTTGATGTGCACCGCAGGTCCCATCATGCCCCTCTTTGAGTGCTTGTTCCGCTTCCTTATTGGATAGGCAACTGAGTAATAGACCATCGTACGACCGTCGGTACAACATTTGTGCTTCAGCGTTGTAGTAAAATCTCGGTGCTTTCTGCCGAATCGAATCCCTTTCTCTTACGTCTTTAGGTAAGATACCATGTAGGACGTAATCGATAATAGGGAAACGGCAATCTCGAACTTCGGGTTCACCTCTTGTTGAATATGCTTCTTTGGCAACCGAATCGTAGATAGGAATAATATGTTGGTGAGTTCTCACTGTAATTAATTGTTCTGTCTCGGGAGGTTGAGCCAGAGATATCGATAATGCCGCCAATGCGTCTGCGTATGCATTTTGGAGACGCGGAACGTACTCGATGAAAAATTCTTCAAATGATTTTACCATCTCGATGGCCACCTGGTGGTATGGAATCAGGTCCCGATTTTTGACTTCATACTCTCCTCGAATCTGATTGACTACCAATTGAGAATCTCCAAAAGCTTCAAGGTATTCGACCCCCAGCTCTTTGGCAAAATTAAGTCCAATTATCAATACATTGTACTCTGCTACGTTATTAGAGCATGGTTCGGTCAACGAGTATGCTCTAGGTAAGACATGCTTTTCCGGGGAAACTAAAACGACCCCCACTCCTGAGGAGATTTTAGAACATCCGGGCGTGCTCGCCACGTTGGTTGCACGGGAAGCCCCATCGAAGTATAATTGCCACACTTTCTGATGTGAGGTGATATTAACTTCGTGAGTTTCATCCGGCAGATCGTCGTACAACTCAACTACATCTTTCGTAGGGTTTTCCGCCAAAAGATTGCAAATAGCTCGTCCCTTAACTGACTTTTGTTGCTTTAAGTACAGATCATATTGTGATAACAATAGAGCCCACCTGGCTAAACGCCAATTCATGAAGGCCGGTTGGGTCATGAATACCCGGATTGGGTTTATGTTGGAAATGACATAAATTGTCTGTCCAACCAAATAATGTCGCCAAGGCGAGGCATTCCTTCTCAATCATCGGATAACGAGACTCAGCTCCTACCAATGTACGACTCAGATAATGCACAGCTTGTTCGTGACCGTTATCGTCGTCTTGTGCGAGTAATGCACTTAACGAATGGCTCGTCGCTTTGCATAAATCAAAAACAGTCTGCCCGACTTCGGTGCAACGAGAATAGGTGGATTCGCTAGATATATTTTAATATCTTCAAATGCCTTTTGACATGCTTCACCCCAAATGAACGACACGCCTTTCTATGTGAGTTTAGAGAACGGTTGACATTTTCCAGACAGATTTGATATAAACCGACGGATATATGCCAATCGACCTTGTAGCCCTCTGAGTTCTTTAAGATTCCTCGGGGGTTGTAATTCATGTATCGCCTTTACTTTATCAGGATCGATTTTAAGATTCCTCGGGGGTTGTAATTCATGTATCGCCTTTACTTTATCAGGATCGATATGAATACCTTTTATGGTGACGATGAACCCAAGAAATTTACCGCTGGACATTCCAAGGAAGGACTTAGTTGGGTTCATCTTTAACTGATGAGTCCTTATAAGTTCGAACATTGTCTTCAGATTTTTAATGTGGTCGCTTTTATTACGACTCTTAACGACCAGGTCATCAACATAGCATTCGACGGTCTTCCGAAGGTGCTCTTGAAAGATCTTCGTCATTGTTCGTTGGTACGTAGCACCGACGTTCTTCAAACGGAAACGCATAACAGTATAACAAAAGATGCCAAGAGGTGTTCTGAATGCGGTATGCTTTTCATCATCTGGGTGCATCTTGATCTGATTATACCCCGAAAATCCATCCATAAATGACATTCTCTCAAATCCGCATGTGTTGTTAATAATGACGTCTGTAATTGGTAAGGGGAAGTCGTCCTTAGGGCAGGCGATATTCAGATCTCTGAAGTCAATACAGATTCTGATCTTTCCGTTCTTTTTAAGGACTGGAACGATATTGGCTAGCCATTCAGGATGTTTTTCTTCTCTGACAAAACCTGAATCAATTAGTTTCTTGACTTTAGTTTCTATTGCCTCCATAATTTGCGGATGAAACCGTCTCTGGTTTTGCTTGACGGGTTTAACATCCGGTTTAATGTTAAGGCTGTGCATTGCTACATCTGGATCGAGCCCCGGCATATCTTCGTAATTCCATGCGAAAACGTCGATATACTCTCTAATGAGGGCGATTAATTCTTCTTTTTCATCTGACAGAAGATCACCACTAATAAATATAGGTTTCGAATTACTTTCGTCACCCATATTAACTTGGACTACTTTATCCTTAGTAGGAGGTTCTCTTTGCTCAAATCGATCGCCGTATTGGATATTCATGTAATGTATCCAGGGGTCTTCCCAAGTGGGTAACTGATCGTCCCCTTCTGCCGTGGAAGGATCAATTGTCGCCATGTTCGACATTAGAATCTTGAATCTTTCTCCAATGCTCACATCAGAATCCCAGGTTGAGGCATCGGACAAATATCCGCTTTTAATTATTAGCTGACTAATGTTCTGTTGGCAATATTCATCATCAGATGACGAAACATAACCTAGGCCCCTTTTATAGCTGTAATAATTATCAGGTCTCCCTTTTGGTACGTAGGCAGGACGGGGTGGAACCCTGACACCTTGACCAAAATGAAGACCTTCACCAAGCGAGAGGTCATAGCCTTGGCTCGTCATGTAACTATTCGCTTGTGAACTGTACTGAGAGAAATGTCGCCTGGGTTCTTCATCATACGAATTAGTGTCTAAGAAAAGATCTGGGGTAGGGGATGGTTCCCCTTTCCCAAAAACTATTTCTTTTTCACCCCCTGTCTTTGCGGGTAGGATCATAGTTGTTCCGAATGAACTTTGGATATGTTTCATTGTCGTACAAGACGAACGAAGCGGCATATGTAGACTAGGGTCGTCATAAAATTCCTGCATTACATCATTGAGACAATGCGAGTACTCTAAATCATCATTTATTATTTTATCGGCAAGTTGCCAGTTACAACTTTCATCCGATGATCCATCACCGTCAAGATCGATTATAAGACGTTCAATGTTATTTGGTACAAGACCTTCACTATAATCGAGCCCGACTTCGGTATCAGCTTCCTCTCCGCTGTCCGTACCATAGGCCGATGGTCTAGTATCAGATTCAGCACCGTAAAGAAGGGAGTCAGTAAAATAATTTTCTAATCTCTTAAACGGTTTCTTGTCCGCGACCACCGTCTTAACCTCGTTATTAGTGTCGACATATTTCAGACATTGATGGAGGGTGGAGGGAACTATAAGATTACTGTGCATCCATGGGTGACCCAATAGTAAGTTATAGGAAGTCTCTACATCAATCACATAGCAGGTGACTTCAGACTTCAAGTCTCCAAGTTGACACTTCACTCGGATTTTTCCCAACGGTCTTGATCCACTAGTATTGAATCCTTAGATGACAGTTCCCATGGAGGCTAGCTTGCTGGCGGGAATTCCGAGGTGGTACATCAACCAAAGTGTCATGATGCTAACAGCGGAACCCGGATCAACTTGAATCCGGTTGACAACGCTCGAGCCAATATATCCGGTGAAATATAGAGGCCTATCATGTTTCGAATTCCTGACTTGCATATCTTCTTTTGTGAAAGCGATGCAAGGAAATTTCGTGGCTGCCAGATTGCATTGCTGAACTGATGACTCTGGCTCTTCAGGAGTTGGCTTAATCTGGGTAAGGAATACCTTAGAATCGGCCAAGGCTTCTTGTAAAGCTTCTCTGGTATCTTTCGATAGGCGTAATAACTCGTATAGCGTAGCTTCTCTGGTATCTTTCGATAGGCGTAATAACTCGTATAGCGTGATCCTTGCTGGGATGTTAGCCAACTGAGTCATGACATCGAAGCGGTATGGAGTATTCAAGCTTTCCGGTTTGTCTCGTCCGATCAGTCGGTTGAAACGAGACTGCTTCGAAATTTGAACTTCTTTATGATGGGGTTCTTTTTCTTTTTGTTTAGCTGGTTGTTGCGGCTTCCCAGCAGCTACAGGAGGAGTTGCAACTACCCCCAGCTCCGTAAGAGTTTTAGCATTTGGGTTAGAGATTTCAGGATATTTATAATGGTATTCATTCCCACCTCTTGTAGCCAAAGATTCTTGCTCTTCTTCAGAAAGCGGTAAAGCTGGAATCTCTTCATCATTCTTCTCAGGAATTGCCGAGGATCCATAACAAGAGTTCTCTTTTCCTTTGCCGTTTAATTTCTTCTTTGATGTGGATGTCGTCCACTGTTCATCTTCAAGAAAATTTGGATGAACCCAAAGGATTTCGCCATTGGGGATTATGTGAGATACAAGCCCTTTTTGGCGCTGTCCATGAGGGTCATCGTTGATGGTCTGCATTCTGACCTTTGATACTGGTTCAGCTTGAAACCAGGATAAAGGAACCGATCCGAAGCTAATGGATACTGCATTTGCACCTACCTTCTTCTCCTTTGGTTTTGGCGTTACGATACCAACATCGATTAGGGTTTGTATTTTGTCTTTTAAGACATAACACGCCTTAGTGGGATGGTGGACCCTTCTGTGGTATGCGCAATACTTCGGATCATTCGTTTTCTTCGCTTCTTCTTGGTTTGTGACCGGTGGAAGCTTGATCTTGTTGTTATCCAGCAGGTATTTGAAGATGACCGGAACTTCATCATCCTTAAAAGAGTACTCATTCGGGAATCTAGGCTCTAAGGTCTTAAACTGCTTCGGAGGCTGTTGATTCTGATTCGGCGCCAATTGGAAAGATAACTGCTGTGGTTGTTGTTGTGGTTGTTGTGATGTTTGATGCGCATCAACAGCAGCCCTGGACCCTCTTCCTCTGCCTCGAGAGTTAAAGTTTTGTTTTTGAGGATTATCTTGTGGCAGTCCTCTCTCTAACTTCTTTCTCTTAAGAAAGCGCTCGGCTTGTTCACCTCTCACTTTTAACTCTTTCCAAGTTATAGAAGGCACAACCCCCATGACTTCTAACACATCCAGCGACAAGTTATTGTGACATGTCTGTAGGATAAACTCTTCTGTGAGTGGATCTCAGCAGTTTACTGCTTTGTTCCGGAACCGCTTGACGAAGATATCAACTAACTCCCCATCCTTCTGCTTATCGTCCAACGAGGTGCCAATAGAGACTTCCGTATCATCGTCGAAGAATTTAGTGAGCAAAAATTCTTCCATATCCTTCCAGCTAGTGATACTTCTGGGTTTAAGACATCGGTACCAATCGAAGGCAGGCCCACGAAGGGTTCCTACGAATGACCGAACCATCAAAGCTTCGTTTCCGGATATAGCGCCAAGATGCGATTTGAAATAGATCAAGTGCTGAGTAGGTGAACCCCTGCCATCAAAAGGAGTAAAGTTAATCAAATTAAACTTTGGGGGATAAGGAATCAGATCCCACTCCCTTGGGTACGGATATGGAATGCCCGTTTTCTTTACTTCTTGGGCCGTCATCAGAGCATTGACTTTGCTCTAAAGATCTTGCATCTTCTTGTCTTCTTCCTCACTCTTCTTTAAGTAAATTTGAGGAGGTTGAGTGGATGATTTAGCCGGACCGTTTCCGGAATTGTCTTTATCTAGAGGATGATCAGCAAAGATAGTCTCATCTTCTTATTTAGCCGGACCGTTTCCGGAATTGTCTTTATCTAGAGGATGATCAGCAAAGATAGTCTCATCTTCTTTATTATCCACCTCAGCTATACATATAGGTATAACGTTACGCTGGCTGGATTCTGCCTTTTGGCTCGATTCCGGTTGATGTTGTTGAGCTTGCAAATCTCGCATCCGCTGCATTGTCAACTCCATCTCGATTTTGATTTCAGCTCTAATTTTCTCGCGTTGTTTAGTTAACGCTTCCTGCAGTATCTGAGCCAATTGATCTGGCGTGATTGCGAATGATTCTCTGGTTCGCCCAACACTGGACGTGGTATCGTTCGACACAACAGCAGAACAAGTATCTGATAGTTCCTCCTCTGAAGATAACCCCTCGTGCATTCTTTTGTAGTCTCGACGTCGATTGGCTCTTCTTTGTAACCACGACATTCTTTGAGATAGACCCCGCTCAACTCTCCCTTCCAGAGAGAAATCAAGGTCGGGGTTGGCTAATTGTTGCTTTCCTCTGCCGGTCATATTAATAGTGACCTCAGGGAACTCAACTTGTCGAATTACAGGTTTCTTCTTGTTGAAACGTCTCATTTTGGGTTTTGACGCTTCAGTGGAAAGCCTTTGAAATACGGAGACTCTTGTTGAATCAGTTTTAGAGCAACCGCATTCTGTCAATACCGCTTTAATAAGCCTCTCGCAAGCGCAATGAGACTCATCTTCTCGAGCAACTCTTTTTTGTGATTTGTTATTCTGATAGTATAGCTCATCATTATTGTGATTTGAGCAACCTATCTTTTGCTTTTGAACTTTGTTAACGTGCACAGGACGACTAGTTGTCGCCTCTGGGCGATCCAAAGTTGAATTCTTAAAACCACCCCTTTGCGGGAATGGAGTTTTTATGGGTCCTAAACGAGAATGAGTTGGTATTTTCTCGTTTTGGACTTGTGTAGTTCTAACAGGAGGATATTTACGACCCCCTGCATAAGAAACCATTAAAGGTTTATTTGTTGGATCCGAGTGTTCTTTAATTGGGGATTTGCCTCGATCGTTAGCCAAAGGACCGAGGTGATCCGCCATTGTGACTTTAAACTTCGATAGGTCTGGACTTACCCAGGGTTTCACTGATGATGCGGTAGATGGACCCGGAATGGATGTCTGCAGCGTCTTCGGAATCCAAACTTTACGGTTTCTTGGTGGTTCTTCAGACATTACTTCTTTCTTCTTTTGTTGACGAAGGGCACGAGCGTGAGCAGCCTTTGCCTGACGCTTTTGTATACGCTCTTTAAGGGTCGAACGGGCTCTTTTGACGAGAGTCCATTCTTCCGTCGTAAGCTATGCAGAAATATGGTTAGTTTGCCACTGAGGCAACTGGACCACCTTATGCTTCCTCGACTCTAGGTCCGCAGTTTGCCACTGAGGCAACTGGACCACCTTATGCTTCCTCGACTCTAGGTCCGCATAATAATGGACCCCATCGGTTTGTTGCATGGCCTTAGCCAATTGACGAGCACGGCACTGACGTTGTCTCTGACGAGCTCTCTTCGTCAGCACTGGTAAGCTATGATCTAATGACTCCTTAATTGGTACGGAGTCACTTGGAGCAGAGATGTTGCAGGCAGATCCCTTAGCAACGATCAGGCAAGAACCTTCGCCTGCGGCCTCCATCAGAGTTGAAGGCTGGATGACTTTCTTGGAATTTGAAACCTTCCTATACTTGCGAGGCGAGGAAGGTTTTGAGGATGAGAACGACAAGTATTCCTCGAATTTTGCCTGATCGAATTCATATTCGATCTCTTCATTGATCACGATCTTGATCGGTTGCGACACTGCGGCCTCGGATCACGATCTTGATCGGTTGCGACACTGCGGCCTCGGCAGCGAGGCCGCTAGCTCCCACTGTGGTCGCTAGTTTGTTTTCGTCAAAAGTTGATTTTGTTATGGAATTCATTATATCTTTGATCGATTACAACAAATTCGAAAGAAATAGTCTTTTTATAAGACTTCTTTTACACAACAAAATAAAAATTACAACTCTTGAGAAAATAATACAGAAATCGTATATCGATTCTTGTTTTGTGGGACTTTGCCTGTGCCGGGAGTGCTTTGGCTCGTGGACCACCAAATCACAGATCGTGAAGGGGTTTAGAGATTCTTCCTTCGTTTATCGAAGTGAGAATTTGAAACGAAGATCTTATCAAAGTAAGACGATCGTTCTTCTTAAGATCAAGTCAAAGCTCGAATCTCAAGGAATCACACAAAGAGTTCAAATTTCACTGTTCTCTCTATTCTCTCTGCTCCAATTCGCTCGATAAATGCTCGATCCCCGTCAGTAGTGACCCTAGGGGGTATTTATAGCCTCTGCGACACATAACTAAAAAACACAACAAAATGACAACGTTAAGGCTGCGAGACAGTGTTTGCTGTCTCAGCCGGGGAGACAGTAAATACTGTCTCGGGAAATCTAACTGCCAGGTAGTTTTTTCTGTAACTGCCTTCCCACATTTCAAACTCCGTTATTTTGGCAGTTATTCACGTGACTTTCACCCACGATGTTTTCCACGTCCCTTGGCAGTTAATGGACACGTGTGTGGCAGTTATTTAGGTTGTTTTTGATCATTTCAAAGCTGTCTCTCTGGCCGAGACAGTAAACACTGTCTCGCTTGTAGGCGTTAAAAAATGCTAATAGATATCCCAAACAAAGAGAGGATCACTCAAAAAATCACAAGAATTGATCTCATACTGTTTGGGAAAACCAAGACAGATATGAACTGTCTCGCCAGCGAGACAGTCTTTACTGTCTCGCAAGCGAGACAGTGTTTATTGTCCCGCCAGCGAGACAGTGTTAAAATGGTCAAAAAACCACATTGATAACTGCCGTACACGTGTCCATTAACTGTCAAAGAACATGTGGAACGTCGTGGGCGAGAATCACGTGGATAACTGTCAAAATAACGGAGTTTGAAACGTGGGAAGGCAGTTACGGTGGAAACCGCTGGGCAGTTGGGTTTTCCGAGACAGTGTTTACTGTCTTGGAACCCGAGACAGTAAACTCTATCTCGACCGCTGAGACAGCAAACACTGTCTCGGCACCCGAGACAGCAAATGCTATCTCGACAGTATTTACTGTCTCGCGGGCCGAGACAGCAAACACTGTCTTGGCCGCCGAGACAGTAAACACTATCTCGCAAGTCTAACTTTGTCGTTTGTTGAGTTTTTTCAGTTATGTACCCCAGAGGCTATAAATACCCCCCTAGGGTCACTACTGACGAGGATCGAGCACTTGATAGAGCAATCCAGAGTAGAGAGAGAGCAGACTTGAGTTTTTGGTGCGATTCCTTGAGATCTGAGCTTTGACTTGATCTTAAGAAGAACGATTATCTTACTTTGATAAGATCATCGTTTCAAATTCTCACTTCGATAAACGAAAGAAGAATCATTAAGCCCCCTTCACGATCTGTGGTTCGGCGGTCCACGAGTTAAAGCACTCCCGGCACAGGCAAAGTCCCACAAAACAAGAATCGATAAACGATTTTTGTGTTATTTTCCAAGAGAGTTGTAATTTGCTTATTTTTCGTTGTAATACTCTGTAAACAAATTAAGTTTTAATGGAATCTATGATGAAAACAACTTTCGACGAAAACAAACTGGCGACCACAGTGGGAGCCAGCGGCCTCGCTGCCGAGGCCCAGGCGAAATTCGAGGAGTACCTGTCATCCTCATCATCAAAACTTTCCTCACCCCGCAAGTATAGGAAAGTTTCGTCTCCCAGAAAAAATTTCAAGTCTGCAATGCCAATGAAGGCCACAGGTGAAGATTCTTGCCCGACTGCTGCTAAGGAATCTGCCTGCAACATCCCTGTTCCAAACGACTCCGCACCCATTAAGGAGTCGTTGATTAATGGCTCACCGGTGCTGACGAAAAGGGCTCGTCAGAGACAGCGCCAGCGTCATGCTCGTCAATTGGCTAAGGCCATGCAACAAACCGACGGGGTCCACTATTATGCGGACCTAGAGTCGAAGAAACAAAAAATGGTTCAGTTGCCTCAACGGCAAAATAATCATATTTCTGCACAGCTTACGACGGAGGAATGGACCCTCGTCAAAAGGGCTCGTTCGACCCTTAGAGAACGTATACAGAGGCGTCAGGTGAAGGCCGCCCGTGCTCGCGCTCTTCGTCAACAAGCACGAGGAATCAAGATGGAAATGGTGTCTGAAAAGCCACCAAAGAACCGTAGAGTTTGGATGCCGAAGATGCCGCAAACATCTGTTCCGGGCCCATCTACTGCATCACCAATCAAACCCTGGGTTAGCCCAGATTTATCCAAATTTAAAATCACGATGGCGGATCGCCTCGGTCCTTCGGTTGACGATCGAGGCAAAGCCCAAGTCAAAGAACAATCAGATCCGGCAAATAAACCCTTAGTGGTTTCTTATGCAGGGGGTCGTAAACACCCTCCTGTCAGAACTGCACTAGTCCAGAATAAGAGAATACCAGTTCACTCTCGTTTAGGACCTATGAATACTCCACACCCGCAAAGGGGTGGAATTAAAAATTTAACCTTGGATCGTCCAAAGGCGACGACTGGTCGCCCTGTGCATGTTAACAAGGTTCAAGCACAAGAGATAGGTTGCTCAAATCACAATAACGATGAGCTGTACTATCAGAAAAATAACTCAAGAAAAAGAATTGTACGAGAAAATGAGTCTCACTGCTCCTGTGAGAGACTCATTAAAACAGTACTGACAGAATGCGGATGCTCTAAAAATAATTCAACTAGAATTTCCGTATTTCAAAGACTTTCCACTGAAGCGTCAAGACCCAAAGTGAGACGCTTGTAGGCATATAAAATTGCTTATAGGTCTTTTAGCACAGTTCGGCATAAACCGACGAACCAACGAGGCGACGAGATCGACGAATCGCACGCAAGCGACGGAATGAATCCACCCGCGTGCAGAATCAAGCTAACGAATTAAGGAATCAACGAGCAACGAGGCGACGAGATCGACGAATCGCACGGAAGCGACGGAATGCATCCATACGCGTTCGGAATCAAGCCAAGTGTTAAGGAATCAACGAATCATCCAACCAAGAACAGACTCGGACGAATCGCGATCGAATCAAGATCAGTTTCGGACTCGAACTCAGAAGCGGATTTACTGCCAAATCAGGAATCCGACTTACTGCCAAATCAGATCATCAAATCAGAGTCTCAAGTCAACCGAAACACGGACAAACGAGACAACGCAAAACGACAAAAGTCAAACACCCGCGGGGGCTCGGCCAAAAGCCGAGCCACCTCAAGGTGGCTCGGCCTTCCCGAGGTGGCCGACAGTGGCCCGAGGTGGCCGACAGTGGCCAGAGGGGGCCGACAATTCCCTTTTTGCAGCCACTGTCCTGAGAGCCTATAAATAGGCCTAGAGATGTTCATTTTCAGGGGTCGAACTTTCAAGAGCCGAAACTCTGCCGGATTGAAGAGTGAACTCGGAGCTTGAAGACCAGAAGACTTGCACATTCAGATCTGATCCTCGGCGACCATCCACGTCAGAAAAGGCAGGATCTCGAGAGGAAGAAAGAACAGATCTGAGATCTACACGAGACTACACTCCAGATCTAAGCTTGGTCTTAGATCTCGAGATCTGAGCGATTATTCCCTTGGTGGATTAATCCCTCCCGGCTATTATTCCCTTCGTGGAATAATACCCGCATACTCGTGTAGATCCGACCGGATCTAGATCGCGCGGTGGTCCACGGATTAACCCCGGCGTTGGCAAAGAACCCACACAAGCAAGCAACCGCAAAACAGGAGCTTGCGATTTGTTCACAAGAGGAAAGTTGTAATTTTTACTTTTTTTCTTCTTTCTTTGATTTAGTTGTAACCGGATCTATAAAAGACCGGATCTTTGTAACCCAAGATGACAATCATATCAATGAAAAAGAAAACAGTTTTCCACGCGAACAATCTGGCGACCACAGTGGGAGCCACCGATCTCGCTGTCGAGATCGGAGCGTCGCAGCCGCGGATCGAGATCCCGGTCGTGGAGGAGGTCGAGTATGAGTTCGACCAAGCCAAGTTCGAGGAGTACGTGTCCTCGTCCGGATCTACCTCCCCCCGCAAGTCCAAGAAGTTCTCCTCCGGGAGAAAAGCTCGTTGGTTTGAAGCTGCTCGGGAAGCCCACGAAGCTCTCAACCCAACTAACGCCGGCTCGGGAAGCCCACGAAGCTCTCAACCCAACTGACGCCGAAGTTGCGTCAAATGAAGTTCCACCGACCTCCAATCAGGTCAACCCAACTCCCGCCAACGCCTCTACTGTTCAGGGCGTTGTGACTCTCTCAAAGAGAGCCCGCCAGAGGCGTCGTCAACGCCTTGCGCGGCAACTCGCTAAGGCGATGGAGTCTACGGACGGATTCCGCTACCACGCGGAGTTGAAGAACAGAAGAGGCAAACAGCCTCAACCACCAATGAATGGCGACTCTTCCAAGCCGCCAAAGAAAGAATGGGTCCGCGTCAAACGGAACCGTTCGACGCTCGAGGAGCGTATTCGCAAGCGCCGCGCGATGTCAGCGCAGGCACGGGCTCAAGCTCAGGAAGCCCGTAGAAAGCTGCAAAAGGAGGTGGAGAAGAAGCCACCACCAACACGCCAAGTCTGGAAGCCTAAGTCTGAAGTGGCGACTCAGACCAAAAAGCAACCAGTGCAGCCTTCTAAGGAAGGTTAAACTCCGGCGAGTCAACCAAAGTCGCCGTCAAACCCAATAACTTCTCCAGGAGATCATGCAGAGTCATCCCGCAAGAAGAAATCAATTTTGGAGAGCCTCGGTCCAGTCCCTGACGTAAGAGGTAAAGCTCCAATTCACGAGCGTTTGGGCCCGATGAAGAAGCGTCGCCGTCAATCCCAATAACTTCTCCGGGAGATCATGCAGAGTCATCCCGCAAGAAGAAATCAATTTTGGAGCGCCTCGGTCCAGTCCCTGACGTAAGAGGTAAAGCTCCAATTCACGAGCGTTTGGGCCCGATGAAGAAGCCCAGAACGACTCAACATACTGGGGGTTGCCATCACCTCCAGCATGACAAAGAGCTCAAGGCAGCTGCCTGATAATGATTGTGTTGTACCTGAGAAGGCGTGCCCGCACACGATAGGTTACTCTGACTGTCAAAATGACGAGTTGTACTATCGTGCTGGGGGTACGAATAGAACCAGGAAGAGGAGTCCCCGAGAACAGGAAATTCAATGTCCCTGTTCCAAACTCATTCGGGCGGTATTGTCGGAATGCAATTGCATTAAGGCGGTCCCCGAAAGAGTTTTTGAAAGACTCAGTGCGGAGACGCCAAAACCGAGGCCTAGGCGCTTCCAACGAAGAAGAAGGGTGATTGAAGACGGAGAATTTCCGAGGGTCACCACCAATATGACCAGCAAAGGGACATCGGCACGGGATGATTTCAAGTCAATTCTGAAAGCCTCCCGGCCTAGAACCCGTCTGCAGTCCGGAACCATCGAGCGAGCAACCTATGGTAGGATTCGGACAAGACGCCCTTCAGAAGATGAAGAATCTGATGCCGGCTCCGCGGTGGCATCAGATAATACAGTATCCAGCGAGGGACAACCCCGCGAGGCCCTGATGATAAGTGCGGAGCAGATGGCCAAGATGCTTGAAGACGCTTTGGCTAAGCAGAAAGAAAGTTTCAAATTTGAGATGGAGATGGCCATGCAGCAGATGAGAGAAATGCATGACCAACAGATCCAAGCATTGGCGAACCAACAAGGCGAGCAGAATCATCGTAACCCGATTAATGTGGAAGATGAGGATACAAATGCTCGTAACACCAATGATCCTCCCGTCAACGCAGGGGGTGGTAATGAGAATGCTGGCGAAGAAACCGGCGAAAACCTGAAGATCAAGAACCTCGAGAGCAAAATCAACACACTAATTTCCGCTCAAGAGACGAAGAAAACAGGCATTCCTTGCCCATACCCAAGAGAATGGGAATCGATCCCATATCCGGCGAAGTTTAATCTAATTAACTTCACGCCGTTTAATGGGATGGGTTCACCTACCCAGCATTTGATTTACTTCAAATCGCATTTGGGGGTGATCTCTGGTAATGAGCCTCTGATGGTGCGGTCATTCGTCGGCACTCTTCGCGGAGCCGCCTTCGATTGGTATCGCCGCCTCAAGCCAGGCAGCGTAAACAGCTGGGATGACATGGAGACCAAGTTCCTGGCCAACTTCTTCGACGACGACACCGAGATATCTATCGGATCGTTGCTCGATGAGAAGCAGAAGGACGGAGAGTTAGTCGATACCTTCGTCAAAAGATTCCGGAACAAGGCGATGAATTGCCGGGACCCGATCACAGAGGAATTCATCCTCCAAACTTGCCACAACAACCTTGCGTTGGACGTGTTGGAAGCAATGGGAACAGCACCGTCTGACACTTGGAAGGATCTGAAGGCCCGAGGGGAGCAGGCTGAGCGATTCCTTAGAAGGAAGAAGGCCGAGAGGAACCAACCGACGGTTAATCCGCTGGACTCAAATTTCGCCTCTCGTGGTAAGGGCAAAACACCTGCAGCTACTGGTGGTGCTAATCAAGCGTCACAACAGCAATCCCGAAGGCAGCAAAAGACTTCGGGTCCGAGACTCCAAAGAGAGTATTCCTTCAAGGACGAAGACGTTCCAGCCATCTTCGAATCCCTCCTTGAAGGTAACAAGATCAAGCTACCACCTATCACAAATCAGGAGGAAGCTGACAACACTACGGACCCAAAGTACTGTGCATACCACAGGAGGGTCGTTCATCCCACCAAGGATTGCTTTGCTCTCAAGAATAGCATTCAGACCTTGGTTGAAGCCGGCGTCATAACGCTAAGGTAAGCCAATTGAGAACGGCAAAACTCCAAAGAGTATACGAGTATAAACTGTTTCTCAATCCTCCGACCGGTATAAGAGGTTAAACTACTCCCTGATACTCCAATAGGTATATGAGTCTAAACTGTTTCCCCACTTTTGACGGGAAGTTCCTGGAGAATATTAAGCTAATATTCTTAAGGATAACCCGGTTAGTTAACTGATAATAATGTCCGAACCAGTTCCGCAGAGGAAACTGGGGGTGGACGATTTATGTAACGGGAAGTTCCCAAAACCACAGCAATGTAATGAATAAGAACTCCCATTCTCACCATGTCTATGCACTCAACACTCTCTCTGTTAGAGTCTGGACGTAAAGTACCCACTTGGTCAAACCTTCTTACAGTTAGGACCACAGTCAAAATCCCCTCTCGATTCCCCCAATGAACGAGAGGTCCACAAATTGAGCGATCAAACCTTCCTACAGTTAGGATTGTCTCAAAACACCCACTTGGTCAAACCTTCTTACAGTTAGGACCACAGTCAAAATCCCCTCTCGATTCCCCCAATGAACGAGAGGTCCACAAATTGAGCGATCAAACCTTCCTACAGTTAGGATTGTCTCAAAACACCCACTTGGTCAAACCTTCTTACAGTTAGGACCACAGTCAAAATCCCCTCTCGATTCCCCCAATGAACGAGAGGTCCACAAATTGAGCGATCAAACCTTCCTACAGTTAGGATTGTCTCAAAACACCCACTTGGTCAAACCTTCTTACAGTTAGGACCACAGTCAAAATCCCCTCTCGATTCCCCCAATGAACGAGAGGTCCACAAATTGAGCGATCAAACCTTCCTACAGTTAGGATTGTCTCAAAACACCCACTTGGTCAAACCTTCTTACAGTTAGGACCACAGTCAAAATCCCCTCTCGATTCCCCCAATGAACGAGAGGTCCACAAATTGAGCGATCAAACCTTCCTACAGTTAGGATTGTCTCAAAACACCCACTTGGTCAAACCTTCTTACAGTTAGGACCACAGTCAAAATCCCCTCTCGATTCCCCCAATGAACGAGAGGTCCACAAATTGAGCGATCAAACCTTCCTACAGTTAGGATTGTCTCAAAACACCCACTTGGTCAAACCTTCTTACAGTTAGGACCACAGTCAAAATCCCCTCTCGATTCCCCCAATGAACGAGAGGTCCACAAATTGAGCGATCAAACCTTCCTACAGTTAGGATTGTCTCAAAACACCCACTTGGTCAAACCTTCTTACAGTTAGGACCACAGTCAAAATCCCCTCTCGATTCCCCCAATGAACGAGAGGTCCACAAATTGAGCGATCAAACCTTCCTACAGTTAGGATTGTCTCAAAACACCCACTTGGTCAAACCTTCTTACAGTTAGGACCACAGTCAAAATCCCCTCTCGATTCCCCCAATGAACGAGAGGTCCACAAATTGAGCGATCAAACCTTCCTACAGTTAGGATTGTCTCAAAACACCCACTTGGTCAAACCTTCTTACAGTTAGGACCACAGTCAAAATCCCCTCTCGATTCCCCCAATGAACGAGAGGTCCACAAATTGAGCGATCAAACCTTCCTACAGTTAGGATTGTCTCAAAACACCCACTTGGTCAAACCTTCTTACAGTTAGGACCACAGTCAAAATCCCCTCTCGATTCCCCCAATGAACGAGAGGTCCACAAATTGAGCGATCAAACCTTCCTACAGTTAGGATTGTCTCAAAACACCCACTTGGTCAAACCTTCTTACAGTTAGGACCACAGTCAAAATCCCCTCTCGATTCCCCCAATGAACGAGAGGTCCACAAATTGAGCGATCAAACCTTCCTACAGTTAGGATTGTCTCAAAACACCCACTTGGTCAAACCTTCTTACAGTTAGGACCACAGTCAAAATCCCCTCTCGATTCCCCCAATGAACGAGAGGTCCACAAATTGAGCGATCAAACCTTCCTACAGTTAGGATTGTCTCAAAACACCCACTTGGTCAAACCTTCTTACAGTTAGGACCACAGTCAAAATCCCCTCTCGATTCCCCCAATGAACGAGAGGTCCACAAATTGAGCGATCAAACCTTCCTACAGTTAGGATTGTCTCAAAACACCCACTTGGTCAAACCTTCTTACAGTTAGGACCACAGTCAAAATCCCCTCTCGATTCCCCCAATGAACGAGAGGTCCACAAATTGAGCGATCAAACCTTCCTACAGTTAGGATTGTCTCAAAACACCCACTTGGTCAAACCTTCTTACAGTTAGGACCACAGTCAAAATCCCCTCTCGATTCCCCCAATGAACGAGAGGTCCACAAATTGAGCGATCAAACCTTCCTACAGTTAGGATTGTCTCAAAACACCCACTTGGTCAAACCTTCTTACAGTTAGGACCACAGTCAAAATCCCCTCTCGATTCCCCCAATGAACGAGAGGTCCACAAATTGAGCGATCAAACCTTCCTACAGTTAGGATTGTCTCAAAACACCCACTTGGTCAAACCTTCTTACAGTTAGGACCACAGTCAAAATCCCCTCTCGATTCCCCCAATGAACGAGAGGTCCACAAATTGAGCGATCAAACCTTCCTACAGTTAGGATTGTCTCAAAACACCCACTTGGTCAAACCTTCTTACAGTTAGGACCACAGTCAAAATCCCCTCTCGATTCCCCCAATGAACGAGAGGTCCACAAATTGAGCGATCAAACCTTCCTACAGTTAGGATTGTCTCAAAACACCCACTTGGTCAAACCTTCTTACAGTTAGGACCACAGTCAAAATCCCCTCTCGATTCCCCCAATGAACGAGAGGTCCACAAATTGAGCGATCAAACCTTCCTACAGTTAGGATTGTCTCAAAACACCCACTTGGTCAAACCTTCTTACAGTTAGGACCACAGTCAAAATCCCCTCTCGATTCCCCCAATGAACGAGAGGTCCACAAATTGAGCGATCAAACCTTCCTACAGTTAGGATTGTCTCAAAACACCCACTTGGTCAAACCTTCTTACAGTTAGGACCACAGTCAAAATCCCCTCTCGATTCCCCCAATGAACGAGAGGTCCACAAATTGAGCGATCAAACCTTCCTACAGTTAGGATTGTCTCAAAACACCCACTTGGTCAAACCTTCTTACAGTTAGGACCACAGTCAAAATCCCCTCTCGATTCCCCCAATGAACGAGAGGTCCACAAATTGAGCGATCAAACCTTCCTACAGTTAGGATTGTCTCAAAACACCCACTTGGTCAAACCTTCTTACAGTTAGGACCACAGTCAAAATCCCCTCTCGATTCCCCCAATGAACGAGAGGTCCACAAATTGAGCGATCAAACCTTCCTACAGTTAGGATTGTCTCAAAACACCCACTTGGTCAAACCTTCTTACAGTTAGGACCACAGTCAAAATCCCCTCTCGATTCCCCCAATGAACGAGAGGTCCACAAATTGAGCGATCAAACCTTCCTACAGTTAGGATTGTCTCAAAACACCCACTTGGTCAAACCTTCTTACAGTTAGGACCACAGTCAAAATCCCCTCTCGATTCCCCCAATGAACGAGAGGTCCACAAATTGAGCGATCAAACCTTCCTACAGTTAGGATTGTCTCAAAACACCCACTTGGTCAAACCTTCTTACAGTTAGGACCACAGTCAAAATCCCCTCTCGATTCCCCCAATGAACGAGAGGTCCACAAATTGAGCGATCAAACCTTCCTACAGTTAGGATTGTCTCAAAACACCCACTTGGTCAAACCTTCTTACAGTTAGGACCACAGTCAAAATCCCCTCTCGATTCCCCCAATGAACGAGAGGTCCACAAATTGAGCGATCAAACCTTCCTACAGTTAGGATTGTCTCAAAACACCCACTTGGTCAAACCTTCTTACAGTTAGGACCACAGTCAAAATCCCCTCTCGATTCCCCCAATGAACGAGAGGTCCACAAATTGAGCGATCAAACCTTCCTACAGTTAGGATTGTCTCAAAACACCCACTTGGTCAAACCTTCTTACAGTTAGGACCACAGTCAAAATCCCCTCTCGATTCCCCCAATGAACGAGAGGTCCACAAATTGAGCGATCAAACCTTCCTACAGTTAGGATTGTCTCAAAACACCCACTTGGTCAAACCTTCTTACAGTTAGGACCACAGTCAAAATCCCCTCTCGATTCCCCCAATGAACGAGAGGTCCACAAATTGAGCGATCAAACCTTCCTACAGTTAGGATTGTCTCAAAACACCCACTTGGTCAAACCTTCTTACAGTTAGGACCACAGTCAAAATCCCCTCTCGATTCCCCCAATGAACGAGAGGTCCACAAATTGAGCGATCAAACCTTCCTACAGTTAGGATTGTCTCAAAACACCCACTTGGTCAAACCTTCTTACAGTTAGGACCACAGTCAAAATCCCCTCTCGATTCCCCCAATGAACGAGAGGTCCACAAATTGAGCGATCAAACCTTCCTACAGTTAGGATTGTCTCAAAACACCCACTTGGTCAAACCTTCTTACAGTTAGGACCACAGTCAAAATCCCCTCTCGATTCCCCCAATGAACGAGAGGTCCACAAATTGAGCGATCAAACCTTCCTACAGTTAGGATTGTCTCAAAACACCCACTTGGTCAAACCTTCTTACAGTTAGGACCACAGTCAAAATCCCCTCTCGATTCCCCCAATGAACGAGAGGTCCACAAATTGAGCGATCAAACCTTCCTACAGTTAGGATTGTCTCAAAACACCCACTTGGTCAAACCTTCTTACAGTTAGGACCACAGTCAAAATCCCCTCTCGATTCCCCCAATGAACGAGAGGTCCACAAATTGAGCGATCAAACCTTCCTACAGTTAGGATTGTCTCAAAACACCCACTTGGTCAAACCTTCTTACAGTTAGGACCACAGTCAAAATCCCCTCTCGATTCCCCCAATGAACGAGAGGTCCACAAATTGAGCGATCAAACCTTCCTACAGTTAGGATTGTCTCAAAACACCCACTTGGTCAAACCTTCTTACAGTTAGGACCACAGTCAAAATCCCCTCTCGATTCCCCCAATGAACGAGAGGTCCACAAATTGAGCGATCAAACCTTCCTACAGTTAGGATTGTCTCAAAACACCCACTTGGTCAAACCTTCTTACAGTTAGGACCACAGTCAAAATCCCCTCTCGATTCCCCCAATGAACGAGAGGTCCACAAATTGAGCGATCAAACCTTCCTACAGTTAGGATTGTCTCAAAACACCCACTTGGTCAAACCTTCTTACAGTTAGGACCACAGTCAAAATCCCCTCTCGATTCCCCCAATGAACGAGAGGTCCACAAATTGAGCGATCAAACCTTCCTACAGTTAGGATTGTCTCAAAACACCCACTTGGTCAAACCTTCTTACAGTTAGGACCACAGTCAAAATCCCCTCTCGATTCCCCCAATGAACGAGAGGTCCACAAATTGAGCGATCAAACCTTCCTACAGTTAGGATTGTCTCAAAACACCCACTTGGTCAAACCTTCTTACAGTTAGGACCACAGTCAAAATCCCCTCTCGATTCCCCCAATGAACGAGAGGTCCACAAATTGAGCGATCAAACCTTCCTACAGTTAGGATTGTCTCAAAACACCCACTTGGTCAAACCTTCTTACAGTTAGGACCACAGTCAAAATCCCCTCTCGATTCCCCCAATGAACGAGAGGTCCACAAATTGAGCGATCAAACCTTCCTACAGTTAGGATTGTCTCAAAACACCCACTTGGTCAAACCTTCTTACAGTTAGGACCACAGTCAAAATCCCCTCTCGATTCCCCCAATGAACGAGAGGTCCACAAATTGAGCGATCAAACCTTCCTACAGTTAGGATTGTCTCAAAACACCCACTTGGTCAAACCTTCTTACAGTTAGGACCACAGTCAAAATCCCCTCTCGATTCCCCCAATGAACGAGAGGTCCACAAATTGAGCGATCAAACCTTCCTACAGTTAGGATTGTCTCAAAACACCCACTTGGTCAAACCTTCTTACAGTTCAAATTACTGCCAAATCAGACCATCAAATCAGAGTCTCGGGTCAACCGAAACACGGACAAACGAGACAACGGAAAACGACTCGAAGAAGTCGGAAAACACCGCCCGCGGGGGCTCGGCCAAAGCCGAGCCACCTCAAGGTGGCTCGGCCAAGGCCGAGCCACCCTGAGGTGGCTCGGTGGCCGAGCCACCTCGGGGTGGCTCGGTGGCCGAGCCACCTTGGGGTGGCTCGGCCATGAGCCGAGCCACCCCAAGGTGGCTAGGCACAGTGTCGGCCACCCCGAGGTGGCCGACAGTGGCCCGAGGTGGCCGACAGTGGCCAGAGGTGGCCGACAATTCTCTTTTTGCAGCCACTGTCCTGAGAGCCTATAAATAGGCCTAGAGATGTTCATTTTCGGAGGTCGAACTTTCAAGAGCCGAAACTCTGCCGGATTGAAGAGTGAACTCGGAGCTTGAAGACCAGAAGACTTGCACCATTCAGATCTGATCCTCGGCGACCATCCACGTCAGAAAAGGCAGGATCTCGAGAGGAAGAAAGAACAGATCTGAGATCTACACGAGACTACACTCCAGATCTAAGCTTGGTCTTAGATCTCGAGATCCGAGCGATTATTCCCTTGGTGGATTAATCCCTCCCGGCTATTATTCCCTTCGTGGAATAATACCCGCATACTCGTGTAGATCCGACCGGATCTAGATCGCGCGGTGGTCCACGGATTAACCCCGGCGCAGGCAAAGAACCCACCAAAGCGAGCGACCGCAAAACAGGAGCTCGTGATTTGTTCACTGAGGAAAGTTGTAATTTTTCTTTATTTTCTTTGATTTAGTTGTAACCGGATCTATAAAAGACCGGATCTTTGTAATCCAAGATGACAATTATTTCAATGAAGAAAACAGTTTTCCCCGCGAACAATCTGGCGACCACAGTGGGAGCCACCGATCTCGCTGTCGAGATCGGAGCGTCGCAGCCGCGGATCGAGATCCCGGTCGTGGAGGAGGTCGAGTACGAGTTCGACCAAGCCAAGTTCGAGGAGTACGTGTCCTCGTCCGGATCTACCTTCCCCCGCAAGTCCAAGAAGTTCTCCTCCGGGAGAAAAGCTCGTTGGTTTGAAGCTGCTCGGGAAGCCCACGAAGCTCTCAATCCAACTGACGCTGAAGTTGCGTCAAATGAAGTTCCACCGACCTCCAATCAGGTCAACTCTGCTCCCGCCAACGCCTCCACT
>NC_033794.1:5328545-5348766 GCF_001876935.1 Asparagus officinalis | reverse complement strand
AGGCAAGTCCTGCAATGCTACGTCCGCAATCTTCGAGGAGGATGGCGATGAAGCTCCTACCTTCCCGCTGTCCGAAGAGGAACAAGAAGTATTTACCACTAGAAGCGGAAATGAGTATCACTACAATTATCCGCCGCCTAATGAGCAGGGGGTGAATAAACGGGGACCAGCCAAAACTCTCACAGAGATGGGGGTGATTACGAGTCCTACGCCAGGCGCAGAGGCTCAAAGAGAAGAATCCCCAGGAGGTTCCGAATCCGAAGCAGTCTCGTTTCAATCATCCGATTGGAAGAGACAAACCGGAAAGCTCGAAAACTCCGCAAGTCTTCGATATAATGGCTCAACTAGCCAACATTCCAGCACGGATAATGCTGTATGAGTTGCTGCGGTTGTCCAAGGAACCCAGGGAGGCCTTGCAAGAAGCTTTGGCCAATTCAGAGGTGTTTCTGACTCAAATCAAGCCGGTGCCTGAAGGGCCAGAACCGCTGAGTCAACACTGCAATATAGCGACTAAGAACCTTCCCTGCATTACTTTCACCAAAGAAGATATGCAGACGAAGAATTCGAACCACGATCGACCACTATATTTCATCGGGTACATTGGCTCCAGCAAAGTCAACCGAATCCAAGTGGATCCGGGTTCTGCTGTGAGTATTATGCCGCTTCGCTTGATGCATTTCCTCGGCATCCCAGTTAGCAAGTTGGCGTCCACGGGCACTGTTATGTCAACATGCACTGTTATCTATGGATTCAACACTAGCGGGTCAAGACCCTTGGGTAAAATCCGGGTAAAGTGCCAAATGGGTGATCTGAAGACGGAGGTCACGTGTTACGTGATTGATGCTGAGACATCATATAACTTACTACTGGGTCGGCCTTGGATCCATAGTAATGTTATAGTTCCCTCCACCCTACATCAGTATCTGAAATATGTCGACACTGGTGGAAGGGTCAGGACGGTGGTCACGGATAAACAACCATTTAAAGGGTTTATGGTAATGAATCCGACACGGAACCATCGGTCCAGGGCACAGATAGCGGAGAAGAAGCTGATTTCGAAGCCGGATTCGATTACAATGGTGGTTTTGTTTTAAATGACATTGTACCCTTTGTAATCAATCTTGACGATGAACAATCGTCAGAGGTAAGTTATAACTGGCAACTTGCCGATATTGAAATAAAAGATGATTTAGAGTACTCGTTGTCTCTTGATGATGCGACAAAAGGACTACACGATAATCCTGATTTACATACGCCGCTCCGATCATCTTATGTAACAAAGAAACGCCTCCAGCATTCTTTCGGAACAACCCTGGTCATTCCTACCAAAATAGGAGGCGAAAGAGAAGTGATTTATGGTAAAGGAGAGAATTTTCCATTACCAGATCATTTCCTAAGAGAAGACGAAGAGGAAGATAAACCTGGTCGACATTTATCTAAGTATAGTCCTGAAGCGCGCAAGCTCATGGAAAAATAGGGATATGATTTCACACTCGGAGAAGGCTTGTACTTTGATCGAGGTTCCCGTATCCCAGATGGGAGATCTGAAGACAGAAGTCACGTGTTATGTGATCGATGCGGAGACTTCGTACAACTTACTATTGGGTCGGCCTTGGATCCATAGTAACGTGATAATTCCCTCTACTCTCCATCAGTGTTTGAAGTATGTCGACACTGACAATGAGGTTAGGACGGTGGTCGCGGATAAGCAACCATTCAAGGGGTATGAGAATTATTTCACCGATTCTCTCCTTTATGGTAACGAATCCGATACTGAACCATCGGCCCAGGGCACAGACAGCGGAGAAGAAGCTGATTCTGAAGCCGGATTCGATTACAATGGCGGTTTTGTTTTAAATGACATTGTACCCTTTGTAATCAATCTTGACGATGAACAATCGTCAGATGGAGGTTGTAACTGGCAACTTGCCGATATTGCAATAAAAGATGATTTAGAGTACTCCTTGTCTCTTGATGATGTGATAAAAGAGCTGTACGACAATCCTGAGTTGTATATGCCGATCCGATCATCCTATGTAACGAAGGAACACCTCCAGCATTCTTTCGGAACAACCATGGTCATCCCGAACAAAGTAAGAGGTGCTAAAGAAGTGATTTACGGTAAAGGAAAAAGCTCTCCGTTACCAGATCATTTCCTAAGTGAAGACGAAGATGATGACAAACCTGGTCGACATCTATCCAAGTATAGTCCAGAAGCGCGCAAGCTCATGGAAAAGCAGGGCTACGATTTCACACTCGGAGAAGGTTTATACTTCGATCGAGGTCCTCGTAATCCAGCCAAAGCAGTATATGTACCAAAAGGTAAACCTGAGGATTATTATAAATATGGGCGAGGCTTAGGTTATGTTTCATCAGATGACGAATGTGGTTGGCAAATTATCGATCAAATTGCTAACAAAGCCAAGAAGGGATACTCTCCCGATGCTTCAGAGTGGGACTCCGATACAAGTCTGGGAGAAGTTTTCAAAACCCTAATGGCGAACATGACTACAGCTGATCCATCCACCATGGAAGACGACGATCAAATGCCAACATGGGAAGACCCGTGGGTTCACCATCTGAATATGCAGTATGGCGATAGGTTCGAGCAAAGAGAACCACCCACTGAAGATAAAATAGTCCAGATTAACATGGGTGATGAAGCTAACCCAAAGCCTATATTCATCAGCGACAGTCTTCCCCCAGATGAGAAGGAGGAATTGATTGCTCTCATCAGGGAATATATCGACGTCTTCGCATGGAATTATGAAGACATGCCAGGGCTCGACCCCAATGTCGCAATGCACCGCCTCGATATCAAGCCGGATGCCAAACCTGTCAAGCAACAGCAAAGACGGTTTCGTCCGCAGATTATGGAAGCCATTGAGGCAGAGGTTAAGAAGTTGATCGAATCAGGATTTATCCGAGAGGAACAACATCCAGACTGGTTAGCCAACATCGTTCCCGTCATGAAGAAGAATGGCAAAATCAGGATTTGCATCGACTTCAGGAACCTGAATGAAGCATGTCCGAAAGACGATTTCCCTCTCCCGATCACGGATGTCATTATCGACAATACATGTGGATTTGAGAGGATGTCCTTCATGGATGGATTTTCGGGATATAACCAGATCAAGATGCATCCAGAGGATGAGAAGCATACGGCGTTTAGAACACCCCTCGGCGTTTTCTGCTATACGGTGATGCCTTTCGGCCTGAAGAATGCCGGTGCCACATACCAGCGAGCGATGACTAAGATTTTCCAAGAACATCTCAGGAAAACAGTCGAATGTTACGTTGATGATTTGGTTGTGAAAAGCCGCAACAAGGAAGATCACATCAAGGATTTGAAGACAATGTTCGATCTCATGAGGAGTCATCAGTTGAAGATGAACCCCACTAAATCATTTCTTGGAATGTCCAGCGGAAAATTTCTTGGGTTCGTCGTCACCACTAAGGGTATACATATCGATCCTGATAAGGTGAAGGCGATACATGAATTGCAGCCCCCGAGGAATCTGAGAGAACTCAGAGGATTGCAAGGGCGTTTAGCTTATATCCGGCGTTTCATCTCAAATCTTTCTGGGAAGTGCCAACCGTTCTCTAAGCTGAACAAGAAAGGAGTATCATTCATCTGGGATGATGCCTGCCAAAAAGCGTTCGAAGATATCAAAACATATCTGGCGAACCCTCCTGTTCTCGTTGCACCGAAATCTGGTAAACCGTTCTTGATTTATCTCAAGGCGATGAACCACTCGATAAGTGCCTTACTAGCGCAAGACGATGATAACGGTCACGAACAGGCAGTTTATTACCTCAGTCGGACCTTGGTAGGCGCTGAGTCTCGATATCCGATGATTGAGAAAGAATGCCTTGCATTGGTATTTGCGATGCAAAAGATGCGGCATTACCTAGTGGGACAGACGATCTACGTTATCTCCAACGTTAATCCAGTACGGGTGTTTATGACGCAACCGGCCTCTATGAATTGGCGATTAGCGAAATGGGCCCTTCTCTTGTCCCAATACGATTTGCACTTCAAGCAGCAGAAGTCGATAAAAGGACAGGCGATTTGTGACCTTTTGGCGGCAAACCCGACCACAGATACGGCAGAAGTATATGATGACTTGCCGGATGAAACCCACGAGGTTAACACCACATCACACCAACAAGTATGGCAATTATACTTCGATGGTGCCTCAAGGGCAGTTAATAGAGTAATAACCCCGGGATGTCCTACAGTTTCCTCTGGAGTTGGAGTCGTCTTAATCTCCCCTGGAAAGCACGTGATGCCTCGGGCTTATTCGTTGACTAGTCCGTGCTCCAATAATGTTGCCGAATACAACGCGCTTCTCATTGGACTCAGTTTCGCCAAAGAGCTGGGGGTCGAATATCTCGAAGCTTTTGGAGATTCGCAATTGATAGTCAACCAAGTTCGCGGTGAGTATGAAGTCAGGAATCAAGACCTGATCCCGTACCACCAGGAAGCCATCAAAATGGCAGAATCTTTCGAAGAATTCTTTATTGAATACATCCCTCGTCTCCAGAACGCTTATGCAGACGCACTGGCGGCACTAGCAGTATCACTGGCACAGCCTCCCGAAGCTGAGCTGTTAGTCACAGTACGGACGCATCAACTCTGCGTACCCATATACAGTACGGAGATTGAAGAAGAAGAGGATAGAAACGTGAACGCCAAAGAGGTGAATTCAACTCAAATTGGGTCTGAGTCCCGAGATTGGCGTTTTCCCATCATTGACTACGTCCAGTATGGTATTTTGCCAGAGGATGTAAAAGAAAGAGAATCAATCCGCCGAAGAGCACCAAGATTCTTCTATAATACCGAGACCCATACGTTATACCGTAGAGGGTACGATGGTTTATTACTCCGATGCCTTTCGAACAAAGAAGCAGAAGAAGTTCTTAAGGAAGCACACGAAGGAGAATGTGGTGCGCATCAGCCTGGTCCCAAACTGTATGATCGCATCAGGAGAATGGGATATTTTTGGCCAACGATGGTTCGTGACGCAATCGAATACGCACGAGAATGCCACGCTTGCCAGATACATGCGAATTATATGCATCAACCGCCAGAGCAGTTGCACACGTCAACCACGTCTTGGCCGTTCGAGACATGGGGTATGGACATTGTTGGTCCTATCTTTCCCCCTTCAGTCAAAGGTGATCGATTCATTCTTGCAATCACGGATTACTTTTCAAAGTGGGCTGAAGCGATTCCGCTTAGAGAAGTGAAGACGAACAACGTCATCAATTTCATCAAGCATCATGTCATATACCGACACGGCGTGCCAAGACGGATCATTCATGACAACGGTCCACAGTTCATAAGCAACGCCTTCGTCAGGTTTTGTGACAAGTTCAAAATTCAAGATGTTTCGTCAACAGCTTATTATCCCGCTGCGAATGGAATAGCTGAGGCGTTCAACAAGACGATCATTAAGATCCTATCAAAGCTCGTGAAGACCAATAAACGAGACTGGGACGATAAACTCGGTGAAGCACTCTGGACTTATCGCACTACCATACGCACACCTACGGGAGCTACCTCATATTCGTTGGTATACGGATGTGAAGCTGTGCTACCATTGGAGATCCAAATCCTATCTCTTCGGATCTCTCTCGCAACTGAGATGACAACAGAAGAACAACATCAAAAACGTCTCGAAGAACTCGAGAGGTTGGATGAAAAGCGCTTGGAAGCTCAACAACAAATTGAGTTTTATCAAGCCAGAATATCTAGGGCTTTTAACAAGAGAGTCCGACAGAGAAGCTTCAAGGAAGGAGATCTGGTCCTCGCTGCTCGCCGACCGATAATCCTCAACTCCAAGAAGAAAGGTAAATTCGAACCCAAGTGGGAAGGACCGTTTGTGATAAACACAGTCTACTCAAACGACGCATATCGCCTGATTACTCAAGAAGACACCAGGCAATTAATGCCAATAAATGAGAAGTTCCTGAAAAAGTACTATCCCTAGTACATTCAGGATAACTCATTTACCGGGAAGTTCCTTGAAGAATATTACACTTAATATTCTAGAGGATAACCCAAAATCATTTTTCACCACCAAAATCCCTCACTGATCAATTTCATTGACAGTGAGTCCACCAAAAATGTCTTTCTGGCCCTCTTGACTCTTTCCATGAACAAGAGGTCCACTTTCAGTTCAGAGTCCCCTTTCGATAAACGAAAGAACTCCCTTCTTTTTCTCTTTGGTTAAGCCTTCTCATGGTCATAACCGAAGTTGAAATTTCATTTCGATAAACGAAAAAACTCATCTTCCGATTAGATAACTAAGCCTATAAAAGGTAAGTTTATCTAGATCTTCCAGATTCTCGGAGTGGAGATCCCACTTCTAGTTTCTTTCGCGCTGGAAATAGAATATAAAATTCTTCCTTTCCAGAATCAAGGAATAGAATATAAAATTCTTCCTTCCTTGTATTCGGGTTCGCCTTCACCCTAAAAGAAGACCGGGAAATAGAATATAAAATTCTTCCTTTCCCGCACCAACCTTTTCTAAGAATCTATCAATCTAGGATTCATCCTATCAATTTAGGATTCATTCTAGGAAGTTTATCCCGAATCCTAAGCAGGGATAAGTCTGCGCCTAACACGCGCTGCCGGTTAGTTCTTAAACCGTTGAAAAGAACACCCGTTCACATATTCAACATTGTGACAGGTTGTTATTAATAACACCAAAATCCATGCCTTACACGCATGGGGAATGTCATCCTGAATCCTAAGAAAGGATATGTCGACACCTAACACGTGTCGCCGGTTTAGTCTTTTACCGATTGAAAAAGACACCAGAATACCAGTCTGGGGTATTTTTATCCCGAAGCCTAAGTAGGGATAAGTCAACGTCTAATACACGTTGCCGGGTAGCCTATTCCCGTAACAATGGCGAAGCCTATGTATTCAACATCATAGCACAAAGTCTCAGAGAATTCACTCTCTTAGCACAACGTTACATGCGGAACGGATTTCGTCAATCCGCATGCTAGCCCGACTCAAACGGTAGTCGGTAAAGGCTAATCAAATCCGTTGAAGGCTGGGGATTAGCCAAAAATCCTAAAGTCAACGCCTAACACGCGTCGCCGGGTAGTCTATTCCCGTGAGAAAGACGAAGTCTACGTATTCAATATCGTAGCACTAAGAGTGTTAACTCTCTTAGCACAACGTCACATGCGGAACGGATTTAGATAATCCGCATGCTAGCCCGACTCAAACGGTAGTCGGTAAAGGCTCATCAAACCCGTTGATGGCTAAGGGTTTGCCAAAAATTCTATAAATGCGAGAGTCACTGACGCATCAGCTTCATTAGTTAGTCTCGTGACTTGAGCATCCTACGACGTTCGAAACCCTAGGGTCAACGCCGGTCAACGCGTAACCCTAGGTCAACGCCAGTCAACACGTTACGATCAAAAAAGTCAACGTACGATGTTCGAAACCCTAGGGTCAATGCTGGTCAACGCGTAACCCTAGGTCAACGCTAGTCAACGCGTTGCGATCAAAAAGTCAACGTACGACGTTCGAAACCCTAGGGTCAACGCTGGTCAACGCCGGTCAATGCCGATCAACACGTTGTGATCAAAAAGTCAACGTACGACGTTCGAAACCCTAGGGTCAACGCCGGTCAACGCGTAACCCTAGGTCAACACCGATCAATGCGTTGCAACAAAAGAATCAATACTCCGAAAAGTATACGAGTATAAACTGCTTCTTAATACTCTAATAAGGATAACTCAACAATAACACTACGCCGGACAACGCGTCGCAAAATAAAGACTCAACGCCAACAATCGATGGTCAGCAAACACGAGCTAAAGATCAGAAAATCAGGAATCAACTTCAAGTTTAAAAATTCCGACAAGGGCCAGCAGAACAGGCTTGAGGCACCGCCAGCAGCTCAGAGGACTGAGGGACAGATTCAAGCAGTTCAAGAGGTTCCTCAGGGGAAGATTGTCCCATATTCTCCATCTCCAGCAGCAGAGCAGTCTTCAGCCACGGGCAGGGTTTATGCAGTTGTAGGCGTATAAAATTGCTTATAGGTCCCTTAGCACAGCTCGGCACAAACCGACGAACCATCGGGCGACGTATCCAAACACGAGCGTCAGTCCACAACGCCGAAGCCAAGTGACACGCAACGAAGTGGATTAACGAGGCGACGAGGTTAACAAATCGCACGTAAGCAACAGAATGCATCCATTCGCGTGTGGAATCAAGCCAACAGTTCGGTGAGTCAACGAGTCATCCAACTATAGAACGGATTTGAACTCAAACACCGAGGCGGATTTACTGCCATATTAGGATTCGGACTGTCAAATCAGAGTCCGGATCAACAACGAAGCGGGTTTACTGCCAAATCAGGATTCAGATCAACAAATCAGAGTCCAAATCAACCACGAGACCGAAAAAAACGGCAAAACCCTCGGTGGCCGAGCCACCTATAGGTGGCTCGGCCAAAGCCTAGCCACCTATAGGTGGCTAGGTGGCCGAGCCACCTATAGGTGGCCGGCCCAGATCTGTGCCAAGGCACAGATCTGAGAGCCTATAAATAAGAGGCCTTGGCTCATTTTTGGAGGGTGGGAAATTTTGGAGGCGAAGCTCTGCTGGATTCAAGGCTCAGAACTAAAAAAGATTAAAGCTTTGGGACTTTGAGGACTTGCTCATCCAGATCCGGTGCTCGGCGATCGCCAACGCCAAATAAGGCAAGAGTTCGAGAGGAACCGGATCTCAGATCTACGTAGTCATCCTCCGGATCAAAGCTTGGCCTTTGATCCCGAGAACTAGGGCGATTATTTCCTTGGTGAATTAATCCCCCCCGGCTATTATTTCATTCGCGAAATAATACCCATCAAATCGTGTAGATCCGACAGGCGAAGAACCCACAAAAGCGAGTGACCGCAAAACAGGAGCTCGCGATTCGTTCGACACAAAAGGAGAAAGTTGTAATTTTTATTTCTTTTTTGATTTTGTTGTAACCGGATCTTATAAAAAGACCGGATCTTTGTAACCGATTAACTGTTATCAAGGAGTGTGCAATGGAATCAATGAAAGCTACAATTTTTCCCGCGAACAGATCCAGGGTCGAAAAGTGCATGAGCGGTGAATGAACATATGGGAACTGTACCTTCCACCACAGATGGTGATGCTTGTGCATCCTTCCTTGTCAGAGCAAAAACCTTCCACCACAGATGGTGATGCTTGTGCATCCTTCCTTGTCAGGGCAAAAACTCTTCCTTGGTTCCTTTGGTTCTGCTGCACACTCTGGTTGGACTGAGCCTTCCGCTGGGGAGCATTTGATTGCTGTGAGGCATTAGCTCGAGCCGCGTGATCTCCTCTTGGTGCTCGCTCTGTTATTGCTTGATTCCTCAAGGTTGGACAATCTATCTTGAAGTGCCCAGGTTGACCACACTCGAAACATGCACGATGAAGTCTGCAATATCCAGAGTGATGATTGCCACATCTAGGGCACGCTGCTGACTTATTTGGCTGATTTGCTCGATCACGACGAAAGGGAAATTTTGCTGTCGCTGACCTCCCGGGCTGATTCGATGCTGACTTATCGGTTGTGGGACCTCCTTCTGTTCGTGGGCGTTTAACTAAACTCTACTTCTTATTGCGGATCTCCTGATACTCTAGCAGGTCTTTCTCAATTTCAAACGCAGTCTCCACCAGTTCTGCGTAGTTCCTGATTCTGAGGGCCACTAGTTTCCCTCTGATATTTCCCCTGAGTCCCCTTTGAAACTTCTTAGCCTTATCTGATTCTTCAGCGATCAAATGTGGAGCAAACCTTGATAGTTGAGTAAACTTAGCCTCATACTCTTGGACCGTCATGTTATTTTGTTGCAAACCTTGAAATTCAATAGCCCACTGATCCCTAACACTCTCCGGGATATATTTCTTATTCATAAGCTCCACAAATCTATCCCAATCAATCTGTCTCTGGGCAGCCCTTTCTAATCTTAAGGTTGTCTTCCACCAATGTTCAGCTTCCCCTCTGAACATGAAGGCGGCAATTGACACCTTTTGCTCCTCTGTGCAACTTAAGACTGAAAATATCTTCTTCATTTGTAAAATCCAATCCTCCTCATCCAGGTCAAGCTCTCATCCAAGTGGAATTCCCTCTTGGAACTCATCAAGTAGGGGCTATTGTGCTACCTCAAATTCCCACTCCATAGGCTCCTCCGCTGGATCCTCATCCTCCATAGGGTTCTCCTCGGGGTCCTCCTCCTTGGGATCCTCCTCCATGGGGTCCTCCTCCTCGAGGTCTTCCTCTATAGGGTCCTCCTCGGGGTCCTCCTCCTCGGAATCCTCCTCTATGGGGTCCTCCTCCTCAGAGTCCTCCTCTTCAAGGTCCTCATTCTCAAGCTCGCCACTCTTCGCCAATTGCCCACGAGTGTGATGGCTAATCGAAGAGTAATCCACTCTCTCCCCAAATGTCTCCTCCGGGTCAGTCTCCTCAGAGCTGATCTCCCAATCCTCTGAAAGTGTTGACCACACCTCCCCGCTGCTAATGGATCCTTCCATCTCAGAAACACTCGAATCTGAATCTGCCATTCCTACCAGAAGTAACCTATCAGCCTCCAATGGTACAAAACCAACCTAATAGAAATCTAGATATCACAAGAATGTCATGGAAAGATAATTCCTCCATGACTTGTGTTTGACACCGACTAGAAAGATCCCTACGTCCCCTAGGTATTTCAATGTAGGACTCTTAAGGTGTCAACCTGTGCTCTGATACCACTGTGTAACGCCCCTCCTCTGGGAGGTACATAAAAATTTGAGCATGACCTATCTGTAATAAGAAGGGTCGACCTGCTAAATCTTTATGCACATCACAACATAGATATACTGAAGGGCGAAAAATAAAGCAGTAGAGAGGCATATGCAATACCCAAGATCACGAGGTTGACAGCAGAGTCCATTGAATACCAAAATAGAAGAGAACTAAAGGGTAATACAAAATATTACAATAATAGCAGTGGCTACAAAATTAATACATGTTTTATAAGTCAAAGGTACTACAAAAGTGAACATAAATTAACCCCTATTAAGATTTTCCTCTGGAGCTAATCTTCAAATTCAGGGTCTGCAATGCCCTTATCCTTGCTAGTTGTATGACTTGCGAGTGGATTCAGAAACATAGGGGTGAGCCTAAGGCCCAATAGGTAACCATAAAAATCTCGGGTACAATCCAAGGGAACGAATGAAAATGATAGACATAGATATCAAACTTGAACAACGGGATCTCAACATTAAGTTGCTATTCTTATATCGTAATCATTGACCGAAGTGAAATAACATGTAAAGATGAATAATCAAGGTCTAATATTCAGGATTCCAAACTCCCCAATCATGGGATAATCAATAAACCGCGCATGCTTTTATACACCCACCGGTGAGCGTCCTCACACAGGGCATTGTCCCACCGGGACACTATAACATTACCACCCACCGGTGAAGCTTACTTCACACAGGGCATAATCCATGAATATAGACAATCAAGCATCAACGAAGAGAGGAATACTATCATTATCAATAGTTGAACCATCGAATCAATTCGAATTGTTGCAATGAAATCATTCAAGGATATCGAAGGTATAAAACTGAAATAAACAACATTAGGATAGCAATGATTAACCAATCAACAACGAGCCCATGCATGAGGTGAATCAAATAGGAATATTATAAAAGTGATAAGATATACAATTAGCATGGGAAACTAACTCGCAGGAATTTCAAGAAAGTAATCAATCGAACTCTCAAAGACTTGAGAGGAAACAATGAAAGGTTACTTACCGATTATGTCGGGATCCTCTCGGCCAACGAATGAATCCAAGATTCTCTGTCCTATATATGCATGTATACCCACATGAGATTCTAGACACTATGTCTTTTAAAACTTTAACTTAAAACTTATATCATGGTCACATGAGATTCTAGACACTATGTCTTTTAAAACTTTAACTTAAAACTTATATCATGGTATAAGCTACATCCTAGATGATTGCATCTAATATCTCTAATATGCACAGCAACCTAAGTAGTGTACATGCAGCAGATTTAGGTGAATAGAAGGTACAGTAATTGATATCCAAAATATATGAAACTAGTCTCAAATGACTCCATTATGAGTTTAATTTCAGAATATAAAACTTTTACATCAATGCATGGTGTATAGTAAGAGTCATGCTCTCAGAAAACTACACCTATCAAAACTGTAGCAGAAAAACAGAGATCATCATTTGGGATGAATAATTTATTTCGGGTACTTAACTATATCCCAAAGAGCTCATACTTGGTATGTAAGTAATATTATGGATTAGCTTCCATGTCCCATGAGTTTCATCAATTTTGCATTTTTAAAATGCATGTTACATGCAAAACAACACAGGGGGGTAGACTGGAATTTCCAGCACATACGCTAGCTATTAGAACTAGGTTTAGGCCTACCAAACGTTATTAAAATTAATTCAAAACCCTATCAACAGAAATACAATTGAGTCTAGTTTTAGAAATAGAAAGAATTTCATGCATGCATGGTATATGTTGAGATATATGCTCTTTACAAAGGACATGACTCAAGCAGACAGTTTCAGACACATGCACTGAGTTAAACCATACTTTTAAACTAGTAAATGATCTTAGAATTAAACAAACAAGAGAAAGTCTAGTTTTTATAACAGAAAGAATTTCTTCATTTGGATATATACAAAGAAAGTTATGATCTGTTTAGTGGTAGTGTATCTTGCTGGAAATTTCTGCACGAAATTTCTGTTTCAAGATAAATTGACATGCATGCCCTAAAATGTTACATGCAAGACTAAATCCAAATTAACTATATAATTCAGTTCTAACATCCTTAATAACAACATGCAACTGAGAGTTTTACCTAGGGTTTTGACTTTGCCCCACTTCCTCCACCAAAGCCCTCAACTACCTTCTTTCTCCACTCCTTCTTCTTCAATGTTCTTGAGAGATGAAAGCTTTTGGAAATCTTTTATTTTTTTTTTTCAAGAGGAGAGGTGCTGGAGACGTTCAGAGGAGAGGGAGGAGATTTTTAAGAGATTTTTCTTCTTAAATGGCAAAGTGAGAGGTGGAGGGCACATATATATAAGCCCATGTGAAGAGAAATCCTCAATTTGGCCAAAGTTGAGGGGTTTTATGCAAAATTTCCCCCACTAACATGGCTGAACAAATATAATAACTATGTTAATTAGAGAGTTTCACATTAGGTATTTAATGATTTGGTTATCTCTAATCAAGGTTTAAAGCATGGTTAACTTAGGTTTACATGCTAAGTTTGTATGCATGCTATGACTTAGTTAACTAGATCACAATATGAGAATTAGCTAAGTTAAATTCTCATACTAGAAGATTATATGAGATGCAATGAAGAAAAGCATCTACTAAAATATGGATTGGTATCGGTAACGGTATCCGATCAATGAAAGGAAAAAAAATTTGGAATGTTACAGTATTAATTTTTGTATTATTTATTACATTATTTTATGTATCATACATAGTGTTTTATTGTGTGTTTTTCATTAAAAATATATACCATTACTTATATATTTTCAATTTTTCAAATCATGTTATTAAGTGTTTTGTATTGCTCTAGACTCCACATATACATTACATAGCATATCTGATATTCAGATTATTTTCTTGTATTACTTTGGCATATCTATATGGTGTATGTGTGCACTTTTTCTGTCATGCCATTTGTCATTTACTTATGTTATAGATTAATATATATTGTTCATATTTTTAATAAGTTCATGATTTTAATATTCTACATATGCAGTATATTCCTATCATTTACATTTTCAGTACATGGTTTCTTATGCTAGTTTTGTCTTGTTTAGGTTATTTTAGTATGTTCACATTGTTTTCATTATTTCTAAGAGTGATGTATTTCTATTTTGTTATTCAGGTATTATTTATATTGCTATGTTTAGAGTTGAGTTACTAATTATATAGTTATTTTGTTACATTAATTATTATCCTTTTATAATTAATATAAGAGGTTATTCTAAATAGCATTTGTGGGTATGTATAGTATCTATTCATAGTTTGTTTATAGTGTATTTGCATATTTGTTGTTTGTTTGCTTCGTTTTCGATATGTATTGTTTTGTCATTGTGGAAATATACATTGTATACGCGTGTTATTTTTCAGTACTTATTTTATGGTATTTTTAGATTTTTACGTCTTTTATTGTGTTATTAGTTGTTCATTCTCTATTCATTATTTTTGTTTACTTGTGTTGTGTTTTATTTTTTTATTATTTTATATTTACTATTCTCTTTTTAATTATAGTGTATTTACATATATTATTATATTTATGATGTATATTTTTTATTGATTTATAGTCATTCATAATTTCTAGTATCAACTTTGTCTAATCGTGTTCTGTTTCATGTATTATCAGTGTTTATGTTCACATGTTCATCAATCATTCATGGTATGTTTATTTACAATATCTAGGTATTTTTATTATACGAATTTATGCCCTACTTATGTTTTCATTTGTTTATAAATCTATTTTATCTTCCACAGTTCATGTTTTATGTATTATACATTTTAATTTATATATATTTATGCTAATTGTATTTATGTGATTTTTGACTACTATACAATATACTACTATGTCTGAATTGATTTTATATAATGATAATTATTATTGATGTATCTTGTTTATATTTATTATTTTACCTTATGAATATTACTAATATTTTTGGTTTATTATATTGTTTGTCGAATACATATATGATTATGTCCTTATTATGTCTTATATAATATGTCTATTTTGAATCGCCTGCATACTCTTACGTCTATTTTTATCATATAATATTTTATGACTATTTACATGTCTCTTATGTTGTCTCTTATATTTATCTAAACTATATATATGTTTGATTCTTTACTATTTTGTTTTGGTTACATACTCTTTAAATATTTCTTTTGCTTTCGCTGGTATATAATTCACCTGTTAATTGTATTGTGTTTTTATGTTTTTTATTTTATCATATTTATCATTTGTTTACGTATGAGTGACTTATATTTTGTCTTTTATTTCTTTTATGCTTTTCTTTTATTATTTTTATTATTTAGTTGATATGCTTTATCATATATTTTAGTGATTGACAACTTTTGAATCATGTATTTATATCATATATCATATTTTGAATGTTATATGTTTGTTATATTTTACCAATTCTGTGTTATTGATTATGTTTTAACACTGTGATGTGTTGTCTTATGATACTATATAAATAATATCATGTTGATATTCTGTTTTTCTATGATTGTATACTTGTTGTTGACTTCTTTGCTATTAAACTATGTTGACTGATACTTATATTTTAGTTTGTGCCCAGATGTTGTATTATTTTATAATTTGATATGTATCAACTATTTTATTTACTATATACATGCTTCTTTATACATGTGTAATCTTTTTTCAATATATGTTCACTCTCTTTATATTACACATACATCATTCTTATTATTTATATTATATACCATACTTTCTTATGACCTTATGTATATATATATTCCCTTGATGATTTGCGTACTTTTTATACTTCTGCTTTATCATTATTCCTGCTTATTTTATATTCTTTGACTATACATTATTGATTTATACTATATACATTTTACTATTAACTGTTATCATCATATTCTGTTTGTTTGACTTTGTATTTGACATGGCCATATAACGTATATTTGATATTGATGTCTAATGCATTCTCATAACACGTTTCATGCCATGTATGTACAATATGTGTGTTGATGTTCATGAACACACAGTCGATGAGGGTCTTCCGTTGATGATGGAGGCCGGGAGGATAAAAGGTAGGGCCGACTCCTCCTCCGACTCTAAGCCTGATTCTGAGCTCGCGGGGTGTTATGATAACCTGCACATGTGAGAATCGCAGGAGTACGGGGCTAGTTTCTCTCGTGGTACCTCCAACGGTCAAGTCAGCTGGAGAGCTTGAGGGAGGTTTTTTAGGAGGTCCCTGGGCCATTGAGGTCCTTGTAGGGGGATCCTATTTTAGAGTTGAATTTCTTTTTATGTAAAGAAAAAGGGGAGTAAAGTTCAGATGTAAAAAGAAGAGGAGATCCAGCACCCTGCCCTTACCCTCCTTACCTCCTTTTATAGTCTATTGCCTCTGAGATTTTGGTTTTTCTTTTGCACAGGAGGACAGTTGCAGGGTGAGCAGATGGGCTACTGAGTCATCCTTCTCCTTCCAGATGTCGGCTGGCAATTAGAAGGGAAGTCATTCGAATACAGGAGATAGATGTCCTCTCAGTATCCTGGATTTGACAGATGAGGTAGGGCAGAGGATAGGCCTGTTGCTTAGTTGTCCTTCCCCCTCCATATGGCAGCTGGTGATTGGAGGGGAAGTAATTCGAACCCAGAAGGGTATCATAGCCATCCCAGAGAATTGACTTGTGAGTAGAATAAGCGGCTTATGCAGGAGATTTGTCAGAGCAGAGATCTCGATGGGACTGATCAATACTAATGTGTCGATTGACATTTGCAGTGAGCTTGGTCGGATATTATCCTTTAGTCGAGGCGGGTTGATCTGTGAGTCATCATTATGATTGGCCGACCCGATAGTCGAGTGAGCTTTGGGTCGAGTGTATGGTCGAGACGTCTGCTCGAGGAGTCGTATTAATTACGATGGACCGACTGGACCCGCACTTCGAGTCGGTCATGATGACTCTTGGTCGAAAGATGGCTCGTCTGCTCGACTGGCCGATAGACTTGACCTCGGCTGTGCTTTAAAGCCGGTTTGGACTATGGCTTTTTTAAGCATATGCAGATAATCTCTTGATACTTATCTTTAGATGGTAAATTACCATAACAGTTAGCCTCTTTCATTCAGAGTTGACTTTAGTCGGGTCCGAGTGAAATAAGTATGAGTTTGCTTGGGGTGTTGAGACTTTTTAGCCAGTTGATCGTGGTTGGAGACGTAGCGTGGGATTTGCTAACCGCCAATCTTCTGTAAATTAATGATGTTGGTATTGGGAACCTCTTTTTTCAAAGGAAACGAGGCATCGTAGGTAGAGTGAATGGCGCCTTTACTTGCCAATTGGTTGGCATAAGCTACGAGCGGCGGTTGGCCTTTTTGAGCGATTCGTTTCCGATTTCCAAAACGGATCTTCCTTAGTAACTCCAGGACCGCGCCTCTTGAATTCTCCTGCATGCTTCTTCGGAGGCTTATAAATAAATCCTGGCGCTGTTTTGAAAGAACACTCTATATCAGGAATATTTCTCCTTGTTAATTCTTCCTTCCTTCTAAGATATTTTTATCATGGATTTTACTCAGAATGACCGCGAGAAGAAACTCAGGGTCCTGTATCTATCTAGGTCGAGGATGACTTTGGATGAGGCAAACTGGCTGCATGATAAATATGACATTTCTCGTGTGACGATGATCGTGGGGGCACCGGACAGCCTTACTCCGATGCATATGCATGGGGAGGATCGGGTGCCTCTTTATCTGGCACATCTGCAATATGGACTACGCCTGCCATTACATCCCTTCGTCAGGGAAGTTTTTGCAGCTCTGGGGGTTTACCTCTGCCAATTTCACCCACACGCCATTCATATTTTGATGGCGTTTATTGACGCCTGCTCCGAGGCGGAAGTGGTGCCCAGTATTAGTTTGTTGGGACATGCGGTTAGTGTGGGGTCTGCCGAGGGAGATCCCCACTATTTTTTCCATTATCGGGGTGATTTTTGTTCGGACTCCGACCTCCCAGAGCTGGACGAAGAATGGAAGAGGTTCTTTGTCTGGGTGTTTGGTGCTGATAACATGTTGTCCTGCTCAGGTTGGCCTGAAGTGCAAGAGAACATGTTGGAGCCAAGGGCTCTTAGTGATCTCAAGGCTGGAGATCTTGAGAAGCTCCGGTGTCGCCTTGGTCTTCAGGATGTTAGACCCTAGAGGGGGGGGGGGGGGGATTAGGGTCTTATGCTAAAGGTGATATATCCTACCAAAGAGATATACAATATGATATATGCAAGGATATGTAAACTAACACGAGGGGTAAACCATATGAACTAGATAGTGGATCATATAAATAATGAGCAATGCACAATGGCGATATAAGATATGAACATAAATATGAAAGAACGCCAAGCCAAACTCAAACAAGCAATATGATCACGGAGTGCGGCCCTTCCGTCCTACGTCTCCGCTCCCCACTCCCGGGGAGAAATCCACTATCACAATCCGGTTTGGAAGCCGGAACTTCTACACACTCGGTTTACAAGCTTACCGAAAACTCTCACACAACAAATACTATGCAATCACACTCTACACCCTCACAAGTATTGGACCTAGCCGTGTCTTCCTCAAGTGCTCGGTTACAACCTCTCCCTAGGTTCGTCAACCGACGTCACTCCTCTTGGGACGATCCCCGACTCTCACCACACACTCCTCTCGGTGTACAAGTGTATTACAAAGTGTATCCTCACAATTAGGCTTAATATAATAAATGTTTGTTCTCTACTATGGATGAGAACACAATGAAAGCTCACACTCAATTGTTACAACTCTCACCAACCCAAATATACTATGTATGAAAATACAATAAGCTTAATATGGGTGTGTGTAACAATGAGATAATATAATCAAATCTAAACTCAATATAAAAACTAGCTTTAAAGAAAGATAATCAAATAACTAAGCAAATGTAAAGCTAGATAAGAGTTTAGAAAACTTTTCAATAGATCAAGAGGTGGAGGGAGAATAGTTGGAAGCTCAAACTTCAATAGATGATCTCCTCAAGCTCTTGTGGAATTTTCTTCACAAACAAACTCTTGAAACAAACTTAAAAACCCTTCAACAAACTTGTAAAACTCTTTTTAAAACTCTCTTAAACATCCATAAGAAACAATGAAAGTTGAGGGCTTTTTATAGCCTCTTAAACCAGCCACAAACCCCCAAAAACCGAAAATATCAAAAACTAGCCGTTACTAGCCATTATAGGCTGAAAAGACCAAAATACCCCAAATTCCAGCATTCTGGAAATTTGCGTATCTGACTTTGTAAAATCAATTAAAAATAGTAAATTAACTCCTAAAATTATGATATTTTGTGGGAATGTTTAAAACATGTATATGAACATGTTAGAGAAAGAATTTCTTAAAAATAACTTCCCAGTTGAGAGAAATAAATGTTTGAACATAGATATATAGTTTCTAAAAGTCTGCTGACATACACGATTTTGTAAAATCAATTGGGTACAGTAAATCAACTCTAAAAATAGTAAAACTTGCTCTTGTAAAATTTGCTCCCCAAACCAAACTCTTGTAAATGCTTAAAAGCTTTTTAAACAAACACCAAAAACAAACTTAAACCCTTGATTAAAACTTTCTTAAACTTGTTTTAAAACTCTCTTTTCATTAGTCAAAAAAGAGATCAGCAATGGGGAATTTATACCCACTCAAGATCTCAACAAAAACCCCAAACAAAATGACAAAACAGTCCCCAGAGGACAGCTCAGAAAAATAACCGTTAGTGTCTAACAGATCTATTGTCGGTCGACCGAAAATTTCGTCGGTCGACCGATGAGAGCAAAAACACGAAGAAAACAAACTGGACCATCGTCGGTCGACCGGTGCGGTCGACCGATGGAGCTTTCGGTCGACCGGATCGGTCGACCGACCAACTCTCTGTCGCATGGTAAGAAATAAACAAATGATCGGTCGACCGGTGCGGTCGACCGAAATCTGACACATGAAAAACCAGATATGCTGATTTTAAAAAACTGTTTAAAAAATATCAAATAAATTGGGAAATGTATATAAACATGTAAATGAACATGTTACAAAAAGAATTTTCCAAATTGCATTTCCCATTTGTGAAAAATCATCATTTTGTAAAATAGTTCAAAACACGAAAATGTAAACATGTGAAATTTGATATTTTGGCTAAACCATGTTTTGAAACTTTGCACAATGGTTATATAGACTTAATAAAATATGTATATGATTATTGTTAAGTCTAAAAACAATGAATACCATATTTTCACAAAAATTGCATATTCTATGCAATATTTTCAAAAACACAATTGTAAATATGAAATATGTGATTTCATATTTATAAACATGAAAACCCAAAAACATATGTATGTATATATATAAAACTATATATATATATATATAGAAACCAA
>NC_033794.1:5305546-5327925 GCF_001876935.1 Asparagus officinalis | reverse complement strand
AGTCTATGTATTCAAAAATCATAGTGTTAAGTCTAAAAGAATTCATTCTTTAGCACAACGTCACATGCAGAACAGACTTAAACAATCTGCATGCTAGCCCGATTCAAACGGTAGTCGGTAAAGGCTTATCAAATCCGTTGATGGCTGAGGGTTTGCCAAAAATCCTATGCAGGTTTTCAGGCCCACCAGCTTAATGGACGTGAGCCAAGACTTGAAACGAATAAGCTGAAGACAAGTCTCAAAGACTTAGTCAAAAATGCATGAAAGTCACCTCCGCGTTTCAAGTCAAAATGCCGAGGTCAGACCCGCGATGCAAAGACGATAACGCCAAAGTCATAGTCGCGTTTCAAGTCAAAATGCTGAGGTTAGACCAGCGATGCAAAAACCAAACGCTAAGGTCAGACCCGTGGTACAAAAATCATGACGCCGAGGTCACACCCGGGTTCCAAATTAAAAATGCCAAGGTCAAATCCGCGTTACAAAAATCATGACGCCGAGGTCACAACCGGGTTTCAAATCCAAAACGCCGAAATCAGCCCCGCGTCTCAAGTCCAAAACGCAGGGGTCCACCCCCGCATTCCAGAAGCAGGATTATGACGCATACCTTCACAAAGGTCCTACGTGGCAGATCCCTTCAACCAAGATGCCTTCAAAGCAAGTGCAGAGAACGACTCCTTTACGACAAGGAATCAACAGCTCTAAGATCAGAGTTAAGATCCAAAGTATTCCGGAAATTCGTCCCAGTCAACCGCGAACTTTCGAAAACTTTGGAGGGGGTTCTGTAGGCTGTCTAAAAATCACAATAGATAGCTTATCCCCTATCAAACACTGATGATGGAAGTTACAATCTGACGACTTCCAGAAGGCTGTAATCTGAAGACTTTCGTGTAGATTGCTGAAGGTTACAATCTGACGACCTTCACGATAACTGATGGAAGCTCTAATTCAATAGCCTTCACAATCAACATCGGGAGTTACAATCTGACGACTCTCATATTCTCAAGGAGCCAAGATGAAGATTACAAGACAATGATCTTTGCAACGCTATGACAAAAGAGATTACTTGTTGATAATCTCTTCAAGGCAAGACGCGGAGGTCCTCCCCGTATATCAACACCAAGACGCGGTGATCCTCCCCGTATATCAACACCAAGACGTGGTGATCCTCCCCGTGTGTCAACAATAAAACGCCAGGGTCGAAACCCGCATCACAACATCAAAACGCCAGAGTCGAAACCCGCGTTACAATATCAAAACGCCAGGGTCGAACCCCGCGTTACAACATCAAAACGCCAGGGTCGAAACCCGCGTTACAACATCAAAACGCCAGGGTCGAACCCGCGTTACAACAAGCCAAAACGCGAGTGACCCTCGCGTTCATTGGTGTTCAGCCAACACCCAACCTCGCGTCTCAATTCAAAGACGCGAGGTTAGGGTCCTGAACGCCAACGTTGGCGTTTGACTCATTCAACATGAGTTGAACGGTTCTAAAACCGTTTCACACGATTTGAGGGCGGTTACACCCCACTTAGGAGAGATTTAAGGGGCGGTTTCACCCCCTTAATCCTCTATAAATAACTGAAGATCAATTCAGTTCAAGCCCTCCTTTTTCGGTTGGATTTTCTGGGCTTGGATCGACCACTGGAGAGAGGTTTTTTGAGGAGATCGGCATCATCTTCCAACGAAGATCATCTTCAACTTCAGCAACAGGGAGCCTCTGTCCTTGGCTTATTAACCGATCTTCGGTTCAAATCAAACCGATCTTCGGTTCAAATCAACTCTTTTTCAAGAGTTCAAACTCGATCAGAGTTATTAACTCATCAAGAGTTTTAAACTTGCCACGCAAGTTCTCCACAACGTCAAATCGTGAGGAGAAGACATCGTTCCAGTGAATCAAAACGTGCGGATCGTCAACGGAGAGCAAACTCGACGCAAGCATTCGGGGGAGGCACTCCATCGCCACCGTGAAGAACCCAGTTTTAAACAAAGGGGAAGAACCAATTTCGTTCTCCTCTCTTTTGTAATCAAGTTGTAATCGGAATCAAAGAAATACAAATCAAATTTTCTTTATTCTCTTCTTTGCAATTTTCCAGTGCGCCAATGCAATCACAAACAAGCGATATGATTACGGAGTTCGGTCCCCACGACCTACATCTCCGCTCCTCATCTCGAGGAGATCTCCACCATCATAACCGAATTTTCTACGTTTACCCGAACAACGTTTACACCTCACAATACGGTTTTCTAGTTTACCGAAAACTCTACAACTAACACACTCTTGTAATCCCACTCTACACCCTCTCAAATGTTGAACTAGACGTGTCTCCCTCAAGTGCTCGGTTACAACCTCTCCCTAGGTTCATCAACCGACGCCACTCCTCTTAGAACGATCCCCGACTCTCACCACACACTCCTCTCGGTGTACAAGTGTATTACAAAGTGTATCCTCACAATTAGGCTTAATATAATAAATGTTTGTTCTCTACTATGGATGAGAACACAATGAAAGCTCACACTCAATTGTTACAACTCTCACCAACCCAAATATACTATGTATGAAAATACAATAAGCTCAATATGGGTGTGTGTAACAATGAGATAATATAATCAAATCTAAACTCAATATAAAAACTAGCTTTAAAGAAAGATAATCAAATAACTAAGCAAATGTAAAGCTAGATAAGAGTTTAGAAAACTTCTTAATAGATCAAAAGGTGGAGGGAGAATAGTTGGAAGCTCAAACTTCAATAGATGATCTCCTCAAGCTCTTGCGGAATTTTCTTCACAAACAAACTCTTGAAACAAACTTAAAAACCCTTCAACAAACGTGTAAAACTCTTTTTAAAACTCTCTTAAACATCCATAAGAAACAATGAAAGTTGAGGGCTTTTTATAGCCTCTTAAACCAGCCACAAACCCCCAAAAACCGAAAATATCAAAAACTAGCCGTTACTAGCCGTTATAGGCTGAAAAGACCAAAATACCCCAAATTCCAGCATTCTGGAAATTTGCGTATCTGACTTTGTAAAATCAATTAAAAATAGTAAATTAACTCCTAAAATTATGATATTTTGTGGGAATGTTTAAAACATGTATATGAACATGTTAGAGAAATAATTTCTTAAAAATAACTTCCCAGTTGAGAGAAATAAATATTTTAAAACAGATATACAGTTTCTGAAAGTCTGCTGACATACACGATTTTGTAAAATCAATTGGGTACAGTAAATCAACTCTAAAAATAGTAAAATTTTGAGGAAAGTTTGTAAACATGTAGATAAACATGTCAAAGAAAGAATTTCTTGAATATCACTTCCCATTTATGAAAACTCATCTGTTTTGTAAAACATGCACGAACATGCACGAACGAAAAACATGATTTTGTAAATTCAATTAAACGCAACAAATCAATTTCAAACTTGATGAAACTTTGGGAAATGTTTGCAAATGTGATTTTGAACATGTTACAAAAAAGAATTTTCCAATTTGTATTTCCCAATTGTGGAATCTCATTATTTTGCAAAATCACATAAGTATGGACTTGTAAAAGCTTGATCTTGACAAAATGAGTTTAAACAAAGTTTTAAAAACTTTCCAATAGATTTATAAACTTGATAAAAGATATAAAATAATGTCGTTAAGTTTATAATCCAAAACGATGATAAACCAAACCAAACGTGTGTGTGTGTGTGATATTGAGCTTGAAGTATTAACACACATAATATAAGCCCTAAACTAATTTACCCAAGCTTGATTGGTCTTCAATAAGCTCTTCTTGGTAATCTTGCGGATGAAGCTTGAACTTGAATCTTTAACTTGAATTGTATAGGCTTCACTCCACTATTCCGCCAACCTCTATTGGATATGATCGTTGAAGCTCTATTCCATCCATCCTCAAACTCGTTGTTTGCCTAGAAAAAATACGAAAACACAAACACTAGACAAACAACATTAGAAGTAAATTGTTTGTTAAACATCATCAAAATAAGAAGGCCAACACAGGAGGCCAAAGCTTTGGACGGAGAGGAGTTTCTTGAGATGGGGTGGTCCTCCTCGTCTTCCTCCGATTCTGAAGCGACAGTCCTTCCTCCACCAATGGAGTTCTGTAAAAGAGGGGCTGATTCGGAAGGGTCGAGTTCCTCCAGGAGGCCTTTGAAGAAAATTAGGAAGGACTCTGGGAACAATGGTTCTGAGCCTTAGAAGTTTTTTTTTGTAAGCCTAGTTAGGCCTTTTGGTAAAAAATGTACAAAACTTCTTTTTGAATGAGAAACGATTTCTCCTGTCTTCTGCTTTTGAGAGCTACAAATGTTTGATAGGATAGTTGATCATGTTGTGGCTCCTTTTTTTTAAGAAGAGTGTTGATCCTTGTCGATTAGATATCATATGCAGGATAAATGGCGACGTCTTTGTTTTTTCTGTTTGGTTGGAAAATAACTTATAAAAGTTGACTCTGGGGCTTTGTCTTTGGTTTGTCTAGGTGGGGAACCATAGATTTGATTTCCGACTTGTGGAGTCTTCGTACTTTAGGCAACTCCGGATGGGGAGCCAAGTCCTTCGGAACCAACTAGGAAGTCATTGTACCTTGGTTGACTCCTAGATAAAGAGCCAAGGGCTTTGTTCCGACTGAGAAGTCGTTTTGCCTTAGACTTATTCTTTATGAAGAGTCAAGGGCTTTGTTCCGACTGAGAAGTTTTTTTGCCTTGGACTTATTCTTTATGAAAAGCCAAGGACTTTGTTCCGACTGAGAAGTCGTTTTGCCTTGGACTTATTCTTTATGAAGAGCCAAGGGCTTTGTTCCGATTGAGAAGTCATTTTCCCTAGGTTTTATCCTAAGAAGGTACCAATGTCTTGAGCACTATGGACTATGAGAGCAGAAGGAATCGAACCATATGTTGTGCCTTAGGCTTACCTTTAAGAAGAGCCAATGGCTTTATTCTAACTGAGGAGTCGTTGTGCCTTAGTTTTATCCTAAGAAGGTACCAAGGTCTTGACCACTATGGAAGATGAGAGCATGAGGAATCGAACAATATGCTGTGCCTTGGGCTTACTTTTAAGAAGAGCCAAGGGCATTGTTCCGACTGAGGAGTCGTTGTGCCTTGGTTTTACCCTGAGAATGTACCAAGGTCTTGACCACTATGGACGATGAGAGCAGAAGGAATCGAACTATATGTTGTGCATTGGGCTTACCTTTAAGAAGAGCCAATGGCTTTATTCCGACTAAGGAGTCGTTGTACCTTGGTTTTACCCTGAGAAGGTACCAAGGTCTTGACCACTATGGACGATGAGAGCAAAAGGAATCGAACCATATGTTATGTCTTGGACTTATCTTTAGGAAGAGCCAAGGGCTTTGTTTTGACTGAGGAGTTGTTGTGCCTTGGTTTTACCCTGAGAAGGTACCAAGGTCTTGACCACTATGTACGATGAGAGCAGAAGGAATCGAACCATATGTTGTGCCTTGGGCTTACCTTTAAGAAGAGCCAAGGGCTTTATTCCGACTGAGGAGTCGTTGTGCATTGGTTTTACCCTGAGAAGGTACCAAGGTCTTGACCACTATGGATGATGAGAGCAGAAGGAATCGAACTATATGTTGTGCATTGGGCTTACCTTTAAGAAGAGCTAATGGTTTTGTTCTGACTGAGGAGTCATTGTGCCTTGGTTTTACCCTGAGAAGGTACTAAGGTCTTGACCACTATGGACGATGAGAGCAGAAGGAATCGAACTATATGTTGTGCCTTGGGTTTACATTTAAGAAGAGCTAAGGGCTTTGTTCCAATTGAGGAGTCGTTGTGCCTTGGGCTTGTCCTGAGGAAGCGCCAGGACCTTATGATCGACTGAGGGGTCATGGCACCTTGGGCCTATCCTGAGGCGGTGCCAGGGTCTTGTGACTGACTGAGGAGTCGTTGTGCCTTGGTTTTACCTTGAGAAGGTATCAAGGTCTTGTGACCGACTGAGGAGTCGTTGTGCCTTGGGCCTGTCCTGAGGCAGCGCCAGGGCCTTGTGACCGACTGAGGGGTCGTGGCGCCTTAGGCCTATCCTGAGGTGGAGCCAGGGTCTTGTGACCGACTGAGGAGTCGTTGTGCCTTAGTTTACCTTGAGAATGTATCAAGGTCTTGTGACCGACTGAGGAGTCGTTGTGCCTTGGGCCTATCCTGATGTGGCGCCAGAGCCTTGTGACCAATTGGGGGTCATGGCGCCTTGGGCCTGTCCTTCGGCAGTGCCAGGGTCTTGTGACCGACTGAGGAGTTGTTGCCTAGACGACTAGGTCTTTAATGTCTTTCTTTTTATTTGATATTTTCATTGATTGTTTGAAATTTATACATAACAGAGTATAGTTCACTCATACTCATCGCTCGGGTGATGTCAAAATCTTGTTTCTTTGCTCAGATGCATTTTAAAGACGACTTCTTGTTGGGGACAGGGTCACTGAGACGGAGCTTCCTTGGCTGTTTCTTTTCACCTGTGAACTTTCCAGTTTCGATGAGAGCGAGCTGTTGCTTCATTGGCTGTCTTTGTTGCCAAACTGAGGAATGCCCAGAATCAGGGGGGTTGTTCTTCCTCTCGAGGGTGAGTTGTTTGGCTTTGGACGTTGTGGAGTTGTTGGCATATTTGTCATCTCATCAGCCAATGACCTTTCTGTACTTTGAGTTTTTACTGAGGTCCTTGCTGGTCGACGGTGGACATGGGGATTTTCAACAGATCTTGCTTGTCCACAGTCGGTTGCTCTGTTAAGCCTAGTATTCCGTTGTTTGAGCTTTTGGAAGATGTTGCTCGACGGGGGAGACTCAGGCAACTTTTATGATGGGGGCTTCTTATTAGTGATAACCCCATGCGCCGAAGCTTTGTTCCCTAGAATTTGATGGGATCATGACTTCCCCTTGGGGTTTCTAGGGATAGCGATGACCGGACCATCCTATAAATAGAGGAGCCTTCTTGTAAGGGGAGTACAAGTCACATGCTTCGACTACCAGTTCTTACTTCGACTCTAGCGGTTCTGAGCATTTGTAGGGGGCCGAGGCTGTTAATCTTCCTGAGAAGACCAGTTGGTGAGCCCTCGAGTTTTCCTCGCAATCTCACCCTGGGTGAGGAAAGACTCTCCTTTGAAGGTGGTGATGGTCCGAGGAGCCGGCCACAGACTCCATCGTTACTCCTTGTTTGTGTGAGTTATTGCTTATGGGAGCTTGAGCGATGCTGGATCTGATCGTAACCCTTAGGGTTCTGTTTGCGATCCAACCCTAGGCTTCTTGGCTGTCCAGACGGTGGGGTTTTTATTTGTGGCGGCGATAGGGAGCCTGTGCTTCATTCTCAAGCCAGACAAACACCATAGTGGTGTGTCTTTTCTAGGAGGGCTTTCGGGGTTCCACTTGGCAAATACTCCCCAGAAAGCTATTTGAGCCCTCGAGGGCTACGCCTATGTTGGCTCCTCATAGCCATAGGCTAATCCTCCTTAGCTTGAATGATACGATTCCAGGCTTTGTTTAGCTTGAATGGTGCAATTTCGGTACCTTTTCTCAAGAATAGATAGGATTAGGCCCCTGCTCAGAATTAGGCTTTTCTTCTCAGAGAAGAAAGTGGGCCCCACAGTGGGCGCTAAATTGTTGATGTCCGTGAACACACAGTCGGGTCTTCCATTGATGATGGAGGCTGGGAGGATAAAAGGTGGGGCCGACTCCTCCTCCGACTCTAAGCCTGATCCTGAGCGCGCGGGGTGGTCTGATAACCTGCACATGCGAGAACCATAGGAGTACAGGGCTAGTTTCCTCCGTGGTACCTCCGACGGTCAAGTCAGCTGGAGAGCTTGAGGGAGGTTTTTTAGGAGGTCCCTGGGCCATTGAGGTCCTTGTAGGGGGGTCCTATTTTAGAGTTGAATTTCTTTTTATGTAAAGAAAAAGGGGATTAAAGTTCAGATGTAAAAAGAAGCAGAGATCCAGCCCCCTGCCCTTACCCTCCTTACCTCCTTTTATAGTCTATTGCCTCTGAGATTTTGGCTTTTCTTTTGCACAGGAGGACGGTTGCAGGGTGAGCAGATGGGCTGCTGAGTCATCCTTCTCCTTCCAGATGTCAGCTGGCGATTGGAAGGGAAGTCATTCGAATACATGAGAGAGATGTCCTCTCAGTATCCTGGATTTGACAGATGAGGTAGGGTAGAGGATAGGCCTGTTGCTCAGTTGTCCTTCCCCCTCCATATGGTGGCTGGTGATTGGAGGGGAAGTTATTCGAACCCAGAAGGGTATCATAGCGATCCCAGAGAAGTGACTTGTGAGTAGAATAAGCGGCTTATGCAGGGGATTTGTCAGAGCAGAGATCTCGATGGGACTGATCAATGCTGTTGTGTCGATTGACATTTACAGTGAGCTTGGTGGGATCTTATCCTTTAGTCGAGGCGGGTTGATCTGCGAGTCATCATTATGATTGGCCGACCCGATAGTCGAGTGAGCTTTGGGTCGAGTGTATGGTCGAGACGTCTGCTCGAGGAGTCATCTTAATTACGAGGGACCGACTGGTCCCGCACTTCGAGTCGGTCATGATAACTCTTGGTCGAAAGATGGCTCGTCTGGTCGACTGGCTGATAGACTTAACATCGGCTGTGCTTTAAAACCGGTTTTGACCATGGTTTTTTTAAGCCTATGCAGATAATCTCTTGATACTTATCTTTAGATGGTAAATTACCATAACAACGTGAATTTACATTCATATTTTTCTCATCTTCTTTATTTATAGAATATTATATCTAAATGATGCTTTGTATAGAATGTTTTATTACTTATTTATATGTGTGCTATAAATATTTTATATTTACTTTATATAATTAAATATCACTTTATGTTTATGGTGATAACTTAGTGTTTTATTATAACGAATTGTATATTTGTATTCACATATCTCTAGTGTTTTTATTATAACAAATTGTATATTTATATTGTGATAACTTAGTGTTTGTGTGTCTATATTTTGACTTGTGTTTTTCTCACACTCTACTTATAGATATGTAATTTATTTTGAATTCTTCTATATATGCGTTGAGTTGAGCCTCTCTCCATATCTCTTCCTTGGGTTTAATTCCGAGGACGAAATTTGTTTTAAGGGGGTAGAATGTAATGATCGTAAATTTTTAATTCTAGTTAAAATAATTTTTTAGTATTTTAAAATATTTAATTATTATTTTTAAAAGAGTATTTGTATTTTTCTCCATTTTCTAGAATTTTTTATGATTTAAAAGTCCAAATTTTATATTTATTTAAATGATTTTGATATTTATGAATTAACTTAGTGCAGTAAAAATTTCTAGAATTAATCTTTTGTGTTGTCGATACTATTACGTATCATTTTAAATAATACGTTATATTATTTTTATTATTACGTATATTTCGTATAATACGTTGTATTATTATTACGTATTATTTTGTATAATATGTTGTATTATTTCTTCTGTTGCATATTAACAGTTGTATTAGTACAACTGTTACGTTTTATTGTGTAGATAATTATCCCATAATTATTTGATTTTAAATATAATTAATTATATTTTTTTATTAATTATTCTCGTTTAATTGTACAATTTGTTGTATTATTTCTATTATTGTGTATTAAGTGTTGTATTAGTAAAATTGGTATATTTTGTTTTGTAGAATATTTTCTTATAATTATTTAATTTATTTCGTAATTATTATTATTATTAATTATTTTTAATAAAAACCCTAATTTTCCTCTCTCTCTCTCGTCGTCTGCTCTCTTGGAGTCCTCGTCTTCTTTCTCTATATATATATACATTTTAATTTAATAATATATATTATATATATATATATATATAATATATATATATATATATATATATATATATGTGTGTGTGTGTGTTACATCTTTCTCCTCTCGTTTTTCTTCTCTTGCTTCTTCCGCAAAGCCCCACCCATGCCTCGCCGCTCGCACCCTAAGCCGAGGACCCTGGTCCCGAAGTCACATCTCCACATGACCCAAGCCTATGTCTCTCCGCCAGCGTCGGCCCCGACGCCATTTGCACCGCGCGACCGGCGAGGCCCTGATGCGTTGGCTGCGCCAGAGACCCGGCGGAGTCGCGCGCTGGCCACAGGAGGGGAGGAGAGGGCAACGCCATTCACGTCTGCTTTCTGCTCTCCTCCTCAACTGTTCAGCCGCCGACAACGGCCCTAGCCGCTCTTGCTACCCTAATCCTCCTTGTAGCCCCGCTCCAGCACCACGAGCCGAGCCACCCAAGGGCCGCACCCAAACATCCGATGCCGCCTTTGACTTTGCCCCGACGCTATCCGAGCCATCACAACGCGAACGCTCAGTATCGCGCCTGGCTTAGCCGCTGCTCCCGTAGCTGCAGACCCAATTCACGGTCGACGCCGTGCTTCCAGCGCGCATGAGATCAAGATCCTCGCCGGCCGACGTGGTTGGTGCACCAGCCGCTTGTCGCCATCGCCTCACCCGTAGCCTCAAGCGTCAGCGTCGACTTGTTCGACAATAACCAAGGCAAGATCTCGCTTCCTGTTGACTCGTCATTCAATTTTTAGATTATGTTGTAGTTTGTATATTGTTATTAACTGCGTGGGCTTATGGATGATTAATATTAATAATGATATTATGATAAGTAATTTAAAGGAATAATTATTTTGTGTAAAAGTGATAATTTTGAGATATTTTTAGAATTATTATGATGAGAAAAGAATTTATTTGGAAAATGGGTTAGTTTTTGAATAATTATTAAAATAGATAAATTAAAATAATTTATTTTGGAAAAGGTGGTTGTTTTGAATTGTTAAATTGTTTTGAGAAAAGATTATTTTAGAATAATTATTATGATTTAAAATAATTTATGTTGAAAAAGAATTATTTATTTTGAATTAAATTAGTTTATGAACGTGTGATGGATGATTGTTGACCGCAACATTTTATGTGCAAAACAATTGTCAATTCTATGATTCTTATTTTAATTATGTGGTATGCTATGACACCATAGTACATGATTAGTTGTTTCATTTATTATTATTTTTATTGTGGTTGAGAACCCTTAGTAGTTCATGACTTAGTGGCCTTGCGCATCATGAACAAGACTTAGTGACATGTGTGTGTGCGTTGACTGAATTTAGGAGGTGGACCAGATATCTAGTGTAAGCTATGTTTGTTGACTTAGAAAAACAAGAAGAGTTGGGATGGGGAATTCCTTGTTCATGTGATCGGATATAGCTGTTGATGTATCTTCCAGGCTCGCCCTAGGATCCAGTGTAGCTTGGGGTTGGTTTGTTAGGTCAAAGTGAAGGTAGTGTAGCCACTTTGGTCTGTGAATTTGACATTCACCCGAGTTTAGCTTGAGTTCGAACCATGTTAAAATTGGATTGTGTGTAGCCCTCTGACCGATCCAGTGTAGCAGCGTATAGGGTGCACGTAGGGGATTTCTGAATAGTCAGTTATCCAGTAATATGAACGTAGACTCTATGTGAGATGTGGACTAGTGAGCTTTTAGGATAGCTAGTAGTCGACCCGGTTACCGTACGCAGTTAGCTTTATGTTTATCATGTTTTAGTAGTGAACTTGCATGTTGATTTTGTTGGATTTTCCAGTTGCACGTTTCTTTGTCATTTCTGTTGTTGTATCGTTTTTTGCATTGAGTTTTCGTTCGTTCTTTTCTTTTGTGGGGTCTTGTATGTGCCATGCACGCTAACGTACACCTATTTTCTATAGTGTACGTCAGACTTAGAGGAAGGACAGGTCCGGCTTGGAGATGTGCCAGAGCCAGGATATTCTCAACAGGAGTGCTTTACAGACAAAGCAGAAGAAGAAGTCGAAGCCTAGTCTTTTCTTTTATTAGTTGATGGTCCTAGTTTACTTTTGTAGTTCTTTTTTTGTTGATTGATGTATTTTTGTATCTCTTTAGTATTCAAATGTTCAGTTTTGTATAAGAGCATGTTGACCCGAATATTATTATGTCTTGGATGATATTCACTTATGATATGGATATTTTGTTCTGAGTTTGTCTATTATATTCTTGCTAACTATGATCGGGGACCTGTGACTTCGCATTGTATTTATTTCTTGACGCTTAGCGTATTAGGTTGAGGAGAAATGTTTATTTTATTTATTCTTCTTAATCTAATACGTCGTGGGCTTGTTCACGTTCCGATTCCCGAGTATTTTGGGAGGCGGGGCGTGACACCATGTGTCAGCGCTGCGGTCAACACTTGATAGGTCTCATCATGACCCTAGCCCTGATAGTCTCCATGACTTGTCATATCATATGAGCTCTGCCATGCCGCCCATCACTATCCATTCGATGCTGAGACGATCTCTCCAATGCTGAGGTGATCTTTCCCCTAACCACCTGTTGACACCCGTAAAGAGGATGTTGACACAACCATCAGCTCATACCTCACCATCACTATTTCGTACTCAGCCAAAGTGTCCGATCTGCCCTTCTCCCACAATATAAATACAGGTACTATTCGCCTTTAAAGGGGGGCAATTCCAAAATAAATAAACAAAAGGAGACCCCTAAGTTCTGCTATTTCTCTTCCACTCAAGTTTATCATCTAACTTAATCGTTGGAGGTACAACAGGGGAACCAATCCCCATCCTCTTACGAGTTTTTACATGTGCAGATTGTTCAGCAACTCCAATTCAAGAACCAGACATAAAGTCGGAGAAGAAGGCGATCCCCTCATCAATCTCCTCTACCTTATCGAAATTATCCTGCCCTTGATATGTATTGACTATTGTGAATGCACGTGAAGAGAGAAAGGCAAGTGGGGGCCACAAACTCAGCAAAACACGTGAACTGGGGAGAAGTCCAGCGTGTTTTCGAATTTGCGTGTGGGAGGCTAAGAAACAGCAGGTCGTGGCCAATCTCGTGGCCAATCTTGTGGGGGGCAAACCCACGAGTGCAGAGGCTAGGAGCGCCTATAATACGATAGCTAGGGTTTTCACTTTCTGTGTGCAAGGTAGGGTGGCTGTACAACAGGGAAAATTTTTGACTGGTGTGCAAGTGCAAAAAGGGGAGAAGCAGGCTTTGGCGGCTGTGAGAAGGGAAAATTCGCAGAGAGAAAAAGTGGTTGTTTTGTGAGAGATCTGAGAGTTAGTTTGAGGGTTTAATTTGTGTGATTATAAACCCATTTGTATTCTCTTTCTCTAATAGTAGATCTCCCCCCTCCTTGCCCCATAGACGTAGGCAATTTGCCGAACCATGTTAAAATTGATTATTCGTGCTATGACTTGTAATAGAGAGTTTAGGTTCTCTCGATAGGTCAGTCCTAGAACTGATGAGAGGAAGAGCTGATATCCCACTTTGTTGATATATTTTGCTTTCGGTTCTTGTTTCCTTTGTGAAACAGTGATTTAGTTAAGATCTACTCTCTTATCGAGCACCAGAGGTGCTGCCGAAATTTTCACTGCGCACAACAAGTGGTATCAGAGCTCGGGCTACGCTTGGACAATTTGGAGGAGTAGATCACTTTGGAAGCTCGTCTAGGGTTTCAATTGGAGTTAAAAGTGGGATCTTTTAGGTAAAGGCTCTATCTTTCTCAAGATTGGATCTATTCTTCAGTTTGTTTAGCATTAGTTGTTGGTGTGTTGAGGAATATGGCCGGGAAAGAAGGTGTTGAGGGTGGTGCTTCTGGTGTGAAGACCATTCAAAGTTTGAATATCCACTCTACGAAAATTAATGTGGAGAAATTTAATGGCACGAACAACTTTGGACTTTGGCGATGCGAAGTTTTGGATGCGCTGAACGCACAAAATTTGAAAGACGCTTTGGAGTTGGATGGCAAGCTAGATGATATTGAAGAGAATGTTTGGAAGAAGATGAATCAGGCGGCGTGTGGTGTTATTAAGTCTTATTTAACACAAGATTTGAAGTATGATGTGATGAATGAGACTTCTACAAAGAAGATTTGGGAGACCCTTGAGAGTAAGTATTTGACCAAGAGTGTGAAAAATCGCTTGCATTTGAAGAGGAGGCTTTATCGCTTCCAATTGAAGAAGGGAACCTCCATTAGTGATCATATGAACCACTACACGAAGCTTCTTGCGGATTTGGCGAATGTAGATGTTATGATTGAAGATGAGGACAAGGCGTTGCTATTGTTGAGTTCCTTACCTGATGAGGAATACGAGACCTTTGTTCTTAGCCTAATTAATGGGAATGCGTCCCTTTCGTATAGTGAGGTCACATCTACACTTGTCAACTATCATCTTCGAAAGAAGGATAAGAAGGCTTCAGTTGAGCCGGTAGCGGAGGCATTGGTCGCAAGAGGGAAGAATCCAAACCGAAAGAATTAGAAGTCACAGTCTAGAGTAGGGCATCCTACAGTTAGAAAAGATCAGTGTGCTTGGTGCAAGGAGACTGGTCATTAGAAGAAAGATTGTCCAAAGCTCGACGAATAGATAAAGAATAAGCAGAAGGGAAAAGGGAAGCAACCATCATCAGAAGCAAACATCGTTATATCGGATGGTAATATTTTTGATACTTCTATATATACATTTTCTATCAGTCCTACAGGAAGCTATTCGGAGGAATCCGAGTGGATGTTGGATAGTGGTGCGACCTATCATGTGTGTCCTAGAAGGGAATAGTTCTCTAGTTTTGAGAAGCTGGATAGTGGTGTGGTGTACATGGGAGACAACCATGCATGCCAGATCCTTGGGATAAGAAGAATTCGCATCAAGATGTTTGACGGGACTGTTAGGGAGTTATATGATGTGAGATATGTTCCTTCCTTGAGGAAAAACTTGATCTCAATTGGAGCTTTGGTTGGAGAGAGTCTAAAGGTTCGTGTTGAGGACAAGGTTCTCGAGATCATGGAAGACTCTTTGATTGTGATGAAGGGTGTCAGGAGGAATAACATGTACTATTTGATTGGAGATACAGTAACAGGTGGAGAGCTGGCGACTTCTGTTGATTCGACTAGTCTGCGGCATTTGGGGCTTGGTCATTCTAGTTTTGATTTGAAGATGGGTGCATCGACGTGCAATTTGAAATCCAGTGAACACTTTGGTGTGAGCAAGAAGACCGAGGTGAAGTTTGACACATCTATTCACTGCATGGAGGGTCTTTCAGATGGGGTTCATGTGGATGTTTGGGGGCCTTCCAAGGAGGCATCATTGGGAGGAAATAGATGTTTGGTTTCCTTTGTTGGTGGCTGTTCTAGGCGTGTTTGGGTTGTAACCAAATCCCCTTTTCTAAAGTCCTAGTAATCTTCAACAGATTGAAGAAGTGTGATATTGGCAGAAAGGTGAAGGTACTTCATTCAGGTTTTGGTAGGAGGTACAAGATGGATATGTTTCTGTTTTGGAACCGAGCTCACGGTACTTCGACACACTTCGTTGGAAAGGAAATCTTGGGGCAACTAGATAGAGTGGTAAATTTAGAGAACCGTGCCTTGCTGGAGGAGGATCGGTATTTGTTGTCAAGCAATGGTCTGCAGAAGAGTTTTTGGACTGAGGATTCGACATATTTGGGTCATCCTATTAAAGAGTTATCAACTGTTGTGATTGGAGGTAAAACTCAATTGGATATTTGGTCTGGTAATGTCACATTGGATGAGGCTTCAATGAGGGAGCCTATTGACTCTCAGCAGGTGGATATTTGGTCTGGTAATGTCACATTGGATGAGGCTTCAATGAGGGAGCCTATTGACTCTCAGCAGGTAGAGGGTTTTTTGACAGATCATAGAAGTATCACAGCAGGTGGAGAGTGATGCTACTTCACATAAGGTGGAGATTACTCCACATACTCCAGATCATTCTGCATTGTTTGGGATTCTAGCTGAGGTGACACAGTTTAGGGATCAATTGGTTTTGGATGCAGATGATGAGTTGGTTTTTTATTCGAGTGCAGCCGATAGATGTAGTTTGGATATGGCCATTGGTTCACCTCAAGTGGAGCTGTTTGATTCGTTACACTTTGAGGCCATTAGAGGTGCTATCAGCCACAGAGTTGATGATATTGGAGAAGGGTTGCGAACTCTTCTATTGGATTGAGGTCGTTCACAGCCATTTGCGTTAACTACGTGAAGGCTTGATTCCTTGGGTAAGAGGATACGTATGCGGTCTTTATGATGCAGCCGATTTGGTGAGTAGATACCGACGTTTGGAGTTTGTTCGCACTCTCATTTGGGTTCTCGACTTGTTGTGGATTGAGTCCACTGTCGTGAATTGTTTTACTTCGTACTGGACGCAACAAGTGAGACATTTGGTTTGGTTGGTGTTGGCTCGGTTTTGGGAAAACTTCACAAAGGTGGAGAATTGTGAATGCGCGTGAAGAGAGAAAGGCAAGTGGGGGCCACGAACTCCGCAAAACACGTGAAGTGGGGAGTGTTGCCCTTCTTGTTTTGATGATGATTTACAAACAATTTACATCTAATGTTATTTGTCTAGTATTTGTGTTTTGTAGTTATTATAGACAAACAACAAGTTGGAGGATGGATGGAATTGCGCTTCAACGATGATATCCAATAGAGATTGGTGGAATAGTGGTTGAAGCCTATAAAATTCAAGTTAAAGATCCAATTACAAGCTTCATCCAAGTTTACCAAGTTGAGCTACAATGAAGATCTATCAAGCTTGGGTAATTTAGTTTAGGAGTTTATATTATGTGTGTTAAGTACTTTAAGCTCAATTATATACACACATACACGTTTTGGTTTTTGTATATATATAGTTATATATATACATAAATGTTTTAGTTTAACATTATTCGAGTTTTAATATGAAACAATTGAATACAATTGAAAATACATTTCTTGTTTCATAATTATATGCATATATATGATTTCATCAATATCAATTTTAGTGAGTTCAATGAAATCATGTTTTTTGTTTTTAAAAAGTTTGCAAAATATGCAATTTTGTAAAAATATTATATTCTTAGTTTTTGGACTTAACAATAATCATATACATATTTTATTAAGTCTATATAATCATTGTGTAAAGTTTCAAAACATGGTTTAGCTAAAATGTCAAAACTCATGTGTTTACATTTTCGTGTTTTGGACCTCCTTGCAAAATGATGATATTTTACATTTGGAAAGTCCTTTTTAAAAACCAGTTTCTGTAGCATATTTATTATCATGTCTATAATCATTTTTCAAAGTTTTATATTTTTTTTTAAATTTATTTGATATTTTTAACCTCTATTTTATGTTGACATGTACTGTTTAAAACAGGCTGTGTGCATGTTGTGAGTCGACTCATGAACAGTGTTGAGTCGACTCATAAACTGTTGTGTAGTTTACATTTTGGTTCTGACGAGTCGACTCATAATATCATGAGTCGACCCATCAGGTTGAGTCGACTTATGTCTGTCATAAGTCGACTCATGAAGTGTGCTGGAAAACTAGTTTTGTTTTTGCTGAGTCGACCCATGAATTCATGAGTCGACCCATGCATGATGAGTCGACTCAAGAATTTTATGAGTCGACCCATAAGTTGTTTTTAGTCTGTAATGGCTAGTTATGAGTCGACTCATGAACAGTGATGAGTCGACCCATAATACTGTAACGGCTATATTTGTACAGAATCAGATTTCTGATTCTTGGGCTTTTTGGTCTTTTCCTTTGGGGTTTTTGACTGAGGTTTTGGGTGGCTATATAAACCCCCTTTGCTATCATTTTTTAGGAGAACTAAGAAAACATATTTTAAGAAAGTTTAACAAGGGTTTAAAGTTTGTTTAAAGGTGTTTAAGCCTTGTTTAAGAGTTTCGTTTGTGAAGATAATTTCACAAGGGCTTGAGGAGATAATCTTTGGTATTTGAGCTTCAAATCATCTCTCTCTCACTCTTGTCATTTATTAGAGAAGTTTTCTAAACTCAATCTAGCTTTACATTTTATTGTTTGATTATCATTTTATTAAGCTAGTGTTTATATTGAGTTTAGTTAATTTTATTTATCTCTTTGTACACACACAACCATTGAGCTTATTGTATTTTCATACTTAGTATAATTTGGATTGTGGGATTTTGTGACTTAGAGTGTGAGCTTACATTGTGTTCTCTTCCATTGTAGAGAACAAATTTATTTGTATTTGTGAACCTTATATGTGAGGAACACTTTGTAATACACTAGTACACCAAGAGGAGTTTGTGGTGAGGACGGAGTCGATACCGAGAGGAGTGGCGTCGGTGGCCTAGTGAGAGGTGATAATTTCGAGCACTTGAGGGAGTCGATACGTGAGGACCAACACTTGATGTGGTAGTTAGTATAGTTACATTGTGATTGTGAACATTGATCGGTGAGCGTTGAAAACCGATATTGTGTGGTGTAGACGTTTTCGGGTGATCGTTGAAAACCCGGTGTGATAGTGGAATTCTCCCCGGGAGTGGGGAACGGAGACGTAGGACAGGAGGTCCAAACTCCGTGATCATATTGCTTGTTTGAGTTTGGCTTGGCGCACTTATATTTGTGAACATCTTTTTTGCCACTCTCTCATTGTTTATTTCATCCACTATATTGTTTATATCTTGTTTCACCCTTGTGTTAGTTTCATATCCTTGCATAGTTATCTTGTTACATATCATATTTGCTAGGATATTTATTAGTAAGTTTTTATTGGCATTTAAATCGGATTAGATTAGCATAAACCCTATTCACCCCCCCCCCTTCTAGGGTTCTTTCATAGCGACCTTAGGGTCTAACAGGGAGAAGTCCAGCGGGTTTTTGAATTTGCGCGTAGGAGGCTAAGAAATAGCAGGTCGTGGCCAATCTCGTGGCCAATCTTGTGGGGGCCACACCTACGAGTGCAGAGGCCAGGAACGCCTATAAATACGACAGCTAGGGTTTTCTCTTTCTATGTGCAAGGTAGGGCGGTTGTACAACAGGGGAAATTTTCGGCTGGTGTGCAAGTGCAAAAAGGGGGGAAGCAGGCTTTGGCGGCTGTGAGAAGGGAAAATTCGCAGAGAGAAAAAGTGGTTGTTTTGTGAGAGATCTGAGAGTTAGTTTGAGGGATCCTGACTCGTGCGAGCGAGCCAATCATACAGGCGAGTATGTGATGACCAAATGTAAGCGAATTTGGTGATTGCGCGGTCTGAGCTTGTGCTAGCGAGTCAAGCCCATGGGTGAGCCCCCATCCTCAAGTCGTGCGGGCGACCTTTAATCGCAAGCGGATTTTACGTGAGTCTGTGGAGGTAATTTTTACCGTCTACAAGAGCCCCTTCAAAGTTTTCAGACCTAAACCGACTTGCATGTGGTCTGGAATACTTTGAATAAATAGGCTCCTGGCGAAGTAAGTGTATTTGGTTCCCTTTTGGATTTTTAGCAAACCCTCAGCTATCAACGGGTTTGATTTGCTTTTACCGATTACCGTTTGAATCGGGCTAGTCATATTGTTTCCCTCAGTATGATGAGTTGTCGAGTAGTTCCTCTTAGGCTTAATGCTAAGATTTCTGCTCTAACCCTTAGCCGTTTGAGGTATGGGTTTGAGTAAGGCCATTCCTTTGGTGGTTCAAAACTTTGGACAGGTCACACTATCCGGAATTTGCCTTCAAAGGCGACCGAATTGTACAGGTGAAATTCATTTTAACAGGCAAAATTTGAAGTTGTGGGGGCGAGCCATGTCTTTGCAAGCGAAACCCTTCCTTCAGACGGAATTCGATTTGGAGGGAGGTGAGCCACGTGTTTGTCGATGAAACTTCGTGCTGCCCAGCTAAGGCAGCGTAGGTCCGTCAGGTCGCATTAATTTCAATTTGATGATGCGACATCAGCTTCGTGCACCTCGCTCGATGATGAATCGTGGCCGTGGTTTTCAAATTCAGCCGTTAGGTTCAGCCGTAGATTTCGGTTCGAGTCCCGGGTTCTGACCGGCCCGTTTCCTGTTTTGACGGTTCCTTCGTAACCTCAAAAGAGAACGCCCTATCAAGAGTAATCTGAGTCGTCGATTTCGATCGTGGTCACGTCTCTTAACCGTCAATGTCACCATCTTGAGAGCGATCGTGGTCACGCAAGCATTTCTGCCTTTAAATAGGCTTTGTTCCCCTCCTTTGAGGGCTACCGTGCTCAGGAACTTCTGCTTGCGCAAAAACTTTCTAGAGAGAAAGAACTCTCACTCCGTCCCCGACTCTCAAACATGGCGCCAAAATCCAAGAGATGCGTTCTAAAGGGAGGAGGTCCTAAACGCTATTCTGATCGTGTCGCCGTCGGTACGATCGCCAACGTGCCCGAGACGCACTTAGGTAAGTCGGAAGGTTTGTCTGACGACTTTGCATTGATTGCCGACATTGGGTCGGGAGGATGAGCATCGATCGTCTTCCTTAGTGGACTCTACCATTTTTGGTAGTTTCCCCGATTTGGATAAAATGGGCCTTTTTCAGGCGGATTCTACATTCATTTGTAGAGGGTGACTTCTGCCCTTATAGGCGAAGTCGGCCTTTATCGGGCGAAGGTGAATTTGTTCTTGACAGGCGAGTTCGACTTTTGTCTGGTAAAGACGAACTCGGTCTATACAGGCGGATTTACATTTGTCTGGTGACTTTACCTGTTTTGGGTAAATAGGCGGATTCGCCTCCCTAGGGCGGACTCCTTTCTAATTTTTTGGTTCTGCCTTGCAGCAATCTTTGCTGACGAAGCCCTTCCAAAGGGTGTGGCTATTGGTCTCGCCGGAGGTATAGGCTATACGGCGCCTCCCTGATTCCCTCTCCTGGATCTGGTGCCCGTATTCACTGCCGACATGCCGGATGGGTTGATCAAGAGAGTCACTGACGGGCACCATTTAACGTTGCGTGAGTTGACTACTGACGCGGTGTTGGCAGACGAGGCTAGGACAGAGCTCAAAAAGCCTCAGTTTTTGTATGGTGATGCCGCGACTGATCCTTCCGCTCTATTGCTCAGGGAGAGCAGGTGACTCCGCGTAGTGGACGGGGTCCACTACTACCTTCCCAGCATGCCAAGAGGGTTCTCAATTGCTGAGTTGCGGTCCCTTACAGTCCTAAGAATGATGAACTAGGATTTGACCCTAACTCAAGACGGGGTGACTTGCGGTGTCTTTACGAGCTCCACGGCTAGGTACGGGGTGGACAGCTCCTGCAAACGTGTGACTGCTCTACGTCCTGGTCTGCCGTTCAATGAGTTGCCTGCCGGGGAGACGACTGCGGTCAAGGAGACTTTCCGTCATCGTTTCTTTCGGGCTGGGGGGAATTTCCTCCCAAGGACTTCAGAGCCCCGAGGTGGATCTACTCTGCGCCTGGTAGCAACACCTGGTGGTCCAAGATTATTGACTATATTTTGGCCAAGAATTCTGATCTCATGGATTAAAAGCTATACGTAGCCATTCGGGCCACTCAACATGGTCTGAAAATCAATGCTCCTCAGTTTCACAGCATCCTGGAACTGTATTGTTCGGACAGCAGTACGTTCTTCACCCCTAACGGCGAACTCGGCATAACCCTCCATGAGATATATGATGTTTCGGGGTTGCCTTTGGGAAGCTTCCCCTACGAGGAGTATGTCCCAGGTCAAGATGAGGTTGACCAACTTTCGACCCGGTCCCCCCTAGCGGTTGAGACCCTATGGGAGTTGCTCTGTCACTACCATATATGCCTCAATACCCTAGGGGCAGTAGACCATAAAGGCAAGAAGAAGAGGGCCCCAGGGATCAGCCATAAGAACTGGGCTGACTACTTATTCTCGGAGAATGATATCAAATGAAGGCCTATTCTGCCACTGGGCAAGTATGACCAGGCCGAAGTGGAAAGGAGGATAATCGGGAGCTACCATGACCCTGGAGCATGACGAGGGTGGGTTCAAATTCGGAACGGTTTTCCACTCATTCCATTATCAGGCAAAGTCCCCTATATCAGGAAAGGCTCTGCTCGCTGGGTACCTCATGTTGTGGTTGAAGAGGTACGTGGTTCCTACACATTCCTTCAAGGTGCTTCCGGTGGAGGTCGTCTATCCTGCAGTTTGCTTAGCCTACGGGAAGTCCTACGCATTAGTGTCGGCGATGGTGGCCTGTATCCATCGGGGACTCCGCACATTGACGGCCCAATTTTGTCGTGTGTCGAGTGTCGACGAAGGGGAAGGTGAAGTCATTAGGACTCCAAACCCTAGAGTGGGGTTGCCCTATACTTACTTGATGGCGTGGTTTGTCTACCATTGCGAGTGCTTGATGAGTGCCCCAGCTACTCTTCAAGGGGAAAGATGCGTTCCATTCGTGCAGCACCTGGAGAGATGCTCATGGAAGTGTAAAGACATCCCTGACGCGAGGAAGACGTTGTACCACTTTAGCCATTACAATTTTCACCATTTCTTCCCCTACTTCAGTGGAGGAGGGTATGGCGAGTCTCTTAGCGATGTATCGACGGTGGACCACCACACTGTTAGACCCTAGAGGGGGGGTGATTAGGGTCTTATGCTAATCTAATCCGATTAAATGCTAATTTAATA
>NC_033794.1:5298248-5304546 GCF_001876935.1 Asparagus officinalis | reverse complement strand
ATTTGGCAGTAAACCCGCTTCGTTGTTGATCCGGACTCTGATTTGACAGTCCGAATCCTAATATGGCAGCAAATCCGCCTCGGTGTTTGAGTTCAAATCCATTCTATGGTTGGATGACTCGTTGACTCACCAAACTATTAGCTTGATTCCGCATGCGAATGGATGTATTCCATTGTTTGCGTGCGGTTCGTTAGCCTCGTCGCCTCGTTAATCCGCTACGTTGCGTGTCACTTGGCTTCGGCGTTGTGGACTGACACTCGTGTTTGGATATGTCGCCCGATGGTTCGTCGGTTTGTGCCGAGCTGTGCTAAGGGACCTATAAGCAATTTTATACACCTACAGAGGCCCGCGGGTTCCACCTCGTCTGGCCTATGTATCGAAAGGAAAACCCGATAATTATTATGGCTATAAAAGGGGTCTAGGCTACGCCTCTTCATCCGATGAAGAATGTTGCTGGCAAGTCTTCAACCAATTAGAAAATAAGCACGAATACTCATCCGACTCTTCCAATTGGGATTCCGATGTCAGTCTTGGAGAAATATTCAAAAGCCTGATGTCGAATATGACCACGGTCGATCCTGCCACCATGGAGGAAGATGATCAATTGCCAACTTAGGAAGACTCGTGAATTCATCACCTAAGTATTCAGTATGGGGACCGGTTCGAGCAAAGGGAACCTGCCACTGAAGATAAAGTGGTCTAGGTGAACAGTATTCAGTATGGGGACCGGTTCGAGCAAAGGGAACCTGCCACTGAAGATAAAGTGGTCTAGGTGAACATGGGAGACGAAGCGAATCCAAAGCCCATATTTGTTAGTAATAGTCTTCCACCAGACGAGAAGGAAGAATTGGTTGCCCTCATCAGGGAATACATAGACGTTTTCGCTTGGAATTATGAAGATATGCCAGGACTTGATCCAAACGTTGCAGTCCATTGCCTTAACATAAAATCGGATGCAAAATCTGTCAAGCAACAATAAAGACGGTTTTGTCTGCAGATTATGGAAGCAATCGAGTCGGAGGTTAAAAAGTTAATCGACTCGGGTTTTATCAGGGAAGAGAAACATCCTGATTGGCTGGCAAATATCGTATCGGTCCTTAAAAAGAACAGGAAAATTGGGATCTGTATCGACTTTAGAGACCTGAACACGGCTTGCCCAAAGGACGATTTCCCTCTTTCGATCACGGATGTTATTATAGACAACACGTGCGGATTTGAGAGAATGTTTTTCATGGACGGGTTTTCAGGTTACAATCAAATCAAGATGTACCCGGACGACGAAAAACACACCGCATTCAGGACACCTCTCAGTGTCTTCTACTACACAGCCATGCCTTTCGGATTGAAGAACGTAGGCGCTACCTATCAACGAGCAATGTCTAAGATTTTCCAGCAACACCTCCGGAAGACCGTTGAATGCTATGTCGATGACCTGGTCGTGAAAAGTTGTAACAAAGATGACCATATACAAGATTTGAGGATGATGTTTGATCTCATGCGCACTCACCAGTTAAAGATGAATCCCACCAAGTCTTTCCTTGGAATGTCCAGCGGTAAGTTTCTAGGATTCGTCGTCACCACGAAAAGTATCCGCATTGACCCCGACAAAGTGAAGGCAATAAATGAATTGCAACCCCTGAGAAACCTTAAAGAACTCAGAGGATTGCAAGGATGGCTAGCCTATATTCATCGGTTCATCTCGAATCTATCCGAGAAATGCCAACCGTTTTCCAAGCTCACGAAGAAGGGCGTGTCGTTCATTTGAGATGATGCTTGTCAAAATGCATTCGAAGATATCAAAGCATATCTGACGAATCCTCCTGTTCTCGTGGCACCGAAATCAGGTAAACCGTTCTTGATATATATTAAGGTGATGAACCACTCGTTAAGTGCTTTGCTTGCACAAGACGATGACAACGGTCACGAACAGGCCGTCTATTACTTAAGTCAAACTTTGGTTGATGCTGAGTCTCGGTATCCAATGATCGAGAAAGAATGCCTCGCTTTGGTGTTCGCCATCCAAAAGATGTAGTACTATCTCGTTGGACAGACAATCTACATCATTTCCAATGTTAACCCAATCCGGATATTCATAACGTAACCGGCCTCTATGAATTGGAGACTTGCGAAATTGGCCCTACTCCTGTCCTAATACGATCTGCACTTCAAACAACAAAAGTCGGTCAAAGGACAGATGATTTGTGATCTTCTAGCGGCTAACCTTATAACGGATATAGCCGAATTATATGAAGATTTGCCAGATGAAACTCACAACGTCATCACCCATCTTTCATCAATAGGTGTGGTAATTATACTTCGATGGCGCTTCCTGAGCGACAAATACGGCAAGCGCTTCCGGATGTTCTAAAGGTTCCTCAGGAGGTAGGGTCATTTTAGTTTCCCCAGAGAAACATGTGATGCCTCGAGCCTATTCACTCACCGAACCTGTTGGCCTTCTTGTTTTGATGATGATTTACAAATAATTTACTACTAATGTTGTTTGTCTAGTGTTTGTGCATTCCTATGTTTTGTAGACAAACAACGTTGTTGGAGGTTGGATGGATTGAGCCTACACGATCATATCCAAAGGAGGTTGGCGGAATGTCGGTGAAGCCTTGCAATTCAAGTTAAAGATCAAGTTTAAGCTTCATCCGCAACGTGTTCCAAGTTGAGCTACAATGAAGATCAAGATCAAGATTGCTTGGGTAATGTAGTTTTAGATTTTATATTATGTGTGTTATATACTCTAAGCTCAATATCTATACACACACATTTATTGGTTTCTTCGTATATATATATAGTTATATATATATATACATCAATTTTGGTTTCTATGCATATATATAGTTATATATATACATACATGTGTTTTGAGTTTTTATGATTATATATATGAAATTATATATTTCATATTTTCTATTGTGTTTTTGAAAACATTGCATAGAATATGCAATTTTGTGAAAATATTGTATTCTTAGTTTGTAGACTTCAATATCAGTTTATACATGTTTTACTAAGTCTATAAAAACATTTCACAAAGTTTCAAAAGTTGGTTTATGTCAAAACATCAAAATTCAAGTATCTCATATTTTCATGTTTTGGACTATTTTGTAAAATGATGATATTTTTCATTTGGGAAGTCCTTTTTGATAACCAGTCATTGTAGCATGTTTATTATCATGTCTACAATCATTCCCCAAAGTTTTACATTTTTTGGAATTTATTTGATATTTTTAAACAGTGTCTTAAAATCAGCAAAACAGCTTTCAGACTTCATTTTTCATATGTCAGTTTTCGGTCGACCGCACCGGTCGACCAATCATTTGATCTTTCATCACTGGGCGACAGAGAGTTTGTTGGTCGACCGGTCCGGTCGACCGAAAGCTCCATCGGTCGACCGTACCGGTCGACCGACGATTGTCCAAAACAGCTCTTCAGGCTTTTGTTCTTCGCGGTCGACCGCGCGAATTTTCGATCGACCGCCAATAGAGCCGTTGTCTCCTAACGGCTATTTCTGAGCTGATCTGTCTGGGGCTGTTTTGTCATTTTGGGGGTTTTTGTTGAGATCTTGAGTGGGAATAAATACCCAATTGCTGATCTCTTTTCAAGTAATCAAGAAGTGTTTTAAACAAAGTTTTTAAACAAGGGTTTAGGGTTTTACTGTTTGTTTAAAAGATTGGGTTTCTGTTTACAAAGGAGGAAGTTTTCACTGCAGATTGAGGGATTCATTCTCAATCCTCTTCATCCTCTTCTTTGTGATTATAGAGAAGTTTTCTAACTCTTTTCTCTAGCAATTTCGTTATTGATTTTCATATTCTCATTATTGCTAGTTTGCTATTTGAGTTAGATTTTATTTTACTCATTGTTACACACACACACATTGAGCTTATTGTATCTTTCATACATAGTATAGTTGGGTGGTGAGAGATTGTAACTTTGAGTTGTGCTTAATTGAGTTCTCATCCATAGTTGAGAACAATCATTTGTTATATTGTGCTTATTGAGAGATTCACTTTGTAATACACTTGTACACCGAGTGAGGAGTGTGTGGTGAGAGTCGGGGATCGTCCCAAGAGGAGTGGCGTCGGTTGACGTGCCTAGGGAGAGGTTGTAACCGAGCACTTGAGGGAAACACGGCTAGGTCCAACACTTAGTGGGTGTAGAGTATGATTGCAAGAGTGTGAGTTGTAGAGTTTTCGGTTAGCTAGAAAACCGAGTGTGTAGAAAAAGTTCTGGCTTCCAAATCGGATTGTGTTAGTGGATTTCTCCCCGGGAGTAGGGAGCGGAGACGTAGGACGGAAGGTCCAAACTCCGTGATCATATTGCTTGTTTGAGTTTGTCTTTGGCGTAGTTGTTTTTGCATTTATCTTATATCGCCATTGTTATTAGCTCATTATTTATATGATCCAATATCTAGTTCATATTGTTTACCCTTGTGTTAGTTTTCATATCCTTGCATATATCATAGGATATACCTCTTTGTTGTTCATATTGCTTATCCTAGCTTACATATCTTGTTTGTTTAATAGGTTTTAATTGGTATTTAATCGGATTAGATTAGCATAAGACCCTAATCACCCCCCCTCTAGGGTCTAACAATTGGTATCAGAGCTTGGTGCTCTTTGATTTAAGGTCTAATCGCCTTGAGTTAAAGATCCAAGTTATCTTTTTGTGCTAATCTTATTTTGATTGCATTTGTCTTGCTTGCACTCTTATATAGTTATCATGGTCATGAAGCATGCACTTTTGTTAGGCTATGAATCTAATGTTACTCCTAAATTCATTAGTTTTCCCTATGCACAATGGGCTACTAGATTTAAACTTTTTGTGCAATCTAAAAATATTAATTTATGGGGAATTATTGATGATGCTTATATTGCACCCACTTTGGAGAAATCCAAGTGGAATAAAAATAATAAAAGATTATTTACCATGAACAAGGTTGTGTTAGAATATATGCTTAATGCACTTGATTTTTCTCGTTCTAACAAGCTTGTTCATTTTGATAGTGCTTACAATTTATGGAAATTCATAGAAGCACATCAAGGGGACTTGGAGGTGATCCAACAAGCTTTAGAGGATCCCGCTTCAAGTTCATATGGAGCATCATGCACACGACTGTAGGCATATAAAATTGCTTATAGGTCCCTTAACACAGCTCGGCACAAACCGACGAACCATCAGGCGACGTATCCAAACACGAACGTCAGTCCATAACGCCGAAGCCAAGTGACACGCAACGAAGCGGAGTAACGAGGCGACGAGGTTAACGAATCGCACGCAAGTAACGGAATACATCCATTCGCGTGTGGAATCAAGCCAAGGGTTCGAAGAGTCAATGAGTCATCCAACCAAGGGCAGACTCGGACGAATCACGATCGAATCAAGATCAGTTTCGGACTCGAACTCAGAATCGGATTTACTACCAAATCAGAGTCTAAGTCAACCAAAAAACGGATACAACGGAAAAACGACAAAACCCAACGCCTAAGGGGGGCTCGGCCAAAGCCGAGCCACCGGAAAAACGACAAAACCCAACGCCTAAGGGGGGCTCGGCCAAAGCCGAGCCACCCATGGGTGGCTCGGCGATCCGTGCGTGGGCACAGTTCAGAGAGCCTATAAATAGGCTCCCCTTTGTTCATTTGAAAAGGTTGGAACTTTGAGAGCCGAAACTCTGCCGAATTAAAGATCGAGCTTGGAGTTTTGAAGACTTGAGGACTTAAAGATTCAGATCTGATTCTCGGCGAGCGTCTACGTCATAAAAGGCAGGAGTTCGAGAGAGGTAAAAATCAGATCTGAGATCTACACGAGATCATACTCCGGATCAAAGCTTGGCCTTTGATCCCGAGGACTAAGGGCGATTATTTCCTTGGTGAATTAATCCCCCCCCGGCTATTATTTCCTTCGTGGAATAATACCCGTCAAATCGTGTAGATCCGACTAGATCTAGATCGTGCGGTGGTCCACGGATTAACCCCGGCGTCGGCAAAGAACCCACACAAGCAAGAGACCGCAAAACAGGATCTTGCGATTTGTTCTAAAGGAAAGTTGTAAAAGGAAAGTTGTAATCTTTTTCTTTTTCTTTGATTTCGTTGTAACCGGATCTAAAAAGACCGGATCTTTTGTAACCGAAAAAACAGTTATTCAAGATAACAATGAATTCAATGAAGGCAATTTTCACCGCGAACAATCTGGCGACCACATATAGATATATATAATATGTATAATATATGTATATATAATATATTTTTATATATGTATAATATATGTATATATAATATATTTCTATATATGTATA
>NC_033794.1:5253188-5297925 GCF_001876935.1 Asparagus officinalis | reverse complement strand
CAGCCTCTAACCAAAGTTCAACCTCCGGTGAATCAACCAAAGTCGCCGGTAATCCCAATAGCTTCTCCGGGAGATCATGCAGAATCATCCCGAAGGGAGAAGCCAGTCTTGGAGCGCCTCGGTCCGATTCCCGACGAGAGAGGCAAAGCTCCTGTTCAAGATCGTTTGGGCTCGATGAAGAAGCCCCGGACGACGCAACATGCTGGGGGTCGCCGTCACCTCCAACATGACAAAGAAATCAGGGCAGCTACACGCACCAATTTGCGCATTGAAGTCCAGGAGCCCGCCGAGAACTCACGCCCAAAAAGGCATGTTTCGAGGCGCGTGACTTTTGAAAGCCCGAAGAAGGCAGTTCCCCCTCAGAAGGAAACATTATCGTCTGATGACGATAATGTTATACCTGAGAAGTCGTGCCAACACACGATAGGTTACTCCGATCGTCAAGCAGACGAGCTGTACTATCGTGCTGGGGGTACGAATAAAACCAGGAAAAGGAGTCCCCAAGAACAGGAAACTCAGTGCCCCTGTTCCAAACTCATTCGGGCAGTATTGTCTGAATGCAGCTGCATCAAGGTGGTCCCCGAACGAGTTTCGATTTTCGAAATACATAGTACCGAAACGCCAAAACCAAGGCCTAGGCGTTTCCGACGAAGAAGAACGGTGGTTGAAGATGGAGAATTTCTGAGGGTCACCACCAACATGACCAGCAGAGGGACATCGGCGCGAGATAATCTCGAGTCAATTTGGAAAGCATCCCGGCCTAGAACCCGTCTGCAGTCCGGAACCATCAAGCGGACAACCTATGGTAGGGTTCGAACAAGACTCCCTTCAGAAGATGAAGAATCTGATGCCGGCTCGGCGGTTGCATCAGACAATACAGTATCCAGCGAGGGACAGCCCCGCGAGGCACTTATGATAAGTACAGAGCAAGTGGACAAAATGCTTGAAGACGCCTTAGCTAAGCAACAGGAAACCTTCAGGTTCGAAATGCAGATGGCCATGCAAAACATGAGAGAAATGCATGACCAACAAATCCAGGCATTGACGAACCAGCAAGGCTCGAGAGCAAAATCAATACGTTGATTTCCGCTCAAGAGATGAAAAAGACGGGCATTCCTTGTCCATACCCACGAGAATGGGAATCAATCCCCTATCCAGCGAAGTTCAGTCTAATTAACTTCACGCCGTTTGATGGGAAGGGTTCACCCACGCAGCATTTGATTTACTTCAAATCACACCTGGGGGTTATCTCTGGTAATGAGCCTCTGATGGTACGGTCCTTCGTTGGCACTCTGCGTGGAGCCGCCTTCGATTGGTATCGCCGCCTCAAGCCAGGTAGCATGAACAGCTGGGACGATATGGAGACTATGTTCCTCACCAATTTCTTCGACGACGACACCGAGATATCTATCGGATCATTGCTCGATGAGAAGCAGAAAGACGGGGAGTTAGTCGACACCTTCGTCAAGAGGTTCCGGAACAAGGCGATGAACTGTCGGGACCCGATCACTGAGGAGTTCATCCTCCAGACTTGCCACAACAACCTTGCACTGGACGTGTTGGAAGCAATGGGGACAGCACCGTCCAAGACATGGAAGGATCTAAAGGTCCGAGGAGAGCACCCGGCGTGTAACCCGTCTGCAGTCCGGAGCCATCGCACGAGGAACTTATGGTAGGGTTCGGACAAGATTGCCTTCGGAAGATGAAGAATCGGATTCCTGCTCTGCTGTCGCATCGGACAATACAGTGTCCAGCGAAGGACAACCCCGCGAGTCATTTATGATAAGCGCGGAAGAAATGGCCAAGATGCTTGAAGACGCTTTGGCTAAACAGAAAGAAAGTTTCAAGTTTGAGATGTAGATGGCCATGCAGACTATGAGAGAGATGCATGAGCAGCAAATCCATGCATTCAGGAACCAGCAAAGTGAATCGAACCGCCGTAACCAGATTATTCAGGAAAAGGAGCACGCAGATAGGGATGAAGCTCACAATGCCAATAACCCTCCTGTCAATACAGGGGGTGGTAACGAGGATGCCAACGAAGATACAAGTGAAGACTTGAAGATCAAAGATCTCGAGAGCAAAATCAACACATTGATCTCCGCTCAAGAGACGAAGAAAACAGGCATTCCCTGTCCATACCCACGAGAATGGGAATCGATCCCCTATCCGGCGAAGTTCAATCTAATCAACTTCACGCCGTTCGATGGGAAGGGTTCCCCCACTCAGCATTTGATTTATTTCAAATCGCACCTGGGTATTATTTCCGGCAATGAGCCTCTGATGGTGCGGTCATTCGTCGGCACTCTTCGCGGATCCGCCTTCGATTGGTATCGCCGCCTCAAGCCAGGTAGCGTGAACAGCTGGGACGATATGGAGACTATGTTCCTCACCAATTTCTTTGACGACGACACCGAGATATCTATCGGATCATTGCTCGATGAAAAACAAAAAGACGGGGAGTTGGTCGACACCTTCGTCAAAAGGTTCCGGAACAAGGCGATGAATTGTCGGGACCCGATCACCGAGGAATTCATCCTCCAGACGTGCCACAACAACCTTACACTGGACGTGTTGGAAGCAATGGGAACAGAACCGTCTGACACTTGGAAAGACTTGAAGGTGCGCGGTGAACAAGCCGAACGCTTCCTCCGAAGGAAGAAGGCCGAGAGGAACCGACCGACGGTTAATCCGCTGAACTCAAACTTCGCCTCTCGTGGTAAGGGCAAGGCACCTGCAACTGCTGATGGTGCTAACCAAACGTCACAACAGCAATCCCGAAGGCAGCAAAAGACTTCGGGTCCGAGACTCCAAAAAGAGTACTCTTTCAAGGACGAAGACGTTCCAGCCATCTTCGAATCCCTCCTTGAAAGTAACAAGATCAAGCTACCCCTGTGCATACCACAGGAGGGTCCTTCATCCCACCAAGGATTGCTTCACTCTCAAGAATAGCATTCAGACCTTGGTTGAAGCCGGCGTCATAACGCTAAGGTAAGCCAGTTGAGAACGGAAATACTCCGAAAAGTATACGAGTATAAACTGCTTCTTAATACTCCGAAAAGTATACGAGTATAAACTGCTTCTTAAAACTCCAAAGAGTATACGAGTATAAACTGTTTCTCAATCCTCCAACAAGCGCTCAAATAAAGCCAGTTGAGAACGGAAATACTCCGAAAAGTATACGAGTATAAACTGCTTCTTAATACTCCGAAAAGTATACGAGTATAAACTGCTTCTTAAAACTCCAAAGAGTATACGAGTATAAACTGTTTCTCAATCCTCCAACAAGTGCATGAGGTTAAACTGCTTCCTTACATACTCCAATAGGTATATGAGTCTAAACTGTTTCCCAACATACTCCAACAGGTATATGAGTCTAAACTGTTTCCTTTCTTTCACGGGAAGTTCCTGGAGAATACCATGATTGATATTCTTAAGGATAACCCGGACACCCAACTGAGTACAATACTATACCCAGTTTTGCAAAGGAAGCTGGGGGTGGATGATTCATGTAACGGGAAGTTCCCAAAAGAAATCCATATAGTATATTTTTAGGGATAACCCGATCAATATGAACAAAGTGATGAACACTAAATCTCTCACCGATCAGACCAATTGACGGTGGGACCACCAAATTCGGTCAAGTTTAATCCAATCAAACTTACGCTATGTTCGTGCACTCAACACTTTCATATTTAGAGTCCGGATATAATATCCCCTCTCGATTCCTCCAATGAACGAGAGGTCCACAGATCGAGCGATCAAACCTTCCTACAGTTAGGATCGTCTCAAACCTCCCAATTGGTCAAACCTTCTTACAGTTAGGACCACAACCAAAATCCCCCTCTCGATTCCTCCAATGAACGAGAGGTCCACAAATCGAATGATCAAACCTTCTTACAGTTAGGATCATCTCAAACCTCCCGATTGGTCAAACCTTCCTACAGTTAGGGCCACAGTCAAAATCCCCTCTCGATTCCTCCAATGAACGAGAGGTCCACTTTCAAATCGAGTGATCAAACCTTCCTACAGTTAGGGTCATCTCAAACTCATTTGGCCAAACCTTCCTACAGTTAGGGTCAAAACCATAATTCACTCTCGATAAACGAGAAATTCATCTTTAGTTCGGTAATCAAACCTTCCAACAGTTAGGGTTATCTGAATCTTTTCGATTCTCGGAGTGGGGATCCCACTCTTAGTTTCACCTTTCCGGATTCTGGGGGTGGAGATCCTACCTCGAGTCTCCTTTCCAGCTGAAGATAGAATATAAAATTCTTCTTCTTCAGTATCGGGAGATAGAATATAAAATTCTTACTCTCCCATTTCGGGTTCGTCTTTGCCCCAAGAGAAGACACCACCTTTTTCAACTCTCAAAATCTGTGCCTCACAGGTACAGGGAATTTTATCCCGAATCCTAAGCAGGGATAAGTCTGCGCCTAACACGCGCCGCCGGTTTAGTCTTTTTCCGTAGGAAAAGACACCAGAGTCCGATTCTGGGGTATTCTATCCTGAAACCTAAGCAAGGATAAGTTTGGGCTTAACCTGCGCCGCCGGTTAGTTCTTAACCGTTAAAAAGAACATCCGTTCACATATTCAACATTGTGACAGGTTGTTATTAATAACACCAGAATCCATGCCTTACACGCATGGGGAATTTCATCCTGAATCCTAAGAAAGGATATGCTGACGCCTAACACGCGTCGCCGGTTTAGTCTTTTACCGATTGAAAAAGACACCAGAATACGATTCTGGGGAATTTTATCCCGAAGCCTAAGTAGGGATAAGTCAGCGTCTAAAACACGTTGCTGGGTAGCCTATTCCCATAACAATGGCGAAGTCTACATATTCAAAGTTGTAGCATCAAGTCTAAGGGAGTTCATTCCTTGAGCACAACGTCACATGTGGAACTGATTTAGATAATCCGCATGCTAGCCCGACTCAAACGGTAGTCGGTAAAGGCTAATCAAACCCGTTAAAGGCTGGGGGTTGCTGGGGGTTAGCCAAAAACCCAAAAGTCAACGCCTAACACGCGTCGCCGGGTAGTCTATTCCCGTGAAAAAGATAAAGTCTACGTATTCAATATCGTAGCACTAAGAGTGTTAACTCTCTTAGCACAACGTCACATGCGGAACGGATTTAGACAATCCGCATGTAAGCCCGATTCAAACGGTAGTCGGTAAGGGCTCATCAAACCCGTTGATGGCTGAGGGTTTGCCAAAAATTCTATAAATACGAGTCATAGATGTATCAACTCCGTAGATTGGTCTCGTGACTCGAGTATCCGCCACGCTCCAAACTGTGTATACTCCAACTTGGACGCCGGACAACGCGTTGCAATGAAGCTTAGACGCCGGACAACACGTCACAAGGAAGCTCAAACGCAGAACAACGCATTGTAAATGAAGCATTCAACGCCGACGACCGATGGTCAGTTCTATTTCTATGTTGAACCAACAAACACGAGCTAAAGATCAAAAAAATCAGGAATCGACTTCAAGTTCGAAATTCCGACAACGGTCAGACAATAAATGCAGCACCGAAACCCTTTCAGATATTCGACAAAGCACCGAATAGCCTGAAGGATTGAAGGAATCAAGAACAGAAGCCATTCCAAAGTCCCGTTACACCGACTGAAGGTTGGGACAATCATATCCAAAGTATTCCAGACTCTTCTATAAAAGAACGAGGCTGAAATACTTTGGAGGGGGGATCTGTAGGCGTATAAAATTGCTTATAGGTCCCTTAACACAGCTCGGCACAAACCGACGAACCATCGGGCGACGTATCCAAACACGAACGTCAGTCCATAACTCCGAAGCCAAGTGACACGCAACGAAGCAGAGTAACGAGGCGACGAGGTTAACGAATCGCACGCAAGTAACGGAATACATCCATTCGTGTGTGGAATCAAGCCAAGGGTTCGAAGAGTCAATGAGTCATCCAACCAAGGGCAGACTCGGACAAATCACGATCGAATCAAGATCAGTTTCGGACTCGAACTCAGAATCGGATTTACTGCCAAATCAGAGTCTAAGTCAACCGAAAAACGGATACAACGGAAAAACGACAAAACCCAACGCCTAAAAACACCCTGAGGGGTTCGGCCGAAACCGAGCCACTTCAGGGTGGCTCGGCCCAAGCCGAGCCACCCTGAGGTGGCTCGGTGGCCATGGGAAATTATAGATGATGCTTATATTGTGCCCACTTTGGAGAAATCCAAGTGGAATAAAAATGATCATCGTATGTTTACTATGAACAACATTTTGTTAGAATATTTGTTAAATGCTTTTAACTCATCTATGTCTAACAAGTTTGTTCATGTTGATAGTGCTTACACCTTATGGAAATTAATTGAAGCACATCAAGGGGACTTGGAGGCGATCCAACAAGCTTTGGCGGATCCGGCTTCAAGTTCATGTGGAGCATCATGCACATGGCCACTAGGCGATAGCCCTAGTGAGGTTTGCGAGTTCGAATCCATTAATGATTTATCTAGTGATGAACTTGCTTGTGCTAGTGAAAAATTATTGCATACCTTTAACAAATTGTAAAATGATTTTAATGATTTAAAAAGCAAGCATGATGTTTTAAAATCCGATCATGAGAAGCTAGTGTCCAAATTTGATATCATTGTAAAAGAAAATATTGTGCTTAAAGAAAACAATGATATGTTAAATTTGGAAAATGAAAAATTGACCTCATCCATTTCTAGCTTATCTCATGCTAAGATTGATGCCATGTTAGAAGTAGAGAACATAAAAAATGATACTGCTTCTTTTATAAATAATTATTTATGTTCTACTTCTAAAGTTAATGCTAATATGCCTAATGATGAGTTGAACAATGTTAAAAATCGTATTTCTTCTTTAGATTCAACTCTTAATACATGCATTAACAACCATAAGAAGCTTGTGAATATGTGTGTCAAGTCTAAGTCAAAATCATCTACTTATCATGCACACGTGTATAGCAAAGTCTACAAATGCACAAATTACGGTCGTAAAGGCCATCTTGCTAGATTTTGCTATGATGCACATAACCCCACCAAGATTCACTTTAATCCTCCTTGTGCATCTCATCAAGCTTCATCATCACATTTTGCACACACACATGCACATGCATCTATTTCTCATCATAAGCATGCTAATGTGTATAGATGTGTTCTATGTGGTCGTTTTGGCCATTTGGCAAAGTTTTGCTTTGATTTGAAAAAGGATTCTAGTTTGCCAAATGTTTCTAGTAGAACACATGTTTTTAAAGGTGATGTTTATGGTAGATTTGATCATTTGGCTAAGTTTTGTTATGATTTGAAAAAATGTTCAAACTTGCCAAATTCTCCAAGTAAACCACCTTTGTTTAATAAGGTTTCTTATTTGCAAAATAAATTTAAAAGACAATCTTTAGTTGCAAATGATTTCCGTGCACGCTCACTTGGTCAATACAAATCTTTTCACTCTTTTCATTGCACGAATTGCAATCGAAAGGGTCATTTGAATGAATATTGTTTTGACCGTGCTAGTGCACCATATGTGCCCAAGAGGGTTCATAACCCTAGGGCTTTGAGCTTGAATGATAGGGGTCATGTCCCTAACCAATCCGGCACCAAGAATGCTTGGGTGCCAAAATGATTTTTTTTTACCAAGAACTTTAGTGCTTTTAGTTTTCTTTTTCTTGGATTTGTAAATTGTTTTAAAATCTTTTTGTTATGAAGACAATTTTTCTTTTATCAAATCTTTTGTTTTCATAATTATTAGTTTTGATTTTGATGAGAGGTTTGTGTTTATATAACCCTCCGGGTTTATTGGGTGTTTATTCCCAAATCATGTTTACCGGATGCTAAAATGTTCATATGGGTTAATACTAGCTCAAGAGCTAGATAGAGTTGCCTCTCTTGATTTTTGAAAATCAATGATGATTTGGTTTCATGATTTAAAAAATGTGTTTTAAACTTTTATGAAAACAATTCCTTTTATTGGTCAATTCTTTTGTTTTCATAATTCCTAGTTTTTGATTTTGATGAGAGGTTTGTATTTATATAACCCTCCGGGTTTATTGGGTGTTTATTCCCAAATCATGTTTACCGGATGCTTAAATGATTATATGGGTTGGAACAAGCTCAATAGCTTGATATAATTGTTGCCTCTCTTAAAAATTGTGCTTTGATTTGTTGCTTTTGAATTCATTATAATTCACTTATATGATGATATTTATGTGTTTGTGTTAATGGATCATCTATTCGTGCTTTATAATGTATTCTATGAGTGGTTTGATCAAGTTATGTAAAGAAAATTTTTCTTTAATTGATCAAACATTGTTTCTTGAATATAAACTTTGATTTATGATTTCTTTTGGTTGATTTGTTTTTATTTGAAAACTTTTTGCATGATTCTCATGTTCCTCTTCTTTTGATTTCATAAATCTATTCTTTTATATGGTTTTTATATTTTTTTGTGTTAGTGAGACACTATTTTCATATTGACATTTTTATATGTGTTCTCATTATCTTCATGTATGTGGGTAAATTTTTAGCATATTCATGTATGCTTGCTCACATATGTTTTGCCATGATCTTCATTGCATATATTCCATATGGCTTTTTGATAGGGGGAGCAATCCCTATTTATATATTCTTTTTATACTCACCTATGCTTATTGATAGGGGAGCTTTCGCTCTCTTAATTCTTTTGTCCCCTTTTTGATGTTGTCAAAGGGGGAGAAATATTGTGAGTATGTGTATTTCTGTGAATTATAACTTATATATTCATTTCCTTTCATGCATATATCCTTTTCGTAAATTGTTTGTCATCATCAAAAAGGGGGAGATTGTTGGCCTTCTTGTTTTGATGATGATTTAAAAACAATTTACTACTAATGTTGTTTGTCTAGTGTTTGTGCATTCCTATGTTTTGTAGACAAACAACGTTGTTAGAAGTTGGATGGATTGAGCCTACACGATCATATCCAAAGGAGGTTGGCGGAATATCGGTGAAGCCTTGCAATTCAAGTTAAAGATCAAGTTTAAGCTTCATCCGCAACGTGTTCCAAGTTGAGCTACAATGAAGATCAAGATCAAGATTGCTTGGGTAATGTAGTTTTAGATTTTATATTATGTGTGTTATATACTCTAAGCTCAATATCTATACACACACATTTATTGGTTTCTTCGTATATATATATATATATAGTTATATATATATATATATATATATATATGCATATATATAGTTATATATATACATATATGTTTTTGGTTTAATAGGTTTATATATATATATACATAAGTTTTGGTTTCTATGCATATATATAGTTATATATATACATACATGTGTTTTTGAGTTTTCATGTTTATAAATATGAAATCATATATTTCATATTTACTATTGTGTTTTTAAAATCATTGCATAGAATATGTAATTTTGTGAAAATTCTATATTCTTAGTTTTTGGACTTAACAATAATCATATCCATATTTTATTAAGTCTATATAATCATTGTGCAAAGTTTCAAAACATGGTTTAGCCAAAATATCAAAATTCACATGTTTACATTTTCGTGTTTTGAACTATTTTGCAAAATAATGACTTTTCACAAATGGGAAATGCAATTTGGAAAAAAAATTTTGTAACATGTTCATTTACATGTTTATATATATTTCCCAAAGTTTTATTATTTTTGGACTTCATTTGTTATTTTTAATAGTTTTCCAAAGTTCAGTTTTAAAAACCAGTTTTTGAATATGTCATTTTTCGGTCGACCGAACCGGTCGACCGAACCTGAGTTCATATGCTCACTGTGCGACAGAGAGTCTGTCGGTACCGGTCCGATCGACCGAAAGCTCCATCGGTCGACCGTACCGGTCGACCGACGATTGTCCAGAACAGCTCTTCAGGCTTTTGTTCTTCGCGGTCGACCGCGCGAATTTTTGGTCGACCGCCAATAGAGCCGTTGTCTCCTAACGGCTATTTCTGAGCTGATCTGTCTGGGGCTGTTTTGTCATTTTGGTTTGGGGTTTTTGTTGAGATCTTGAGTGGATATAAATACCCAATTGCTGATCTCTTTTCAAGTAATCAAGAAATGTTTTAAACAAAGTTTTTAAACAAGGGTTTAGGGTTTTACTGTTTGTTTAAAAGATTGGGTTTCTGTTTACAAAGGAGGAAGTTTTCACTGCAGATTGAGGGATTCATTCTCAATCCTCTTCATCCTCTTCTTTGTGATTATAGAGAAGTTTTCTAACTCTTTTCTCTAGCAATTTCGTTATTGATTTTCATATTCTTACTATTGCTAGTTTGCTATTTGAGTTAGATTTTATTTTACTCATTGTTACACACACCCACATTGAGCTTATTCTATCTTTCATACATAGTATAGTTGGGTGGTGAGAGATTGTAACTTTGAGTTATGCTTAATTGAGTTGTCATCCATAGTTGAGAACAATCATTTGTTATATTGTGCTTATTGAGAGATTCACTTTGTAATACACTTGTACACCGAGTGAGGAGTGTGTGGTGAGAGTCGGGGATCGTCCCAAGAGGAGTGGCGTCGGTTGACGTGCCTAGGGAGAGGTTGTAACCGAGCACTTGAGGGAGACACGGCTAGGTCCAACACTTAGTGGGTGTAGAGTGTGATTGCAAGAGTGTGAGTTGTAGAGTTTTCGGTTAGCTAGAAAACCGAGTGTGTAGAAGAAGTTCCGGCTTCCAAACCGGATTGTGTTAGTGGATTTCTCCCCGGGAGTGGGGAGCGGAGACGTAGGACGGAAGGTCCGAACTCCGTGATCATATTGCTTGTTTGAGTTTGTCTTTGGCGTAGTTGTTTTTGCATTTATCTTATATCGCCAATTGTGCATTACTCATCCTTTTTATGATCCACTATCTAGTTTATATTGTTTACCCTTGTGTTAGTTTATATATCCTTGCATATATATTTTGCTATATATCTCTTTGCTAGGATATATCATATTGTTCATACTTGCTAGGATAACTTATTAATTAGTTTTTAATTGGCATTTAATCGGATTAGATTAGCATAAGGCCCTAATCACCCCCCCTCTAGGGTCTAACAGAACCGTGTTCCAATAATGTAGCCGAATACAACGCGCTGCTTATTAGGCTCAGTTTCGCCAAAGAACTGGGGGTCAAATATCTCGAAGCTGTTGATGATTCTCAACTGATAGTCAACAAAATTCGAAGAGAGTACGAAGTCAGGAATCAAGACTTGATACCATACCATAAGGCGGCCATCGAGATGGCAGGTTCGTTCGAAGAATTCTTCATCTAATACATTCCACGTCTCCAAAATGTATATGCAGATGCACTGGCGGCATTAGCGGTATCTCTGGCAGAGCCTCCTGATACAGAACAATGGGTCACTTTCGGAACTCACCAATTAATCGTGCCGCATTGCGCCTTAGACATTAAGGAAGCACATACGGCCATGATCGATCTCGAGCCTCGAGATTGAAGATTTTCCATAATTGACTACGTTGTGCATGGTATTTTTCCACAAGACATAAAAGAAAGGTACTCGGTTGGAAGAAGAGCATCGAGATTCTATTACAACTCAACAACCCAGATGTTATATCATCGCGCATACGATGGCTTACTTCTCCGATGCCTTTCAACCACAGAGGCGGAAGAAGCTCTTAAAGAAGCGCATGATGGAACATGCGGTGCGCATCAACCCGGCCCCAAGCTCTACGATCGTCTCAGAAAAATGGGGTATTATTAGCCAACCATGATCAAGGACGCGGTTGACTATGCCCAACGGTTCCACACGTGTCAAATACACGCAAGTTACATGCACCAACCCCCGGACCACCTGCACCGCTCGGCTACTTCATGGCCATTCGAGACATGGGGAATGGATATTGTTGGTCCTATTTGTTAGACCCTAGAGGTGGGGGGGAAGTGATCAGTGTCTTATGCTAATTTAATCCGATTTTATGCCAATTAAAAACTATTAATAAATTATTCTTGCAAGATAGATATACAATATGTTATGAATAAGAATATGCAATATGAACAAAGATATATATCCTATATGGTGAAATATATGCAAGGATATATAAACAACACAAGGGTAAACAATCTAAACTAAAGATACAATTGTGATAGGGAAATATAAACATAAATACACACAATATGATCACGGAGTTCGGACCTTCCGTCCTACGTCTCCGCTCCCCACTCCCGGGGAGAAATCCACTATCACAACCGGGTTTTTTATGCTCACCTGAATAACGTTTACACCTTACACTCGGTTTTCTAATTCACCAAAAACTTTACAATCTTCACAACTGGGTTTTCTACGCTCCCTTGAATAACGGTTACACCTCACACTCGGTTTTCTAGCTCATCGTAAACTTTACAATCTCACACTCTTGCAAATCCACTTACTACCACCTCAGTGTTGGTCTCTAGCCCGTGTCTCTCTCAAGTGTTAGGAATTACAACCTACCTCTAGGCATTACCACCTACCCCACTCCTCTTATGACTACACCGACTCTCACCACACACTTCTCTCGGTGTATAAGTGTATTACAAAGTAAATCCTCACAATTAAGCTCTCTACAACAAATGGTTGTTCTCTAAATAAGGTGAGAACTCAATTAAGCACAACTCAATGTTATAATCTCTCACAACCCCAATTATACTATGAATACAAATACAATAAGCTCAAGTGGGTGTGTGTAACAAAGAGATTTAATAAAACAAACTAAACTCAATATAAATACTAGCTTAATAAAATGATAATCAAACAATATAAATTCAATGCTAGAAATTAAGTTTGGAAAACTTCTCTATAGATAACAAGAGAGTGGGAGAAGAGTTAGATGCTCAAACACCAATGGAAGATCTCCACAAGCTCTTGTGAAGTTGTCTTCACAAAACCAAACTTCCAAATGCTTAAAAGCTTTTTAAACAAAACTTAAACCAAACATAAACCCTTGTTAAAACCTTCTTAAAACATTCTCTTGGATCTTTTCTTCAGTATATAGAACTGAGGATATGTGGGGATATTTATAGGAACCCTAAAGCCAAGAGAAAACAAGGCAAAAAGACCTAAAACCCAAAAACAGTACAGTCTGGAAATATAGCCGTTACAGTGTTATGAGTCGACTCAGTACAGTTCATGAGTCGACTCATAAGTAGCCGTTACAGGCTAAAAACCAACTTATGAGTCGACTAATAAAATTCATGAGTCGACTCATCATGCATGGGTCAACTCATAAAGTTATGGGTCGACTCAGCAGAAACAAAACACACTTTCCAACACAGTTTGTGAGTCAACTTATGACAGGCATGAGTCAACACAACCTGATGGGTCGACTCATGATATTATGAGTCGACTCGTCAGAAACAAAATGTAAACTACACAACAGTTTATGAGTCGACTCAACACTATTCATGAGTCGACTCAAGACATGCACACTGTCTGTTTTAAACAGAAATCTGATTTTCAAACCTCTTTTAAAAATAGTAAATAAAATCAAAAAAAATATAAAACTTTGAGAAATAAAAAATATCATCATTTTGCAAAATAGTCCAAAACATAAAAATGTAAACACATGAGTTTTGACATTGAAGTCCAAGAGACCGCTGAGAATTCACGCCCACGAAGGCATGTTTCGAGATGCGTGATTCTTGAAAGCCCAAAGAAGGCAGTTCACCCTCAGAAGGAAACATTATTGTCTGATGATGACGTTGTACCTGAGAAGTCGTGTCAACACACGATAGGTTACTCCGACCGTCAAGCCGACGAGTTGTACTATCATGATGGGAGCACGAGTAAAACCAGGAAGAGGAGTCCCCGAGGACTGGAAACTCAATGCCCCTGTTCCAAACTCATTCGGGCAGTATTGTCTGAGTGCAACTGCATCAAGGCGGTCCCTGAAAGAGTTTCGGTTTTCGAAAGGCTTAGTGCTGAAACGCTAGAACCAAGACCTAGGCGTTTCCGACGAAGAAGAAGAGTAGTCGAAGATGGAGAAGTTCCGAGGGTCACCACCAATATGACCAGCAAGGGGACATCGGCGCGGGATAATCTCGAGTCGATTCTGAAAGCATCCTGGCCTATAACCCACCTGCAGTCCAGAACCATCAAGCGAGCAACCTATGGTAGGGTTCGGACAAGACTACCTTCAGAAGATGAAGAAATCATATATATGCATATAAGTATAAAACAAGAAATGTATTTTCAATTGTATTCAATTGTTTCATATTGAAACTTGAAAACTATCAAACCAAAACATATATGTATATATATAACTATATATATACATAAAAAGTGTGTATATATATAACTATGTATATATATTGTAGACGGTAAAAAATACCTCTATGGGTTTACAAGAAATTCGCCTACGAGAAGAGCTCGCACGCTCAGTTCTCTAGCAAGGGCCTAAATCGCGTAGATGTCGGGTATACTCGGTTCCAGGTTCGCCTAACGGTCAGTTCGCCAGCACGAGTTAAGATCGATCTACGGTATCCAGCGAGGGACAACCCCGCGAGGCACTTATGATAAGTGCGGAACAAGTGACCAAGATGCTCTAAGATGCCATGGCTAAACAACAGGAGACATTCAGGTTCGAAATACAGATGACCATGCAGAACATGAGAGAAATGCATGACCAACAAATCCAAGCATTGACGAACCAGCAAGGCGAACCAAGTCGTCGTAACCAGGTTCATCAGGAAGATGAGGACACGAATGTGAATGAAGTTCATAATGTCAATAATCCTCTCGTCAATGCAGGGGGTGGTAACGAGTAGACCCACTCGAGTACTGTGCACCTACTTCGCCGCCTCTCCTGACCGGAAAGGAGAAAGCACCGTGCCTAAAGCACGCCGGGCGGCCACGCACAGTACGCGCGATCGGACAGACGCCTCATCGATCCGCGAACTCATAAATGCAGTTCATTAATGCTGGTCAAATCCACTCGGATAGCAGACGGCCGTTGCCTCATATACAAGGATGGGCCATCCCATTTTAGGTGACAGGACATAAAGCACAATCCCTCGAATGACCATTCATGGTACCGAGGAGCAGCTAGACGTCTCTGAAGAAGATATGGTCACATCCCATAATTCAAGGATGAGTCAAGCTGTCCCTCTTTCATTTAAAAGCCCCTTCCAACACACCGGAAGGGAGGTCGCAAAAACTTAGAGAAAAGAGTTGAGACCAAGCTCTCTGCATAATCTTTGCATTGCAGCAGCACTGTTTAGCTCCGAGCTCCGATCGCCGGCGAACTAAGCAGACCCGAACTCCCTCGAGTTGAGCTTCTACTGCGAACTGAAGCTCTCCAGCAACCTCGATCGAACGGTCCAAGGGAAGCAGACTCGACACGAGCATCGAGCGAAGCGTCCTATAGCCACCTAAAGTCCCCACACAAAACAAAGAGGGCATTCCCTCTGCTTCTGTTGTAATCATTTGATTATTAGTTTGTAATAAGCTTTCTTATAAATACAAACGAAACTCCCTTTTTTGGGAAATCAAATATTCACCCTACATATATATAAAAACCAAAACTACAAACACTATAAACTATATACCCAAGCTTGATGGTCTTCAATATGGCTCGACTTGGTAAACTTATGGATGAAGCTTGAACTTGGATCTTCAACTTGAATTACATTGCTTCAACTACTATTCCGTCAACCTCCATTGGATATGATCGTGAATGCTCGATTCCATCCATCCTCCAACATATTGTTTGTCTACAATGAATACAAAACACAAACACTAGAAAAACAATATTAGATGTAAATTGTTTGTTAAATATAATCAAAACAAAGAGGCCAACACTATTTTTCCACCGTCAGTCAAAGGTGACTGTTTCATTTTGGCAATCACTGATTATTTCTCAAAGTGGGATGAAGCAGTTCTACTCAAAGAAGTGAAGACAAGCGACGTCGTCAAGTTTATCAAGCACCATATCATCTACCGATATAGAGTTCTGAGACGAATCGTACACGACAACGGCCCTCAGTTTGTGAGCAACGCCTTCATCAAATTTTGCAGGAAGTTCAGAATTGAAGACGTCTCTTCGACGACATATAATCCTACGGCAAATGGATTGGCTAAGGCGTTTAACAAGACAATCATAAAGGTCTTGTCAAAGCTCGTGAAAACCAACAGGCGAGACTGGGATGACAAACTCGGCGAAGCCCTTTGGGCCTATCGCACCACAGTCCGCAGGTCTACCGGGGCGACTCTATACTCACTAGTGTATGGATGCAAAGTTGTTCATCCCTTGGAAATTCAAATTTCATCCCTTCGTATCGCTCTCGTAACAAGAATGACAACGGAGGAACAACATCAGAAACGTCTCGAAGAACTTAAGATGTTGGACGAAAGGCGTTTGGAAGCTCAGCAGAAAATCGAGTTTTACTAGGCCAAAATCTCCCGAGCTTTTGATAAAAAATTCCGACAACGAAGCTTTAAGGAAGGAGACTTGGTTCTCGCTGTACGGCGATCAATGATACTCAACTCCAAGAAGAAAGGCAAATTTCAACCTAAATGGGAAGGATCATTCTTGATAGAGACAGTCTACTCAAACGGTGCATGTCGCTTAATCACCTAAGACGATGACAAGATCATGATGCCAATAAATAGGAAATTCCTGAAAAAATACTATCCTTAGTACGCTCAGGATAACTTATTAAACAGGAAGTTCCTGGAGAATATCGTACATGGTATTCTTAAGGATAACCTGAGATCAGCTGATTGTTCAAGATAAAAACCCATCATCTGAACAATTCATCTTGAATCTTAAATAAGAAGTGATAAGGAACCTCCCACTGTGACTACTTAATCATTTTCAAAGTGATTGAAGGCCCCGCTGTGACTTTTCGAGCACTCTTTCGCTGAGATGAGATTTGATGACCTCATTCGGTCAATCTTCCCTCACGAAATTCCCACAATATAACTATGGAGTGCTTGACGATTCACGGTCCTCCACCACAAGGTCCCTCATTGATCAAATTAATTGACAGTGAGCCTACCAAAAAAAAATTCTTTTGGCTGAGTCCATTCAAATTCCCACTGTGATTGTGCACTTAACACTCCTAGTGTTAAAGTCCTAACACGGTGCTCAAAGTTTAAGCTGCCAATCAACGACAATTAGCAAACCCTTTTTTCATGTTAAGTCCCTGTCACTTGACGTCAGAAACCCCAACCGAGTGAGTCATACAAGTCAAAATTTCTGCTGTTATTTGTACCCCACTCCCACTGGCCGTTCGGTCAAATCTTCCTATAGTTAGGACCACAGCCAAAATCCCCTCTCCATTCTTTCAATAAACGAGAAGTCCACAAATTGAGTAATCAAACCTATAAAAGTTAGGATCATCTCAAACTCCTCTTTTGATCAAACCTTCCTACAGTTAGGACCAAAGCCAAATTCCCCTCTCGATTCCTCTAATGAACGAGAGGCCCACTTTCAAATCGGACTTCCCTTTCGATAAACGAAAGGCCTCCACCCTAATTAAACGACCAAACCTATAAAAGTAAGGATCGTCTCAATGCCCCTTCTCGGTCAAAACCATCGAACAGTTACGGCCAAAACCAGGGTTCCTTTTCAATAAACGAAAAGCTCCCATCCTTTTCCCTTCAGTCAATCCTATAAAAGTTAGGGCTAAAGTCGAAATTTCATCTCGATAAACGGGAAAACTCATCTTCAGGTCAGGTAACCAATCCTATAAAAGTTAGGATTATCTGAATCTTTTCGATTCTTGGAGTGGAGATCCCACTCTTAGTTTCACCTCATAGATTCTCAAAGTGGAGATCCCACTTTGGGTTTCTTTTGTAGTCGGAGATAGAATATAAAATTCTTCCTCTCCGGTATCGGGTTCACTTCTGCCCCAAAAGAAGGCCCGAAGATAGAATATAAAATTCTTCCTCTCCGATATTGTTGGCCTCTTTGTTTTGATGATGTTTAACAAACAATTTATGACTAATGTTGTTTGTCTAGTGTTTGTGTTTTCGTATTTATTCTAGGCAAACAACGTGTTGGAGGATGGATGGAATAGAGCTTCAACGATCATATCCAATGGAGGTTGGCGGAATTATGGAGTGAAGCCTACGCAATTCAAAGTTAAAGATCAAGTTCAAGCTTCATCAGCGTGTGTACCAAGTCGAGCTTATTGAAGATCAAGATCATAGCTTGGGTAATCTAGTTTAGGTTTTATATTATGTGTGTTAGATACTCTAAGCTCAATATCATATACACACACATTTTATTGGTTTCCTTGTATATATATGTAGTCATATATATATACAACACAAGTTTTGGTTTTCATGTTTATAAATATGAAATTACATATTTCATATTTATTATTGTGATTTGGTTTATCTACTTAGATATGAAACAAATATATTTTCATATACATACTCATATGTTTCATTTTATATTGTATTTGTAAAAATATTGTATTCTTAGTTTATAGACTTCAATATCAGTTTATACATGTTTATATTTTATTAAGTCTACATAATCATTTTGTAAAGTTTCAAAACATTGTTTAGCCAAAATGTCAAAATTCACATGTTTACATTTTCATGTTTTGGCCTATTTTGTAAAATGATGATATTTTTCATTTGTAAAATGATGATATTTTGTAAAATGATGATATTTTGTCAAAATTCACATGTCATTTTGTAGCATGTTTATTATCTTGTCTACAATCATTCCCCAAAGTTTTACATTTTTTGGAATTTGTTTGATATTTTAAACAGTGTTTTAAAATCAGAAAAACAGTTTTCAAAACTTTATTTTCATATATCAGTTCACGGTCGACCGCCACGGTCGACCGCGCCTGAGTCCCTTGCATAGTGGGCAGCAGAAACTTTCGCGGTCGACTGCCACGGTCGACCGTCAGCTAAAAATTTCTCGCGGTCGACCGCCGCGGTCGACCGTCGAACTCTCTGGAGTTTTCTGTTGTTTTTTTGTTGCTCGTGGTCGACCGCCGCGGTCAACCACCGCTCTGTCAGTTCTGTTCCAACGGCTATTTCTTGTTACCGTTGGCTGGGGCTTTTTGGTCTTTTGTTTGGGGTTTTTGGCTGAGGTTTTGGGAGGCTATAAATACCCTCTTGATCTCAGTTCTAAAAAAAAACTATGAGAGTGTTTTAAACAAGTTTAAGAAAGTTTTAAACAAGGGTTTAAGTGTGTTTTAGTGTTTGTTTGGTTTATGAAGAAGTTTTCACAAGTAGAGGAGATCACCTTCTTGTTTGGGCTTCAATCTCCATCTCTCCATCTTGTCATCTATTAAGAAGTTTTCTAAACTCTACTCTAGCTTATATTTATTAATTATTTGTTAATTATTATTTCTATTAAAGCTAGTTTTATATTGAGTTTAGATTTGATTTTATCTCATTGTTACACACACCCACTTGAGCTTATTGTATTTGCATTCATAATATATTTGGGTTGGTGAGAGTTGTAACATTGAGTGTGAGCTTTCATTGTTTTCTCATCCATAGTAGAGAACAAACATTTATTGAGCCTAATTGTGAGATTCACTTTGTAATACACTTGTACACCGAGAGGAGTGTGTGGTGAGAGTCGGGGATCGTTCCAAGAGGAGTGGCGTCGGGTGACGAACCTAGGGAGAGGTTGGAACCGAGCACTTGAGGGAGACTAAACGTTATTCGGGTGAACGTAGAAAACTCGGTTGTGATAGTGGATTTCTCCCCGGGAGTGGGGAGCGGAGACGTAGGACGGAAGGTCCGAACTCCGTGAACATTTGATTGTGTTTGAGTGTGCTTTGGCGTTTATTTATATTTGTGCTTATTGCTCATATCGCCATTGTCTCATTATTCATATCATCCTCTATCTTGTTTTATTTTGTTTACCCTTGTGTTAGTTTATATATCCTTGCATATATATTTCATCATATAGGATATATCTCATTGTTTACATTGTTTATCCTAGCTCATATATCTTGTGGTATTTCATACTTGCTAGGATAACTTGTTAATTAATTTTAATTGGCATATAATCGGATTAGATTAGCATAAGACCCTAATCACCTCCCCTCTAGGGTCTAACAGGATTCGTCTTTGCCTCAAGAGAAGACATTAGAATCCATGTCTAGGGAATTTTATTCCGAAGCCTAAGTAGGGATAAGTCAGCGCCTAACACGCGTTGCCGGTTAGTTTTTTGCCGTAAAAAGGACAAAAGCCACGTATTCGACATCGTGGTAGGCCATTATTAATAACGCCATAATCCATGCCTTACACGCATGGGGAATTTTATCCTGAAGCCTAAGTAAGGATAAGTCAACACCTAACATGCGTTGCCGGTTAGTTTTTTGCCGTAAAAAGGATAAAAGCCCATGTATTCGACATCGTGGTAGGCCGTTATTAATAACGCCATAATCCATGTCTTACACACATTGGGAATTTTATCCCGAAACTTAAGTAGGGATAAGTTAGCGCCTAACATTCGTTGTCGTTTAGTCTTTCGCCGTAAAAAGGACAAAAGTCCACATGTTCGGTATTATGGAAGACCGTTATTAATAATGCCATAATCCATACCTTACACACAAGGAGAATTTTATCTTGAATCCTAAGTAGAGATAAGTTAACGTCTAACACGCGTTGCTGGTTAACCTTCTCCGTGAAAAGAACGTCAGGATTCACTTCTGGGTGACCTTATCTCGATCCCTAAATAAAGATAAGTCTATATCTAACACATGCTGCTGGGTGGTCCGTTCCCGTGAAAATGACCAAGTCTACGTATTCAAAGTCGTAGCATTAAGACTAAGGGAGTTCATTCATTTAGCATAATGTTACATGCAGAACGGACTTAGACAATCCGCATGCTAATCCGACTCAAACGGTAATCGGTAAAGGCACACAAATCCGTTAATGGCTGAGGATTTCCCAAAAATCCTATAAGTATTATGGTTAATTATTCTAAGCAGAATGAGAAATCATAATAAGAATGAAAGTACACCGAACAAAAATATATATATCATTGATGAAATCAAGTGTTCAGGTACAATAGTTGCACTCACTCTACATCAATCTTATGACTAAGGATTTGTTGCTCTAATTTGGACAATTCTTCGGCACAAGTCTGCTCAAGCTCACATTGCAGCTTTGCCTTGAAAGCTTCTTCAAGGGCAGATAAGGTCCTCACATCTTCCTCCTCCATTTTGGCTAACTTCTCCTCGGAGAGCGCCACCTTGCTGGATATAACAAGCCTGCCATGCTCCTCCCCGGCCTTGGCCAGCTCAAAAATAGCCCTTCACCCCTCCGCCTCTCCAAGCTTTTGCTTTAGTTCCGCTATCTCGGCGTCGGTAGAAGCTAAGGAAGAATCGAGCTCATGTAGGTTGGCGAATCTCTCGGAGAGAACCTCCTTCATCCGGTCGACCTGCTCTCTTTGTGCCTAAATCCCAAGCCTAGCAGATGCTCGAGCTTCACGCCATGATTGTAAGCGGGTCTCCATCTGAGCAGCAATATAAATAGGAGCACTAACGGATCGGAGCTCTTCTAGCCTTTCAAACTCATGCTCCAACCATTTTAGGTCATCGGTCAAGGTATCTGCAATATTCGGTGAGCCAGAGTCCCTTATCGGAGCTATCTTACGCTCGAGGAATGGTCGGAATTGATTGAAGGGGAGCCCCTTTTTGCAGAAGTTTATCGATCAGCAACCCCGCATAATTGAAGAAGTGGCTGACCTCCAAACAAAGGATGAGCTTCTCCGGATCATCATCCGACAACAAAGCCTTAACCGCATCGCGGAGTTGAGGCAATAACCCTACAAAAAGGAAAAAGTGATGAATATTCTAGGGACATGAAATAATTCTAAGTTAAAAATAGTGCGAAACTTACCAACGCCTGCGGAGCTTTCTTCAGCCGAACGCACCACACCCGATTCCATTCGCCCAACTTCATGAGTCGCAGGAAGCACCACGGGTGTAGCAGCCGTTGAAGTACCAACTTCTTCAGTTAGTCTCATGGCTTGTTCAGTCAAGCTCTTGCCAATAGTTGCAGCAGTTACTATAGCAGGCGTTTCCGAAGGAATCGGGAGTTGTGTCTCAGAAGTCGATGACCGAGCCTCGATAACAATCCCTACCAACAATAAGAAATCGAGACCCTTAGATTCACCAGACTTTCAAGTAAGAGTAGTTGTATCAGTCTTAATGACTGGTCCTATGATTAGAACTCTCCTACGGTTACATGAAAACTGACAAATGAATGAACGTAACATGGGGAAAAGAATCATACTTGTAGGCGAACCAGCTGTGCTTATTAGTTCGGAGGCCTCACGTTGGTCTTGTTCAAACATCATATCATCAAATAACCTGTCGTTAGAGTCCAGAAGGGCTGGTGTCGATCAAATGAGGGTGCACCTGTCTCTCCGAGGGCCGCATCACATAAAGTTTCCTCTTCACCAAGATCCTCCATTAAAACACCTACAGAAAACCCAAGTATTAAAACAGAGAGAGGAAAAGTCAAGAATTTACGATGAATGGAAGTCAAATTCACCTCTAGCAGTTGCGCTGTCACACCCCGCTTCCCAAAATACCCGGGAATCGGAACGTGAATAAGCCTGCGACGTATTAGATTAAGGAATAAATAAAAATAAATATTTCTCTTCAACATAATACGCTAAGCGTCAAGCAATATACAATGCAAAGGCACATGTCCCCGATCACAGTTAGCAAGAATATAATGAACAACACAGAATAGGAAATAGACAAATCATCAAAAGTAGATCATCCGAGACATAAAATATTCGGGTCAACATGCCCTTATACATAATTGAATAAATGAAAACTGAAGAAATATGAAATACATTGTTCAACAGAAATAGAAGGGAAAAGACTTCAAAAACAACTAGGATCATTAATTAAGACGAGATACTGAACTTCGGCATATTCTTCAACTCTATCTGCAAGGCACTCCTGCTAAGAATTTCCTGGCTCTGGCACATCTCCAAGCTGAACCTGTTCTTCCTCTAAGTTTGACGTACACCAGATAAAATAGGTGTACGTCAGCGTGCATGGAACACAGAAAGATCCCACAAAATAAATAGAGCGAACGAAAACCCAAGCGGAAAAGATACGATAACAGAAATGACAAAATGACGAGCAACTGGAAATCCAAGAAAAACATCATGCGAAAACACTACTAAAACATGATAAACATAAAGTTAACTGTATACGATAGCCGGGTCGAGTACTAGCCATCTTAAAACTCACTGCTTCACATCTCAAATAAAGTCAACGCTCATATCAACGGATAACTGACTGTTCACAAATCCCCTACGTGTACCTAATACGCCGCTACACTGGATCGGTCAGAGAGCTACACGCAATCTGATTTCAACTTGGTTCGAACTCAAGCTAAACTCAAATGAATATCAAATTCATAGACCAAAGTGACTACACTAGCTTCACTTTGACCTAACAAACTAACCCCAAGCTACACTGGATCATGGGGCGAGCCTGGAAGATACATCAACAGCTATATCCAAGCACATGAACAAGGACTTCCCCATTTCCACTCTTCTCGTTTTTCTAAGTCAACCGTAATCGTTATTGAAACTCGGGTTCACCACCTAAACTCAGTCAACACACTCACACATGTCACTAAGTCTGTTCATGACGCACCACCTAAACTCAGTCAACACACTCACACATGTCACTAAGTCTGTTCATGACACACGAGGCCACTAAGTCATGAACTACTAAGGTCAACACACTCACACATGTCACTAAGTCTGTTCATGACACACGAGGCCACTAAGTCATGAACTACTAAGGTTCTCAATCACAATAAGGAGATAGTAACAACACTAATTCTATACAATAATAACATGACAAGTCGAACATGACTAAATAAGTTGTAAAGCATGAATAATCACTACATTAAAACATGGAATGCATGAACAGCCTACTACAGAGTGAATGCACACATAAATAGGTTTCATTGATAACTTACTACTGGGTGTCCAAACTTCTCATGTAAGCTAACCGTACTTAAGTATCCTCTAATATAATAATATGGTAATAAGAAAACTAAAAACCGATGTCGTTTTGCACATGAAATGTCATAGTCTACAACTACCCACACAAAATCATAATTTAATTTAAATCCAAAATAAATAATTCTTTTTAAAAATAAATTCTCTTAAATCATCATAATTATCAAAAATATAATTCTTTTACCGAAAGTAACTTAACAACTCAAAATGAACCCTTTTTTGAAATAAATAATTTTAAATTATTTATTTTAATAATTATTGAAAACTAACCCATCTTCCAAATAAATTCTTTTCTCGTCAAAAAAATTCTAAAATTAATCCTAAAATATATTCTTTCTTTTAAAAACATCTCAAAATAACCCTTTTACAAAGTGATTTTCCTTTAAATTACTCATCATAATATCTTTATTTAATATTAACCATCCACAAGCCCACGCAGATAATAACAATATTCATATGGTAACATAATCTAATCACAGTCAAATCGAAGCATATAATTAATTCATAATATATCTAAAAATTAAAACGATGAGTCAAAGGGAAGTGAGATCTTTCCTCAGTGTGTCGAACAAGTTGACGTCGATGGCACGGGTCGGATCGGACATGGTGGAGCGTGGCGTCGGAAGGATTCAGCAAAATTGACCTATTTTTTACCAGCTTTGATCGGTTTTGCTAAATATTTAGCAAAAGTGGCTTATTTTAAAAAAAAATCTTCTTCTTTATAATATGGAAAAATGGATGCAAAATAGCTCATTTTACTAAGGGCACATTTGGTTGCTTGTAACTATAGATACAATGCAAGCATTATTTGTATGCAACTATAATTGCAATTTTGACTTAAAATTTTAAATTTTATATCATGCATTTGTAGTTGTTTAATGTTGCTTATAACTTTAAATATACAACTTTTTTTACTATTAAAAATTTGTTAAAGCTATTAATTCTTTTTATAGTTTTAAAATATTTATTTTAAAAAAGTATTGGTTTTTATTACTAAGTAAATTGTCTTTTAAAATTATCTAAAAATAATTCTTAGAAGATTAATTTTAAAAAAATATATTTTATTAAAAAGTTATTTTCATAAAATAAAATAATTTTTTAAAATATTATTTTTTGGTTAAAAAATATATCTTTGTAAATGAATTTTATCTAAAAAATTATAAAAAAAATATTATTGAATTTTTTTAAAAATAATATTTTAACAAAGAATAATATTTTTAAAGGGAAATTTTATTTTTTAGAAAACAATACGTTTTCAATTTATTTTTTGGAAAAATTGCTTTAAGGACCCAAAATTGGAAATACAATGTGGCCCAGCCCCCTGTACTTTGGCCCATGTGGCTAAGCCCTTAAATATTCAAAAAACTATAACTGAGCCCTTAAAGCAGTTCTCTCACCCGTATTTGCACCCAGCCTCCCTAAAATACCCCCGCCTTCAACTCCGTGCCTCGAAAACGAGATCCGATCGCTGGCGAAACCTCTCCGTCGCATTTAAGGTTAGATGATGGCCGTTTTGGGGGGAAATTTTGGCGCGCTCCCTCCGTTATATATCCTGTTAACCCACTCGGCTTTGAAGAGAGTGTATTTATGGTGCAAAGGGCAGATCTTTGCGGTTAGGGCTTACGATCTTCAGCCCCCTACTTGTCCTAAAGTGCCCTTCATAACTCCTCTTAAATCCCCTTCATTTATGGCGGAGAGCCCCCTTATTTGCATGGTTTCCTTGGGTGAGAGAGCAGTGTTCTCAAGGGTAACTTCTTCAACCTCTTTTTTTGAGTTTAAGTTCGACGTGGCTGAGAGGTTGAAGGTTCCATATGATGCGCTATCAATGGTTAATAAATCTGAAAGGATCCCTGATCTGAGTTTTGAGATCGAGAATGAGGATGATATGGAGTGTATGGTGGAGCACAACCGTAATATCGGGTGTCTGGAGATCCATATTCGAGCTAATATAGATGTAGATGTTTCCAGATGTGAGAACACCCCGAAGCAACCACCTGAAAGGTAAGTTATATTTACACTTAATTTATTTGAAAACTTATGAATTGCATAGAGCAGGTTAAATGTTAGCTTTTAACTGATATATGTTAACTTTCTACCGAAGGTTGTTAAGCTTTAGGGCATATGTGTTAACTCTTAAGGGTACTGCATTATTTAAGTACAAGTCCTATTCGTTATTTTAAGAAAAACCAATTATATTTGTGCAGCATTATGAATACACTGAAGCCAAAGTTTATTGATAGTACTTCTGCCGCAAACCATGGTTCTGAAAGAATTCCAATTGATAATCCCAGTGGTAGCAGTGTAGTGCGTTCTGATGACATTATTAACAACACAGTAATGATTCCTGGTTGGTGGCATAATGCATTAACTGAAGAGGGTCAAGAATTTGAAAGTGCTGAAGAATTAAGGTTGGCGCTGACATACTATTCTCTGGCCAAAATGTTTGATTATGAGTTTAAAAAGAACGAACCAAAACGTATCCGTGTATATTGCCGATATAAAGAAACTTACGAGTGCCCATGGATGTTGTTTGCTTCACCTGTTAAGAATGCAAATAGACTATCGATCAAGAAGTTTGTTAATGAACATACTTGTGGGCAGTACGGGCAAAATACAGGTCGTTCAAGGGCATCCCGTAAATTCATTGCAACACAGTTACAACCACTCCTGAAGGTCCGTCCAGAAATCCGACCCGTTGATGTGCAAAAGGAGTTCCTCACAAACTACGGCCTTAGAATTGATTACAGTAAGATATGGTGGGGGAAAGAGAGAGCACAGGAGAAGCTTTACGGGGATATATATGAGTCGTATGATCAACTACGATGGTAAATGCTGAGCTTTATTATTAACTTGTTAAGTTTCAAAGTTTGCTTGTTAAAACAAATAGTTAACATGTTCCTTGTTAAGTTCATTGATAACATTGATAACATGTTAAGTTTCACGACTAACATGTTAACTCTTGTAAATAACATGTTAACTTTTGTTAAGTTACCCCAATAATGTGTTAGCTTTTTTTGGTCGCTTGTTAAGCTACACGGATAACATGTTAACTTGTTGGTTTGTTTCTTCTTACACGACTAGGTATGAGCGCATGGTAAAAGAGACAAATCCCGGCAGTTACATACATGTTGACCAGAATGAGGGGAGGTTTTCGAGACTCTTTGTTTGTTATGCTGCATGCATCAAAGGTTTCTTGAGTGGATGCAGACCCCTTCTATTTTTGGACGGTACATTTTTGAAGGATCGATATAAAGGTATTCTCCTCTCGGCCATAGCATACGATGGGAACCAAGGTATATTTCCCTTAGCGTATTGCATATGTGATCAAGAGAATTTGATGAATTGGAAGTGGTTCCTCCAAGGTCTATGGTCCATACTTTATGAGAGGGCTGACCCTTACAATCCTCCCCACCAATTGGTTATAATTTCTGATGCGGACAAAGGAATTAAAGAATCAGTAAAAGAGTATTTTCCAGAAGCTCTACACTCGAGGTGTGTTCTACATCTTGTTGAAAATTTCAGGTTAAAGCTTAAGGACTTGGGTATGAAGTCGAAGGACACTCATGTTCTTGGGAACTTACTCCAAAGTGCTTGTTATAAATACACAATAGCAGAATGGAATGAGTACATGAAAGAGATATATGACATGGATCCAAGGGCATACAACATTGCTATGAACTACTCTCCTGATCAATGGGCAAATGCATTCTTCCCGGGAATAAGGTAACGTTATTTGGCTGTTCTATATCTATGCTAATGTATGAACTTATGCTATTTAGCATGTTATCTTTGGATTTGTTAAATTCTATATCAGAGCTGTTAACTATATCAGAGTTGATAACATGTTAAGTCTTGTTGATAATATGTTGAGTCTCGTTGCTAACATGTTAACTCTTGTGGGTTACGTGTCAACTCTTGTTGATAACATGTTAACTCTTGTGGGATACATGTTAACTCTTGTCGAAAACATGTTAACTCTTGTGGAGAACATGTTAACTCTTGTGGGATACATGTTAACTCTTGTGGAGAACATGTTAACTCTTGTTGAGAACATGTTAACTCTTGTGGGATACATGTTAACTCTTGTGGAGAACATGTTAACTCTTGTGGGATACATGTTAACTCTTGTCGAAAACATGTTAACTCTTGTGGAGAACATGTTAACTCTTGTTGAGAACATGTTAACTCTTGATGGACACGTAACATCTAATGTCGCTGAGTCTTTTAATAATTGGATAAGGGAAGCTAGAATGCTACGGATTCTACAAATGGTTGAGCATATCCGTAAACAGATAATGGTCCGAATGAGTAATCGCCGGTTACTTGCAGATAAATGGGCTGGATATCTCTGTCCACAAGTAGAGATGGTGCTTAAAGAAAATATAGAGAAAGGTCGGCCATTGGATGTTAAGCAAGCTGCAGCTGACATATTTGAAGTGCAAGCACATAAAACTACCCGTGTTGATTTGGAGAAGAAGACATGCACTTACCTTGCTTAGGACGTCATGCGGATTCCGTGTAAACATGCATGTGCAGTCATCTCGTACATGAAGAGAGACATTTACCAATATTGCGATTGGTTTATGTCCATAGAAGCATTTAAAAAGAGCTATGACCCGATTCTCTATCCTATACCAGATTATGAGAAACGAAGCGTGCCAAGGGATGAGATCGAGCTACTTCCACCACATACTATCAAAAGAAAGGGGAGAAATAAAACACGACGTATCAACAATCGAACAGTATACAAACGATCTTTGAAATGCTCTCGATGCCACTCCGAAGGCCACAACCGCACATCTTGCAATGAACCGATCGCCGATTGATATGAGTTGCGGATTTGCCGAAACACTTTTGGGTGTATGTAATACTTTTGTAGTTAACTGTTTATATGAACTGAAACATATTTGGGTGTTTGTAATACTTTTGTAGTTACCGGTGTATATGAACTGAAATATGTTTGGGTGTTTGTAATACTTTTGTAGTTAACTGTTTATATGAACTGAAACATATTTGGGTGTTTGTAATACTTTTGTAGTTACCGGTGTATATGAACTGAAATATGTTTGGGTGTTTGTAATACTTTTGTAGTTAACTGTGTATATGAACTGAAATATATCTATGCCAATGTGAATTATAATGAAAATGTTATCTTACTTGGGTCTGTAAAGTTACTCAGTTAGATTGTTAAGTTACAGTTAACATATAAAATTACAGTTAACATATAAAATTTTCTTGGCAGGTTATTAAGCTACACCTATTACATGTTAACTCTTGTAATAACATGATGGATAACATGTTAACTCTTGTTGCAAACATGTTAACTCTTAAAGCTAATATTTTAATTCTTGTGGCAAACATGTTAACTCTTATGGCAAACATGTTAACTCTTGTACCAAACATGTTAACTTTTGCTGCAAACATGTTAACTTTTGTCGCTAACATGTTAACTCTTGTTGATAACATGTTAACTTTTGTAGGAAATATGTTAACTTTCTTTGAAAACTGTTAACTCTTTGTCATAACATGTTAACTCTCGTAAGTAACATGTTAACTATTGTTGATAACAAGTAAACTCTTGGCGATAACATGTTAACCCTTGTTGATACATGTTAACTCTTGATGATAAAATGTAAAATCTTGTTGCCATCATGTTGACTCTTGTAGTTACCGGTGTATATGAACTGAAATATGTTTGGGTGTTTGTAATAATTTTGTTGTTAACTGTGTACATAAACTGAAATATATCTATGCCAATGTGAATTATAATGAAAATGTTAACTTATTTGGTCTGTAAAGTTACTCAGTTAAATTGTTAAGTTACAGTTAACATATAAAGTATTTTTGGACGGTTATTAAACTATACCTATTAAATGTTAACTCTTGTAAATAACATGTTGGGTAACACGTTAACTCTTATAGCTAATATGCATGTTGGGTAACACGTTAACTCTTATAGCTAATATGTTAACTCTTGTAGCAAACATGTTAACTTTTGTTGCAAACAAGTTAACTCTTGTGGCTTATAGCTAATATGTTAACTCTTGTAGCAAACATGTTAACTTTTGTTGCAAACAAGTTAACTCTTGTGGCAAACATGTTAACTCTTGTGAAAAACATGTTAACTCTTGTGGCAAACATGTTAACTCTTGCTGCAAACATGTTAACTTTTGTGGCAAACATGTTAACTTTTGTTACTAACATGTGAACTCTTGTGGATAACATGTTAACTTTTGTTAGAAATATGTTAACTTTCTTAGATAACATGTTAACTATTGTGGATAATATGTTAACTTTTGTCAGACATATGTTAACTTTCTTCGATAACATGTTAACTATTTGGTAAAACATGTTAACTCTCGTTAGTAACATGTTAACTCTTATAGCTAATATGTTAACTCTTGTAGCAAACATGTTAACTTTTGTCCTAAACAAGTTAACTCTTGTAACAAACATGTTAACTCTTGTTGTAAACATGTTAACTCTTGTAAAAACATGTTAACTCTTGTTGATAACATGTTAACTCTTGATGATAACATGTTAACTTTTGTGACAAACATGTTAACTCTTGTTACTAACATGTTAACTCTTGTTGATAACATGTTAACTTTTGTCGGAAATATGTTAACTTTCTTAGATAACATGTTAACTATTGTGGATAATATGTTAACTTTTGTCGACATATGTTAACTTTCTTTGATAACATGTTAACTCTTGTTTATAATATGTTAACTTTGTGTGGAAATATGTTAACTTTCTTTAATAACATGTTAACTCTTTGACATAACATGTTAACTCTCGTTAGTAACATGTTAACTATTGTTGACAAAAAGTAAACTCTTGGCGATAACATGTTAACCCTTGTTGTTAACATGTTAACTCTTGATGATAAAATGTTAAATCTTGTTGCCATCATGTTGACTCTTGTAGTTACCGGTGTATATGCACTGAAATATGTTTGGGTGTTTGTAATACTTTTGTAGTTAACTGTGTACATGAACTGAAATATATCTATGCCAATGTGAATTATAATGAAAATCTAATCTTACTTGGTCTGTAAAGTTACTCAGTTAGATTGTTAAGTTACAGTTAACATAAAAAATATTTTTGGAAGGTTATTAAGCTATACTTATTAAATGTTAACTCTTGTAAGTAACATGTTGGGTAACATGTTAACTTCTTTTGCAATCATGTTAACTCTTATTGCTAATATGTTAACTCTTGTCAAAAACATGTTAACTTTTATCACAAACCTGTTAACTCTTGTGGCATACATGTTAACTCTTGTAGCAAACATGTTAACTCTTGTCGCAAACATGTTAACTCTTGTTGCAAATAAGTTAACTTTATTCGCTAACATGTTAACCCTTGCTGTTAACATGTTAACCCTTGTTGATAACATGTTAACTCTTGATGATAACATGTTAACTTTATCCGTATACGGTATTATTTAACAAGTGAACCTGACATGTTATAAACTTTCTCCATATTTAACAAGTGAAGCTGACATGATATAATTGTTAACTTACGCATCTAACATGTTAACTTTCTCCGGGCACTAGTTCATTAGCTGTTAATACACTATACAAGCTGAAAATTATGAAGATTGTTTATAGTTGTTTATCTACATAGCATTCTTCCTTAGGCTGTAACATTTGCGGCTCATGCAGGCGCTTTCAATGCTGGGTCCTCCACGGCTATTGTGCCCTTTCTATTTCTGAATTCCCAGCCTTCTTTTATTAGTTCCGCAGCAAGCCTTGCACGCACTACCGCAGACGAATCATCGGCGGGCGTAACATGCAGAACATCACCTTGTTGTAGGATAGCCCGTACATAAAGGTATATGTATATCCCACAATTGTAGCTACAAATAACAAAACATAAATACATATTACAGGTCAGTTTTGGAGACGAAAATTCTTTAATAAAATAAGGTTCATATGCTAATGTACCTTCCCTTTTGAGACTCGCATAGGATTTCCTTATATTTAAATGCCCTACACACCTTTTCAAGATCGAATGCGGCCTTCATATGGTCCATGAAGTTTATAATTTTGTTAACGGGCTCAAGGTAAGCAGAGGGAGTTACCGAACTATAGTGCAACGCTAAATTTTCATTCAATCTAACTTCGACACAATGCCAATGGTCATGGCGAACAATTGGCAATATGAGTATTGATCGGCCAGCGGCAATATGTTGTTGTATATAAAGTTCATATAGTTCATATAGTCGCAGATGAGCCTGGTCTCCATAGAGTGAATGCTGTTACACAAAATTAACACATTAAGAAAGAGCGGCCTTTAATATGTGAACTGTTGGACCCTAAAGGGGGGGTGATTAGGGTCAAGAGGCTCTAATATGCAATATAAAATTCAGCACAAGCAAACCACAAAACAAAAATGCGATAAAGTAAGAGAGATAGGGTTAGGAGTTCGTTATCCTTGACGCGCGATGTGTTAACGAGGTTCGGCCCTCTGGCCTACGTCCCCGCTCCCCACTCTCGAGGAGAAATCCACTACACACCCGGTTTGGAAGCCGGAACTTCGTCTACACAGCGATCTCCACAGATCTCTCTCACAACACAGTTTGATCTCAACAGATCACACCCTCACAGTAGATCTTACACAAGATCTCAACCTCACAGCAGAAGAAAAGATGCAAGAACCTCTCTTTACACAGCCCCTATAGCAAAGAGTAGGTTTACTGAACCTGGGAAGTGAATCACACTTAAAACAGAGAGAAAAACAGGATTTGAAAATTTATCTCAGGAAACAGAAAGCTCTCACTGGTTTTCAAACGTTAGGGCAATTTGAGAAGAAGAAGACTGGGGTTTTTATAGAAGAGATTTATCAAAAAAAACAAAGAAGCAATCTTCTCAAATTAGTAAGTAATCTCCTTTATCAGCACCTGACCTCAGACTGTGCCAAACACTATTAAGTGTAAGCACAGTAATCCAGGTTACAGGCAAACGACCGTTTGAAAAGTCGCAACTGACAAAAGAGGAAAACGGTTGACCGAAAGGAATTTTCGGTCGACCAAAAAACACTTCGGTCGACCGACCAAAAATTCGGTCGACCGCAAACACTTAAGAAAATTCAGAAAACGAGCAGAGCCACCGTCGGTCGACCGGCGCGGTCGACCGATTTGAAAGTCGAGATTTCGGTCGACCGACGACCTCTCTGGAAAATAGTAAGGAAAGGCGATGGGAGCGGTCGACCGGACCGGTCGACCGCTTTTTGACATTTTGCAGAAAAACAGGTTTTAACCAACTTTAAATATTTGACCTCTGAAAAATCTGAAACTTTGTAAAATGTTTTTAATACTAAAAACAAACTGTTTGGAAAAAGAATTTTGCAGATAAGTCCTCATACTTGTGAAAAATAGTATTTTGTGAAAAAACGCTTAAACATAAGTATGAAACAGTAACTCTTTGCCTACATTCTAGCACTAAGAGAGAGAAACAAAAGAAAGCTAATATCCTCATATATAAATAACAATACTTGAGCTTTGATATAGCTTGAATCGGATGAAGCTTGTATTCGAATTTGACGTTCTTAAAATAACGTTGCTTCATCTCTTGGCCTCCTCCTCCTTTGGATATCATCGTTGTAGCATATATTCCATCCATCCTCCTTTAATGGCACTAACAAGCTTCATAAATGAATTTACTACATTCTCACTCAATAAGCTATTAGTACCGATAATGGTGGTTGTAAAACATCATCAAAATATAAGGGCTAACAATCTCCCCCTTTTTGATGATGACAACCAACCATTTTATATAAGAGCAAAAATAAAATAGCTTATAGATAGGTGCTCCCCCTATCTATGAGCTCCCCCTAAATATATGCAACAAATGAGGAGATTTCTCTCCCCCTTTGTCACCATCAAAAATGGGGAAAGAAATACAAAATGCAAGATGCAACTAAACAAGCAAGCAATGTAGAACTTTCACATAGTGCATAAGCCCAAACCATTTCTTATGCGACAAAAATCATCCTCTCCAAGAGGCTTAGTAAATATATCCGCTAGTTGAGATTTTGTGTCAACAAACACTAGGGATACATATTGTCGTTCTACATGATCGCGTAAGAAATGATGGCGTACATCAATATGTTTAGTTCTAGAATGAAAAACTGAATTTTTTGAAATATTTATAGCACTTGTGTTATCACAAAAGATTTTAATATTTTGAAAATTCAAATCATAGTCAACTAAACTTTGTTTCATCCATAAAACTTGAGCACAACATAAGCCGGCGGCAATGTATTCCGCTTCCGTAGTGGACAATGCAACACAATTTTGTTTCTTGGAAGCCCAAGAAACAAGGGAATTTCCTAAGAATTGGCATGTTCCACTAGTACTCTTGCGATCTACCTTACATCCGGCAATGTCGGCATCAAAAAAACCATATAAATCAAAAGAAGTGCTTCTTGGATAAAATAAACCAAGGTTAAAAGTTCCATTAACATAAAAGAAGTGCTTCTTGGATAAAATAAACCAAGGTTAAAAGTTCCATTAACATACTTAATGATTCTTTTGACCGCAATTAAATGAGATGCTTTTGGAGATGCTTGAAAACGTGCACATGCACACACACTAAACATGATGTCGGATCTACTAGCGGTGAGATAAAGAAGATTACCTATCATACCTCGGTATAGTTTTTGGTCCACATCTTCACCACTCTCATCCGCATCAAGCTTAACACTAGTACTCATGGTAGTAGGCGCATGCTTGGAATTCTCCAACTTGAATTTTTTCACCAATTCCTTCGCATACTTGCTTTGTGAAATGAAGATCCCATCCTTAGTTTGCTTGACTTGGAGCCCGAGAAAGAATGTAAGCTCTCCCATCATACTCATCTCAAAGTGATCCTGCATTACTTTAGAAAATTCCTTGCACAAGGATTCATTAGTAGCACCAAAAATAATGTCATCCACATATATTTGAACTAAAATGAAATCATTTTTCCTTTTTCTCACAAAAAGTGTGTTATCAATTGTTCCTTTTGAAAAACCATTTTCAATAAGAAAACTAGAGAGGCGAGCATACCAAGCCCTAGGAGCTTGTTTCAACCCATATAAAGCTTTTTGTACCCGGTAAACGTGATTAGGAAAAGCATGATCTATAAAACCGGGGGGTTGCTCAACAAACACTTCCTCTTCTATAAAGCCATTTAAGAAGGCACTTTTAACATCCATTTGAAATAATTTGAAATTTTTAAAACTAGCAAATGCCAAAAACATCCTAATAGATTCCAACCTTGCAACCGGTGCAAAGGTTTCATCATAGTCTATGCCCTCCTCTTGATTGTATCCTTGGGCAACCAAACGAGCTTTATTTCTAGTTACAATGCCATGTTCATCAAGTTTGTTTCTAAAAACCCATTTTGTACCAATAACACTAGCATTGTTAGGTCTAGGAACTAACTTCCAAACTTCATTTCTTTGAAAATTGTTTAATTCTTCATGCATAGCCAAAACCCAAAACTCATCATTTAAAGCATCATTAACCTTTTTAGGTTCTAGTTGAGATAGAAATGCAACATTACCACATTCACTCAAGGCTTTTGAGCGAGTTATAACTCCTTTTGAAGGGCTCCCAATGATTTGTTCCTTTGGATGGTTTGATGTGAATTTCCAAGCTTTAGGTGGTTCAACTTGATCTTGAGCGTTTGTGCTATCCACATCCTTTTGAACTTCTATAGAGGGAGTGTCATTGATTTGCAACAAGTCCAATCCTCCCTCAATATCATCATCATCATCTTTCCTAGGCAACACAACTTGAGAGCCAACATTAGTCTCATCAAAAGTAACGTTTATAGACTCTTCAACAACGAGGCTTCGTTTATTGAAGACCCTATAAGCCTTACTTCGAGGTGCATAACCCAAGAAAATACCAACATCAATTTTGGAATCAAATTTATCATGGTGATCTTTTGTATTTAAAATAAAGCATTTGCAACCAAAGACACGAAAATAACCAATGAAAGGAGTTTTTCCATAATAAAGTTCATAAGGAGTTTTCTTAAGCTTTGGTCTAATCAAAACACGATTTAAAACATGGCAAGCCGTATTGACGGCTTCCGCCCAAAAATATTTTGGCAAATCAAAAGAATTAAGCATAGTGCGTGCCATCTCTTGTATGGTGCGATTTTTCCGTTCAACAACACCATTTTGTTGTGGTGTTCTAGGAGCGGAAAACATATGAGTTATACCATGATGAGCACAAAAATCATAGAAAAATTCATTTTGAAATTCACCACCATGATCACTTCTTATTTTAACAACTTTCAAATCTTTTTCATTTTCAATTCTTTTAACATGATTAGCAAATTCTTCAAAACAATCATTTTTCTTTGCAAGAAATATTGTCCATGTAAAACGAGAAAAATCATCAATAATCACAAAAACATAGTGTTTGCCTCCAAGAGAGGTAACACGCATAGGACCAAATAAATCAAGATGAAGTAATTGCAAGGGTTTAGAAGTCGATACCTCATGGATGGATTTGAAAGAAGACTTTGTTTGTTTACCTTTGGCACAATCCTCACAAATTGTATCTTTTATGAAGTGCAAGCTAGGTAGCCCTTTCACAAGATTCTTCTTAGACAATTTTGATATTAACTCCATATTTGCATGTCCAAGTCTCTTGTGCCAAATCCAAGGATTTTCATCAATTGCCGCAAGACACTTCACATCTTGATTCACTAACTCATTCATCTCAAAAATGTAAACATTAGACTTGCGATTTGCAATAAAAACAATTTTTCCATCCATACTAATGATGCATTTATCCGGTTTAAAAGAAATATCAAAACCTTTATCACTCAATTGACTAATACTAAGAAGATTATGATTCAAACCACTTACTAAATAAACATCTTCAATTGTGGGTGAGGGTTTCTTACCAATAGACCCGATACCAATGATTTTACCTTTCTCACCACCACCGAAGGAGACATTGCCTCCTTCAATCCTTGATAGGGTTGCAAATAACTCTTTGTTGCCCGTCATATGATGTGAGCAACCACTATCAAGGTACCACATCTCCTTACGTCGTTGCCGTGACGTTCCCTACAAAAGAAGAAGATGAAGGTGTAGTAGCTTTAGGTACCCATGTCTTGGGTCCTTGGTGGTTAGTAGTCTTGGTACCTTTGGGTACCCATATCAAACCATAAAAATCTTCATTGTCTTTAATTCTACAATGAGTAGAAATGTGTCCATGTCTCATACAATAGGTGCATACAAAATTTCTTTTGTATGTACGAATGTTAGAACCACGAAACCTATTTCTACCATGGTGATTGTAGTTGTCATAAGCATGAGTGGGTCTAGTTCTACAACCCTCAATTTCTAATTTTTCAATCTTTGATCTTAATTGCTTGTTCTCGAAATCGAGATCTCCTAGCAATTCATCTTTAAGAGCAAGAGAGGTTGTTAGTTGTTCTAGCTTAATATCACAAGAGGCATGCAATTTCTTAAAAGAAGAGTATTCTTTAGACATTCTTCTAAATTCAAAGTTCAACTCTTCTAAAGCCATAGCTATGTCACATTGCATATAGAAAGATTCACTTTCGGCCTCGGATATTACCTCATGTTCATTTGCCATGAAACAAACATTTGGGTCATGAAGAGCAAGTTTGGCTCCTTCTTCATCACTATCCGAGTCACTTGGTTCGGATTCTTCCCATCCGGCATACATAGCCTTCTTCTTCTTGTACTTCATGTACTTTTCTTTGAGCTTGGGGCAATCCTTAGCGATGTGACCCGGTTCGTTGCATTCAAAGCATTTTCCTACACGAGATGAAAACTTGTTGTTAGATCGGGGATTAAATTTTTTGTTCATTTTGATAAGTCTAGAGATTCTTCTAGAGAGATGAGCCACTTCTCTAGAAAAATCAACTTCACTCTCCGACGACGAAGATGAGTTGTCACTAGCTCCTTTGAGAGCTATGGTCTTCAACTTTGGTGACGGCTCCTCAACTTCTCGTGATGGCACTTCCTCCTTCTCCTTCCCCTTGAGCTTCTTCTCATGCACTTTGAGCTTTCCGATAAGGCTATCAAGAGCTAAGGTAGTGAGGTCATGAGCTTCCTCAATGGCCGTAGCCTTGGGCTCCCATGCCGGAGTCAATGAGCGAAGTATCTTGTAGTTCATCTCTTGAATGGATAATTGCTTATCTAGACCATGTAATTCATTGATGATATTAGTAAAACGGGAAAACATAGCATCAATGGATTCATTAGGAAGCATTTTAAATAGCTCATAATCATGCATGAGTCCACTAATCTTAGATTCCTTAACTTGGGGTGTTCCTTCATGTGTGACACATATTTTTTGCCAAATTTCGTATGCGGTTGCACACGTGGAAACCCTATTGTATTCATTTGGGGAAAGACCACATATTAAGGCGTTCATGGCCTTAGCATTGAGATTGGCAAGGTGCCTTTCATCATCGGACATGTTCTCAACTTTGGACTTCTCTACATATTTCTTTTCTATAAGCCCTAGGATGTCAAGATCAATGCAACGAAGGTAAATTCTCATTCTAGCCTTCCAATAAGCAAAATTAGTCCCTGTGAAGAGTGGTGGTCTAGTTGTGGATTGTCCTTCTAACATATGCATATTCAAAGAAGCCTCCATTAGATCTTTTCTCTAAGGTGATTAAACCAAAAATTAATATAGAGACCAAGCTCTGATACCAATTGTTGGACCCTAGAGGGGGGGTGATTAGGGTCAAGAGGCTCTAATATGCAATATAAATTCAGCACAAGCAAACCACAAAACAAAAATGCGATAAAAGTAAGAGATATAGGGTTAGGAGTTCGTTATCCTTGACGCGCGATGTGTTAACGAGGTTCGGCCCTCTGGCCTACGTCCCCGCTCCCCACTCTCGAGGAGAAATCCACTACACACCCGGTTTGGAAGCCGGAACTTCGTCTACACAGCGATCTCCACAGATCTCTCTCACAACACAGTTTGATCTCAACAGATCACACCCTCACAGTAGATCTTACACAAGATCTCAACCTCACAGCAGAAGAAAAGATGCAAGAACCTCTCTTTACACAGCCCCTATAGCAAAGAGTAGGTTTACAGAAGCTGGGAAGTGAAACACACTTAAAACAGAGAGAAAAAAACAGGATTTGAAAATTTATCTCAGGAAGCAGAAAGTTCTCTCTGGTTTTCAAACATTAGGGCTAAGGAAGAAGAAGAGGTCTGGGGGTTTATATAGAAAAGTTTAAATCATTTTAAAACAAAAACAAATCAGAAGAGATTTATCAAAAAAAACAAAGAAGCAATCTTCTCAAATTAGTAAGTAATCTCCTTTATCAGCACCTGACCTCAGACTGTGCCAAACACTATTAAGTGTAAGCACAGTAATCCAGGTTACAGGCAAACAACCGTTTGAAAAGTCGCAGCTGACAAAAGAGGAAAACGGTTGACCGAAAGGAATTTTCGGTCGACCAAAAAAACACTTCGGTCGACCGACCGAAAATTCGGTCGACCGCAAACACTTAAGAAAACTTAGAAAACGAGCAGAGCCACCGTCGGTCGACCGGCGCGGTCGACCGATTTGAAAGTCGAGATTTCGGTCGACCGTACCGGTCGACCGACGACCTCTCTGGAAAATAGTAAGGAAAGGCGATGGGAGCGGTCGACCGGACCGGTCGACCGCTTTCTGACATTTTGCAGAAAAACAGGTTTTGACCAACTTTAAATATTTGACCTCTGAAAAATCTAAAACTTTGTAAAATATTTTTAATACTAAAAACAAACTGTTTGGAAAAAGAATTTTGCAGATAAGTCCTCATACTTGTGAAAAATATGGTTAATAAAGATGTCCAGTACATGAATTAGATATAGAGATTTCCCAACACATGAGATAAATGGATAACTAACCAACACGAGGACTGAAATGGATTATAGTCCAACACGAGGACATCTATGGATTATAGTCCAACACGAGGACTGTGCAACTGAGCAAGTATTAGTGATATACAAGGCATGGTTTACTTATGCAAAACTCACACTCAACTCGTCGTGTGATTCTAGGCAAGTATTTCAGGCCATCTATCATGCATAGATGCTTAGTACAACTGCTTCATCTCTTGGCCTCCTCCTCCTTTGGATATCATCGTTGTAGCATATATTCCATCCATCCTCCGTTAATGGCACTAACGAGCTTGATAAATGAATTTACTACATTCTCACTCAATAAGCTATTAGTACCGATAATGGTGGTTGTAAAACATCATAAAAACATAAGGGCTAACAGAAACGATTCTGCAGGCAGGAACGCGCGACGGTCGACCGCTGAGTCCTATGCGGTCGACCGCTGGGCGGACAGAACCTCATTCTGGGTTCTGTCAGCTACCGAACTCATACAAAAACTTGGGGATTTCTATACCCATTATACTATAACCTTTTAATAAAGAACTATGGCAATAAACAACAAGTTTAAATGGTTAAAACCTCATTATCAAAAATCCCAAACCTTAAACAACATGATTTTAAAAGTTCTTAAATAGTAAAAATGAGTTTAACTCTCACAAAAGTGTTAAAGATCAAAAACTCATTTAATTAAACATCATTAGTGAACTTTTTAAGACAGAAATATATGATTCTTGCATCCCATGCCATAAGATCTACTTATCTACACAAAAATACGATTTTGGGCTCAATAAAAACCGAATAAAGCTCAAATCCAAGCATAAAAAGGAAAAGGGATGAAGTTGGGCGGGATGTTACTCGCCTACGACGAAAACGAAGCCCTAGATCTGGAGGAAGATGATCCCTCTCGCTGAATCCACCAACAATTCGCTGAAAAGCCCTCCAAAGCTCCTCCAAATCACCAAGGAGTGAGAAACTAGGGTTTTAGGGGAGAGAGGGGGCTAGGGTTCTGATATCAGATGGAAAAAGGGGCTCTCTTGGGTATAATAGTATATATACTATCCCCACAACCCGATCCGAACCCGACCCGAAACCCGTTAAGACCCAACACAGAAAAACTCTCTGCCCGTTGTGCGGTCGACCGCCGCGCCCAGCGCGGTCGACCGCACAACAGGAGAAAAGTCCTCTGAGTGCCCGACTGCTGTGCGGTCGACCGCCGCGCACATCGCGGTCGACCGCACAGCAGAACAACTGCCTGCTATGCCTTCTATCACATGCTTTCTTGTGGCTCTCCCAAACATGATTCATCACATTCAATATATATATGTATATATGATAAATTTTCACAAAAGAATTATTCATCACTAATAATTCAATATCTATATATCCTTATAAAATTTTACGGGGTTCTACATAAATTAAAGCCCAAGCCCAAGAGTCCAAGAAAAGCCCAATGTCCAAAGCCCAAAAGCAAATAACAAGAAGAAGCTGCGGACAGCATAAGGAGAAGGGCAGGCATCGATGCCTGCATCGATGGCGGCATCGATGCCTGCATCGATACCGACATCGATGCCTGCATCGATGCTTGTATCGATGCCTGCATCGATACGCTGGGCAGTTTGTTACGAATCTAAGGCTAAAATTTGTTGTTTTTGGATAAGATTTTAATCCAGTGGCTCTCATTCACTGATGTTTACTATAAATAGGGGTAGAGAGTGAGGGGTTAGAGGTGTGAAAATTTTTGTAACTCCTTTTGGAGAGGAGGGCTACTCTTAATTGAGAAGGCCTTCCAAATTTATAACTTTTTGTTACAATTAATAATAATAATTTTTTCACCACTTTAAATATTTCTTCTTTTTGTTGGATGATGAAGATGGAGATGAAGAATTATTTAGATGTTTGTATTTCTTTCCTTTTTCTCTTTTATTGCTTATTAGTTTAGATTTATTTTCATGCTTGTAATTAGATTTTATTTTCTTATTTAAATAGCCAAGAGGCTAGAACCCTCTTGCCTTAGATTTATTTCATGCTCATAGATTAGATTTATTTCATGCTTATAGAGTATATTTATTTTCTTACATTTTTACAATTTATTTTGTAGTTTAGATTTTACAATTTATTTTGTAGTTAGATTTTAATTTCTTACACTATTCACCTTGAGGCTAGAACCCTCTTGGGTTTAGTTTTTCTTTTTGTTTATTTTAACTTTCTTTGATTCACCTTTAGGCTATATCCATATTTATAATTGAATCCACCATCTTTAATTTCTTGCATTTTCTTTTATTCTAGAATTTTGTTCTTCATTCTTGATTTTTCATTTGTTTCTTGATTTTATTCAATTTTTTTTCCTTCTTGCCTTATTGATCACACTCATTCTTTGTCACATCCACTCCCACTTAAATTTTGTGCCGCTTCACACACTATCACTTTCACTCTCATTATCTCTCCACAATCACATTCACTTATCACTCCTATTTGTCACGCACACAACATAAGAACCAATTTTATATTTTCTCCTACAAAAACACCTTCCTCGTGGGATCGATACTTCACACACTATCACTTTCACTCTCATTATCTCTCCACAATCACATTCACTTATCACTCCTATTTGTCACGCACACAACATAAGAACCAATTTCATATTTAGTGGTCTTTCTTTGGAGTCAAACATTGCTTCTGAAGCGAAGATGGCGACAATTCTGCGGAGGTTAGAAGCCTTAGAGATTAAGGAACAAGCTCCAACTCAACTCAATCATGTTTCTTTCCCAGGATGTCACAATTGTCAGTCTCCTACCCACGTTTCAGAGGAATGCCCTCTCCTAGGAAATAACAACGCAATAGAACAGATGAACGCTGTATTCCAGCACCCTAGAAATGATCTATTTTCTCCAACCTATAATCCAGGTTGGAGAAATCATCCCAACTTTGCATGGAATCAAGGAAATTCTCCCGGAACTCAAAACTTCACTCCCGCTTCGACCCAACATTTTCCTAGGGGAAACACAGTTCCATTCAATTCTCATTCACAATTTCAACAACCCAATCTGCCGTATCAAAATCAGTCTCCTCTTCATCAAGCTGTAATTCAGACTCATCACAATCCAGATCAGGATAAACGTCTCAATATCTTGGAAAGGGGTTTAGAAACCATAATTAAGGCCTCTACTCAAACCACGAATATGTTGACTCAAACGTCTAGCACGCTGAATTCCTTCATGCAATCAACCAGACAAATGCTCAACTCCAACACTCAAGCTATAGCTAGATTAGAATCCCAACTTAGTCAACTAGCTAGTGCCGTGAGTGAAAGAGAGAAAGGAAACTTTCCAAGTCAACCCGTGGTTAACCCTAATAACACAGGATGCAGTTCATCCTATGAAGCTCAAGTGAATGCAATCCATTCACTTCGGTCAGGTAGACAGGTCGATAATCAAGTGAGAACTCCTCCAAGTCAAACTCTTGATCCTGTACAAATTCCTTCTCCTTCTCCTTCTGATGAATCTATTCAACAATCACTCCCCTCAGATGACCAAGAACCTGAACCCGAACCTGAGCCTGCTTTTGATAGATTTAGACCGGTTGCTCCCTTTCCAGATAGACTCAGGTCTAGGAAACACTCTCCTCAGGAGGAGAAGATCCTAGAAACATTCAAGCAGGTTAAGGTCAATATTCCTCTCTTAGATGTAATTGAACAAATTCCATCTTATGCTAAATTTTTAAAAGAATTGTGCACTAAGAAGAGGAGAATAAATGTTCCAAAGAAAGTCTTTTTAGCCGCCAATATCAGTGAAATGCTATCAAATCCCATACCTTTGAAACGTAAAGATCCAGGTTCCCCCATCATTTCATGTATCATTGGTAATACTCACATTGATAAGGCGCTTTTAGACTTAGGGGCCAGTGTCAATTTGCTTCCATATTCAGTCTATCAGCAATTGGGTCTAGGTGTACTGAACCCAACCAAATGCACCTTACAGTTGGCTGATAGATCTGTCAAGGTCCCTATGGGTGAGTTAGAGGATGTTCTGATTAAGGTTGGAGATTTTATTTTTCCAGTAGATTTTGTAGTCTTGGAAACACAGCCTGTTTCCAATCCCAAAGGACAGACACCTGTCATCTTAGGACGACCGTTCTTAGCCACTTCTAATGCTCTCATCAACTGTAGAACTGGTCAAATGAAGCTGTCCTTTGGGAATTTGACTGCTGATCTCAACATTTTTAATCCAGGGGACCAACCAAATAATCAGCCTCTAGAAATAAACTACATTCAGGAAAGATCAGAAGAAGAAGAAGAAGAAGAAGAGTGTGATTTAAGTTTTGAGGAAATTTTTGATGAAGAGTTAGAGTTTTTAGAAGAAGCAGATCAGGTCCTTGAGAATAATAAAACTGTGTTAAACATTTGCTGCTTTGAATTAAATTTTGAAGAACTCTTTCTTGATGAACTTAGATTCTTGGAGAATAATCAACAACCAAATTTTCAGAACTTCACAGAAGAATTGGTTGTTAGAAAACAAAACTTCACAGTACAAGAGTCTAAGTTCATTAAGAAATACAAAATGCATGACACCAATAATACCTACCTTACCTTGTTGCATGAATTACTGAACACCCCGAAATGCTTGGAAATTCACATTATTAATTATATCATTCTGAATTTGTTTAAAATCCGGGGAAGAATTTTCAACAGTAAGGTAGGATTCAATGTAGAACAGGAACTCTTCATGTTGAATATTTCATTCTACATTGTTTATTTTGTTTATTTCAGAATAATAAAAAGAATTTATTCTTCTCTCATTTGAGAGTTTCTTATTCAGTTGTTAAAAAAAAAAGAAAAAAAAGAAAAAAAAAGA
>NC_033794.1:5233540-5251010 GCF_001876935.1 Asparagus officinalis | reverse complement strand
CGTATTTTACCATATTTCCTTAGCTGCTCGCGGTCGACCGAATTTTTCGGTCGGTCGACCGACTAAGTTTTTCGGTCGACCGAATGTTTATTTCGGACGACCAAAATTTCCTTCAGTCAACCGCGACTTTTTTAAACGGTCGTTTTGCCTCGTTTGTTGTGCTTTCACTTAATAGTGTTTGGCACAGTCTGAGGTAACAACCTGAAAAGTAGATTATCTTCCTAAATAGGAAGATTGGGTTTTTGTTTTTAATTGGTTTAAACTCTTTTATAAAAACCCCCCAGACTGCTTCTTCTTCCCTAGCCCTAACGTTTGCAAAAACCAGAGAGCTCTGTTTTCCTGAGAAAATTTTCAAATCTGTTTTTCTCTGTGTTTTTGTGTGTGATTCACTTCCCAGCTTCAGTAACCTTTCTCTTTGTCATAGGGGTTGTGTAAAGAGAGAGTCTTTTACTTTTTTCTTCTGCTGTGAGGGTGAGATCTTGTGTAAGATCTACTGTGAGGGTGTGATCTGTTGAGATCAAACTGTGTAGTGAGAGAGATCGTGTGGGATCGCTGTGTAGACGAAGTTCCGGCTTCCAAACCGGGTGTGTAGTGGATTTCTCCTCGAGAGTGGGGAGCGGGGACGTAGGCCAGAGGGCCGAACCTCGTTAACACATCGCGCGTCAAGGATAACGAACTCCTAACCCTATCTCTCTTACTTTTATCGCATTTTTGTTTTGTGTTTTGCTTGTGCTGAATTTATATTGCATATTAGAGCCTCTTGACCCTAATCACCCCCCCTCTAGGGTCCAACAATTGGTATCAGAGCTTGGTCTCTATATCAGTTTTTGGTTTAACAACCTTAGAGAAAAGATCTAATGGAGGCCTCTTTGAATATGCATATGTTGGAAGGACAATCCACCACTAGACCACCTCTCTTCACAGGGACCAATTTTGCTTATTGGAAGGCTAGGATGAGAATTTACCTTCGTTGCATTGATCTTGACATCCTAGGGCTTATAGAAAAGAAATATGTAGAGAAGTCCAAAGTTGAGAACATGTCCGATGATGAAAGGCACCTTGCCAATCTCAATGCTAAGGCCATGAACGCCTTAATCTGTGGTCTTTCCCCCAATGAATACAATAGGGTTTCCACGTGTGCAACCGCATACGAAATTTGGCAAAAATTATGTGTCACACATGAAGGAACACCCCAAGTTAAGGAATCTAAGATTAGTGGACTCATGCATGATTATGAGCTATTTAAAATGCTTCCTAATGAATCCATTGATGCTATGTTTTCCCGTTTTACTAATATCATCAATGAATTACATGGTCTAGATAAGCAATTATCCATTCAAGAGATGAACTACAAGATACTTCGCTCATTGACTCCGGCATGGGAGCCCAAGGCTACGGCCATTGAGGAAGCTCATGACCTCACTATCTTAGCTCTTGATAGTCTCATCGGAAAGCTCAAAGTGCATGAGAAGAAGCTCAAGGGGAAGGAGAAGGAGGAAGTGCCATCACGAGAAGTTGAGGAGCCGTCACCAAAGTTGAAGACCATAGCTCTCAAGGGAGCTAGTGACAACTCATCTTCGTCGTCGGAGAGTGAAGTTGATTTTTCTAGAGAAGTGGCTCATCTCTCTAGAAGAATCTCTAGACTTATAAAAATGAACAAAAAATTTAACCCTCGATCTAACAACAAGTTTTCCTCTCGTGTAGGTAAATGTTTTGAGTGCAATGAACCGGGTCACATCGCTAAGGATTGCCCCAAGCTCAAAGAAAAGTACATGAAGTACAAGAAGAAGAAGGCTATGTATGCCGGATGGGAAGAATCCGAACCAAGTGACTCGGATAGTGATGAAGAAGGAGCCAAACTTGCTCTTCATGACCCAAATGTTTGTTTCATGGCAAATGAACATGAGGTAATATCCGAGGCCGAAAGTGAATCTTTTTATATGCAATGTGACATAGCTATGGCTTTAGAAGAGTTGAACTTTGAATTTAAAAGAATGTCTAAAGAATACTCTTCTTTCAAAAAATTGCATGCCTCTTGTGATATTAAGCTAGAACAACTAACAACCTCTCTTGCTCTAAAAGATGAATTGCTTGGAGATCTCGATTTTGAGAACAAGCAATTAAGATCAAAGATTGAAAGACTAGAAATTGAGGGTTGTAGGACTAGACCCACTCATGCTTATGCCAACTACAATCACCATGGTAGAAATAGGTTTCATGGTTCTAACATTCGTACATACAAAAGAAATTTTGTATGCACCTATTGTATGAGACATGGACACATTTCTACTCATTGTAGAATTAAAGACAATGAAGATTTTTATGGTTTGATATGGGTACCCAAAGGTACCAAAACTACTAACCACCAAGGACCCAAGACATGGGTACCTAAAGCTACTACACCTTCATCTTCTTCTTTTGTAGGGAACGTCACGGCAACGACGTAAGGAGATGTGGTACCTTGATAGTGGTTGCTCACATCATATGACGGGCAACAAAGAGTTATTTGCAACCCTATCAAGGATTGAAGGAGGCAATGTCTCCTTCGGTGGTGGTGAGAAAGGTAAAATCATTGGTATCGGTTCTATTGGTAAGAAACCCTCACCCATTATTGAAGATGTTTATTTAGTAAATGGCTTGAATCATAATCTTCTTAGCATTAGCCAATTAAGTGATAAAGGTTTTGATATTTCTTTTAAACCGGATAAATGCATCATTAGTATGGATGGAAAAATTGTTTTTATTGCAAATCGCAAGTCTAATGTTTACATTTTTGAGATGAATGAGTTAGTGAATCAAGATGTGAAGTGTCTTGCGGCAATTGATGAAAATCCTTGGATTTGGCACAAGAGACTTGGACATGCAAATATGGAGTTAATATCAAAATTGTCTAAGAAGAATCTTGTGAAAGGGCTACCTAGCTTGCACTTCATAAAAGATACAATTTGTGAGGATTGTGCCAAAGGTAAACAAACAAAGTCTTCTTTCAAATCCATCCATGAGGTATCGACTTCTAAACCCTTGCAATTACTTCATCTTGATTTATTTGGTCCTATGCGTGTTACCTCTCTTGGAGGCAAACACTATGTTTTTGTGATTATTGATGATTTTTCTCGTTTTACATGGACAATATTTCTTGCTAAGAAAAATGATTGTTTTGAAGAATTTGCTAATCATGTTAAAAGAATTGAAAATGAAAAGGATTTGAAAGTTGTTAAAATAAGAAGTGATCATGGTGGTGAATTTCAAAATGAATTTTTCTATGATTTTTGTGCTCATCATGGTATAACTCATATGTTTTCCGCTCCTAGAACACCACAACAAAATGGTGTTGTTGAACGGAAAAATCGTACCATACAAGAGATGGCACGCACTATGTTAAACTCATTTGATTTACCAAAATATTTTTGGGCGGAAGCCGTCAATACGGCTTGCCCTGTTTTAAATCGTGTTTTGATTAGACCAAAGCTTAAGAAAACTCCTTATGAACTTTATTATGGAAAAACTCCTTTCATTGGTTATTTTCGTGTCTTTGGTTGCAAATGCTTTATTTTAAATACAAAAGATCACCATGATAAATTTGATTCCAAAATTGATGTTGGTATTTTCTTGGGTTATGCACCTCGAAGTAAGGCTTATAGGGTCTTCAATAAACGAAGCCTCGTTGTTGAAGAGTCTATAAACGTTACTTTTGATGAGACTAATGTTGGCTCTCAAGTTGTGTTGCCTAGGAAAGATGATGATGATGATATTGAGGGAGGATTGGACTTGTTGCAAATCAATGACACTCCCTCTATAGAAGTTCAAAAGGATGTGGATAGCACAAACGCTCAAGATCAAGTTGAACCACCTAAAGCTTGGAAATTCACATCAAATCATCCAAAGGAACAAATCATTGGGAGCCCTTCAAAAGGAGTTATAACTCGCTCAAAAGCCTTGAGTGAATGTGGTAATGTTGCATTTCTATCTCAACTAGAACCTAAAAAGGTTAATGATGCTTTAAATGATGAGTTTTGGGTTTTGGCTATGCATGAAGAATTAAACAATTTTCAAAGAAATGAAGTTTGGAAGTTAGTTCCTAGACCTAACAATGCTAGTGTTATTGGTACAAAATGGGTTTTTAGAAACAAACTTGATGAACATGGCATTGTAACTAGAAATAAAGCACGTTTGGTTGCCCAAGGATACAATCAAGAGGAGGGCATAGACTATGATGAAACCTTTGCACCGGTTGCAAGGTTGGAATCTATTAGGATGTTTTTGGCATTTGCTAGTTTTAAAAATTTCAAACTATTTCAAATGGATGTCAAAAGTGCTTTCTTAAATGGTTTTATAGAAGAGGAAGTGTATGTTGAGCAACCCCCCGGTTTTATAGATCATGCTTTTCCTAATCATGTTTACCGGGTACAAAAAGCTTTATATGGGTTGAAACAAGCTCCTAGGGCTTGGTATGCTCGCCTCTCTAGTTTTCTTATTGAAAATGGTTTTTCAAAAGGAACAATTGATAACACACTTTTTGTGAGAAAAAGGAAAAATGATTTCATTTTGGTTCAAATATATGTGGATGACATTATTTTTGGTGCTACTAATGAATCCTTGTGCAAGGAATTTTCTAAAGTTATGCAGGATCACTTTGAGATGAGTATGATGGGAGAGCTTACATTCTTTCTCGGGCTCCAAGTCAAGCAAACTAAGGATGGGATCTTCATTTCACAAAGCAAGTATGCGAAGGAATTGGTGAAGAAATTTAAGTTGGAGAATTCTAAGCATGCGCCTACTCCCATGAGTACTAGTGTTAAGCTTGATGCGGATGAGAGTGGTGAAGATGTGGACCAAAAACTATACCGAGGTATGATAGGTAGTCTTCTTTATCTCACCGCTAGTAGACCCGACATCATGTTTAGTGTATGTGCATGTGCACGTTTTCAAGCTTCTCCAAAAGCATCTCATTTAATTGCGGTTAAAAGGATCATTAAGTATGTTAATGGAACTTTTAACCTTGGTTTGTTTTATCCAAAAAGCACCACTTTTGATTTATATGGTTTTTGTGATGCCGACTTTGCCGGATGTAAGGTAGATCGCAAGAGTACTAGTGGAACATGCCAATTCTTAGGAAATTCCCTTGTTTCTTGGGCTTCCAAGAAACAAAATTGTGTTGCATTGTCCACTACGGAAGCGGAATACATTGCCGCCGGCCTATGTTGTGCTCAAGTTTTATGGATGAAACAAAGTTTAGTTGACTATGATTTGAATTTTCAAAATATTAAAATCTTTTGTGATAACACAAGTGCCATAAATATTTCCAAAAATTCGGTTTTGCATTCTAGAACTAAGCATATTGACGTGCGCCATCATTTCTTACGCGATCATGTAGAGAGACAAGATGTATCCCTAGTATTTGTTGACACCAAATCTCAACTAGCGGATATATTTACTAAGCCTCTTGGAGAGGATGATTTTTGTCGCATAAGAAATGGTTTGGGCTTATGCACTATGTGAAAGTTCTACATTGCTTGCTTGATTAGTTGCATTTTGCATTTGGCATTTCTCTTTACCCCATTTTTGATGGTGACAAAGGGGGAGAGAAATCTCCTCATTTGTTGCATATATTTAGGGGGAGCTCATAGATAGGGGGAGCACCTATCTATAAGCTATCTTATTTTTGCTCTTATATAATGGTTGGTTGTCATCATCAAAAAGGGGGAGATTGTTAGCCCTTATGTTTTGATGATGTTCTTACAACCACCATTATCGGTACTAATGGCTTATTGAGTGTAAATGTAGTAAACTCATTTGTCAAGCTCGTTAGTGCCATTAATGGAGGATGGATGGAATATATGCTACAACGAAGATATCCAAAGGAGGAGGAGGCCAAGAGATGAAGCAACGTTATTTCAAGAACGTCAAATTCGATTAAAAGCTTCATCCGATTCAAGCTATATCAAAGCTCAAGTATATTGCTCTCTATATGAGGATATTAGCTTTCTTTTGTTTTTCTCTCTAGTGCTAGAATGTAGGCAAAGAGTTACTGAGTTTACTTGAAGCTATTGGGAATCACACACACGTTTTTAGACTTGTGCTTTTAAGCGTTTTTTCACAAAATACTATTTTTCACAAGTATGAGTACCTATCTGCAAAATTCTTTTTCCAAGCAGTTTGTTTTTAGTATTAAAAACATTTTACAAAGTTTCAGAATTTTCAGAGGTCAAATAAATATTTTGCAAATATTTCAAGTTGGTCAAAAATCCTTTTTCAAGAAAATATCAGAAATCGGTCGACCGGTACGGTTGACCGATCCTATGACCCTTAATCAGTATTTTTCCAGAGAGTCGTCGGTCGACCAGTACGGTCGACCGAAATTTCGATCTTTAAATCGGTCGACCGCGCCGGTCGACCGATGAGGCTCTGCTTGTTTTTCCATATTTCCTTAGCTGCTCGCGGTCGACCGAATTTTTCGGTCGGTCGACCGAATTTTTCGGTCGGTCGACCGAATTTTTCGGTCGGTCGACCGAATTTTTCGGTCGGTCGACCGAATTTTTCGGTCGGTCGACCGAATTTTTCGGTCGGTCGACCGAATTTTTCGGTCGGTCGACCGAATTTTTCGGTCGGTCGACCGAATTTTTCGGTCGGTCGACCGAATTTTTCGGTCGGTCGACCGAAGGACTTTTTCGGTCGACCGAAATTCTCTTCGGTCAACCGGATTTTCCCTTTGGTCAGCCGCGACTTTTTTAAACGGTCATTTACATCGAACACTGTGCTTTCACTTGTTAGTGATTGGCACAGTCTGTGATGAGGGTCTGAAGAAGAGATTATTATCTCATTTGGGAAGATTTGTTTTTGTTTTAAAATGATTTAAACTTTTCTATATAAACCCCCCAGACCTCTTCTTCTTCCTCAGCCCTAACATTTGAAAAATCAGAGAGCTTTTTCTGTTTCCTGAGTAAATTTTCAAAACTCTGTTTTTTCTCTGTTTCAAGTGTGATTCACTTCCCAGCTTCAGTATACCTTCTCTTTGTTATAAGGGCTGTGTAAAGAGAGGTTCTTGCATTTCTTTCTTCTGCTGTGTGAGTGAGATCTGTGGAGATCTACTGTGAGGGAGTGTGATCTGTGAGATCAAACTGTGTAGTGAGAGAGATCTGTGGAGATCGCTGTGTAGACGAAGTTCCGGCTTCCAAACCGGGTGTGTAGTGGATTTCTCCTCGAGAGTGGGGAGCGGGGACGTAGGCCAGAGGGCCGAACCTCGTTAACACATCGCGCGTCAAGGATAACGAACTCCTAACCTTATCTCTCTTATTTTTATCGCATTTTTGTTTTGTGGTTTGCTTGTGCTGTTTTTTAATTGCATATTAGAGCCTCTTGACCCTAATCACCCCCCCTCTAGGGTCCAACACCTTGTGGGATCGATATCTTAAATACTATAACTTGACACGGTTGTGCACTTGCAACCTTTTTGGTACATAATTATGCCGCATCATTGCTCCACTTTCTCCTCTAAAATCCTCCACTATCTTCTTTCTCCTCTCCTTCTTCTTCAATCTTTAGAGCTTAAGAGATGATGCTTATGGAAATCTATGAAATCTCTTGTTTTTTTTTTTTGAACAAGAGGATATGAGCTTAGGATGTTCAGAGGAGAGGGAGGAGGTTTTGGAGTGTTTTTTCTTCTTTTATGGCAAAAGGAAGAAGTGGAGTGCACATATATATAGGCCATGTGAAGAGGAATCTTCAATTTGGCCAAAGTTGAGGAGTTTTATGCAAATTTTACCCACTAACATGGCTGAACAAATATAATAACTATGTTAATTAGAGAGTTTCAAATTAGGTATTTAATAATTTGGTTATCTCTATTCAAGGTTTAATGCATGGTTAACTTAGGTTTACATGCTAAGTTTGTATGCATGCTATGACTTAGTTAACTAGATCATAATATAAAAATTGTCTAAGTTAAAATCCTCATGCTAGAAGATTATATGGGATATAAAAAGGAAAGAATTACTAATTTATAGGTAGGTATTGATAATGGTATCCGGTCATCGGAAAAGGAAAAAGCAATGTTACATACTTCCCCCCTTAAGGAAATTTCGTCCCCGAAATTTTTACGTACCCTTAAAATAAATGCGGATATACTTTACGTATCTTAGATTCTAGTTCCCATATTACCTCCTCAATGCCTCGATTATTCCATAAGACTTTAACTAGCAATATGGACTTGTTTCTCAGCTGCTTCTCCTTAAAGCCTAGCACTCGAACCGGTCGTCCTTCATAAGGTAGATCCTCCCGCAGGGGCATGTCTTGGTGCGAAATGATGTGTCCTGGGTCTGGTACGTACTTCTTCAGGTTTGAGACATGGAACACGTTATGAATCTTCTCCAATTCTAGGGGCAAGGCTAGCCGGTAGGCTACAGGTTCGATCTTCTTCAAAATTTCGAATGGCCCAAGGTATCTCGGACGGAATTTGCATTTCTTGCCACCTCTTGTTATTCCTTTCATTGGTGTAGCCTTCAAAAACACATGATCACCAATCTGGAATTCTAGGTCCTTGTGTCGATGATCTGCATAGCTCTCTTGCCTGCTTTGGGCCGTCTGCATATGTTGCCGAATAGTTTGGATCTTCTCAGTCGTCTCCTGGATTACGTCTGGTCCGAGTAGTCGACGATCATCGATCTCTTCCCAACAGATAGGGGATCTACATCGCCTCCCATATAGGGCTTCATAAGGTGCCATACCAATGCTAGAATGAAAGCTATTATTGTAGGCGAACTCTACTAGCGGCAAATGCATAGCCCAATTGCCTCCAAAATCTAAGGTGCAAGCTCTCAGCATGTCCTCTAGGGTATGTATCAATTTCTCAGATTGTCCATCAGTTTGAGGATGTGCTAAAGTGCTGAACTTCAGTTTAGTCCCTAAAGCTTGATGTAGACACTTCCAAAATCTTGAGGTGAAACGGGGGTCTCGATCTGATACAATGGATATGGGAATCCCGTGGAACTTCACAATCTCTTCAATGTATAAGCTGGTCACCTTTTCTATGGTACACGACATCTTGTAGGGTATGAAGTGGGCCGACTTGGTCAGGCGGTCAACTACCACCTATATAGCATCCTCTCCTTTTGTTGATCAGGGTAGTCTAGTAACAAAATCCATGGTGATGTGATCCCATTTCCATTCTGGGATGGGCAAAGGTTGTAATTAACAAAATCCATGGTGATGTGATCCCATTTCCATTCTGGGATGGGCAAAGGTTGTAATAGTCCTGATGGTTTCTGATGTTCAATCTTCCAAAGGTTGTAATAGTCCTGATGGTTTCTGATGTTCAATCTTCACCTGTTGGCATGTTAAACATTTTGACACAAATTCAACTATCTCCTCCTTCATGCGGTTCCACCAAAAGTTTTGTCGGAGGTTCTGATACATCTTGGTGCTACCCGGATGAAGAGCATATAGGGTATGGTGAGCTTCTCTCAATATCTGATCCTTAAGCTCCCCATCATTGGGTAACAAGGCGATTACCCATCTTCAAAACACCATCTTGAATCTTGAAGTCTGAATATTTTCCTTGTTCCACCTTCTTCCTTATCTCACTTAGCTCCTTGTCTTCCTTCTGTCGCTCCTTGATTTGGTCCAACAGAGTAGGTTGTAGGCTTATCTGACAAATCTTCATTTCAAAAGAATACTTTCTAACTTCAATCTCCATTCTCTCAAGCTCCTTACTTAACTCAGCTTGTTTAGTTAGCAAACAAGCTGATGCAATATGATTCTTCCGACTGAGTGCATGTGCTACTACATTAGCTTTACCTGGATGGTAAAGAATATTTACATCATAGTCATTCAGCAATTCCAACCACCTTCTTTGCCTCATGTTAATCTCCTTCTGAGTAAATATATACTTTAGGCTCTTGTGATTTGTATAAATATCACATGATACCCCGTATAGATAGTGTCTCCATATCTTCAGGGCAAAAATCACAGCAGCCAATTCCAAATCATGAGTGGGGTAGTTCTTCTCATTAGGCCTCAATTGCCTAGAGGCATAAGCCATCACCTTCTCATTCTGCATCAGAACACAACCTAAACCTCCGAAAGATGCAACACTATATATCACAAACTTATCTGAACTCGTAGGGATAGTGAAGATAGGAGCAGTTACCAACCGTTTCTTCAACTCCTGAAAATGTACTTCACATTTCTCACTTCATGTATATTTGACATTCTTACGAGTCAGAGAAGTTAAAGGGGCTGCTAATTGGGAAAAGTCCTTAACAAATCTTCTATAATATCCTGCTAGTCCTAAAAAGCTACGAATCTCAGTCACTGAGGTGGGACGTGACCAGTTCACGACAGCTTCAACCTTCGCTGGATCCACGGATATCCCATCTATAGTGATCACATAGCCTAAAAACATCACCTTTTCTAGCCAGAATTCACACTTCTTAAACTTTGCGTATAGCTGTTGTTCCCTTAGGGTTTGCAAGACAATCCTCAAATGTTCTTCATGTTCTTGGTAACTCTTAGAATAGATCAAGATGTCATCAATGAAAACCACCACAAATTGATCTAAATATTTTTTGAATATCCGGTTCATCAAATCTATGAATGCGGCTGGCACATTAGTCAGTCCAAAAGGCATCACTAAAAATTCATAGTGACCGTAGCGAGTCCTGAATGCTATCTTTGCTACGTCCTCAGGCTTAATCATTAACTGATGGTACCCTGACCTTAAATCAATTTTGGAAAAATATTAAGCTTCTTGAAGCTGATCAAATAGATCATCAATCCTTAGGAGTGGATACTTATTCTTAATGGTCAATTTATTCAACTCTCTGTAATCTATACAGAGTCTCATACTCCCAATTTATTCAACTCTCTGTAATCTATACAGAGTCTCATACTCCCATCTTTCTTTTTCACAAATAAGACTGGTGCTCCCCATGGAGACACGCTGGGTCTAATGAATCCTTTATCCAATAACTCTTGAAGTTGTTCCTTTAGTTCCTTCATCTCAACTGGCGCCAATCTATAAGGGGCTTTAGATATAGGAGTGGTCCATGGGACCAAGTCTATGGCAAACTCTCTCTCCCGATTTGGAGGCAATCCTGGCAATTCTTCTGGAAAAACATCCGGGTAATCTCTTACAACAAGTATATCTGAAAGCTTTTTCTCATTCAATTGGTCACTTATTACACAAGCTAAATATCCACCACAACCTTGCCTCAACAATTTATTAGCCTTCATAAATGGGATTAGGTGTGCGAGTGATCTTCTACTTTCCCCTTGAAAAACAAAACTCGCCTCCGCTTGTGGTTTAAACTTTATCAATTTTCTCAAACAGTCTACAGTTGCATGATGGGATGCTAACCAATCTATTCCTAGGATAACATCAAAATCTGACATGTCTAGGCATACAAGGTCTGCATTCATGACATGATCACTCACTAAAACTCCACAATTTTCATAAACATATGTTGCTAGGAGACTACCACCCATAGGTGTGGAGACAATTATCTCACTACTTAATAGTGTCGCAAAATTGGGAAAGTTCCTAGCAAAGTGAGGTGATACAAAAGAGTGTGTAGATCCAGGATCGAAAAGTGCATGAGCGGTAAATGAACATATGGGAAGTGTACCTTCCACCATAGATGGCGATGCTTGTGCATCCTTCCTGGTAAGAGCAAAAACTCTTCCTTGGTTCCTTTGGTTCTGCTGCACACTCTGGTTGGACTGAGCAATCCGATGGGGAGCATTGGATTGTTGTGAGGCATTAGCTTGAGCTGTGCGATCTCCTTTTTGTGCTTGCTCTGTTATTGCTTGATTCCTCAAGGTTGGACAATCTATCTTGAAATGCCCAGGTTGACAACACTCGAAACAACCACAGTGAAGTCTGCAATATCTAGAGTGATGATTGCCACATCTACGGCAGACTGCTGACTTATTTGGCTGATTTGCTCGATCATGACGAAAGTGAAATTTTGTTATTGCTGACCTCCCGGGCTGATTCGATGCTGACTTGTCGGTTGTGGGACCTCCTTTTGTTCATGGGCATTTAACTAAACTCTACTTCTTATTGCGGATCCCTTGATACTCCAGCTGGTCTTTCTCAATTTCAAACGCAGTCTCCACCAGTTCTGCGTAGTTCCTGATCCTGAGGGCCACTAGTTTCCCTTTAATATTTCCCCCGAGTCCCCTTTGAAACTTCTTAGTCTTATCTGATTCTTTAGCAATCAGATGTGGAGCAAACCTTGATAGTTGAGTAAACTTAGCCTCATACTCTTGGACCGTCATGTTATTTTGTTGCTGATAGTTGAGTAAACTTAGCCTCATACTCTTGGACCGTCATGTTATTTTGTTGCAAACCTTGAAATTCGATAGCCCACTGATCCCTTAGCCTCATACTCTTGGACCGTCATGTTATTTTGTTGCAAACCTTGAAATTCGATAGCCCACTGATCCCTAACACTCTCCGAGATATATTTCTTATTCATAAGCTCCACAAATATATCCTAATCAATCGGTCTCTAGGCAGCCCTTTCTAATCTTAAGGTTGCCCTCCACCAATGTTCAGCTTCCCGTCTGAACATGAAGGCGGCAAATGACACCTTTTGCTCCTCTGTACAATTTAAGACTGAAAAAATCTTCTCCATTTGTAAAATCCAATCCTCCGCCACCAAAGGGTCGGTGGTACCTGAAAAAGATGGAGGTGTGAGCTTCCAAAACTGTTCTAGGGCTGAGATAGCAGGTGTTGGTTGGTTGCCTCTAGGATTGATACGCTGCTCGAGAATCTCTGCCAATTGTTCCAATGGGTCTTACATTGGTTCTTCTTGATCAACAAGTCATTTGCCGACATTCCTTCTCATTCCGATAGGAATAGAAGATCTTCCTTCAATATTCTCCAGGTGTTGTCCTTCCTCATATTGGGTCTGATTTGCTCTTGTTCTCACCATTATCTATATGAAAATATAGCAGCAAAAGTTTAGATTCCATAGACTATTCATAGTAGTTCACTCAGAAATATTTCATTGCTCACATAATATATATAAGGAACTTCAACAATCAACTTAGAGTGCTGATTTCTCCAAAAGATTTTCATTGATATAATATTAACATACACCTATTCATCCATACAAGAGTTCTACAAAAGTACAATAATCCATATCTAATATATAGATGAAAAGTATACAATCACAAAATACACCATACTTGGGTGTCCACCCAAAAGCCAAAAGTAATAAGATTCCTAAGGTTATTAACCCAATGGGTCAACCTCTAGGAAGAGGTGGAAGGGCTGCTAGAAGTAGATTCCGTATCAGAGTCCTCAATTGGCTGGGGTTCACTACCGTCGAGGCTGATCTCCTCCTACTCATCATCCTCTGTAGTATCCTCCACCATCGGCTCATCCTCATATGCTAAATCGCCCTCATCTAGGTCAAGCTCCCAACCAAGTGGAACTCCTTCTAGGATCTCACTAAGTAGAGGCTCTAGTGCCACCTCAAATTCCCACTCCATGGGCTCCTCAACGTCCATAGGGTCCTCCAGGTCTTCCTCTGGGTCATCCTACTCGGGTTCCTCCTCTATCGGGTCCTCCTCCTCAGGATCCTCCTCTATCGGGTCCTCCTCCTCGAGATCCTCCTCTATCGGGTCCTCCTCCTCAAGATCCTCCTCTATCGAGTCCTCCTCCTTGGGATCCTCCTCTATCGGGTCCTCCTCCTTTGGATCCTCCTCTATCGGGTCCTCCTCTGGGTCCTCCTCCTCGTCCCTCTTCGCCAATCGCCCACGGGTGTGATGGCTAATCGGGGAGTAATCCACTCTCTCCCGAAATATCTCCTTTGGGTTAGTCTCCTCAGAGCTGATCTCCTAATTCTCTGAAAGTGTTGACCACACCTCCCCGCTGCTAATGGATCCTTCCATCTCAGAAACACTCGAATCTGAATCTGCCATTCCTGCCAAAAGTCATCTATCAGCCTCTAAAGTACAAAACCAACCTAATAGAAATCTAGATATCACAAGAATGTCATGGAAAAATAATCCCTCCATAACTGGTGTTTGACACTGACTAGAAACATCCCTACGTCCCCTAGGTATTTCAATGTAGGACTATTAAGGTGTCAACCTGTTCTCTGATACCACTTTGTAACGCCCCTCTTCTGGGAGGTACATAAAAATTTGAGCATGACCTATCTGTAATAAGAAGGGTCGACCTGCTAAATCTTTATGCACATCACAACATATATATACTGCAGGGCGAAAAATAAAGCAGTGGAGATGCATAAGAAATACCCAGGACCACGAGGTTGACAACAGAGTCCATAGAATACCAAAATAGAAGAGAACTAAAGGGTAACACAAAATATTACAATAATAGCAGTGGCTGCAACATTAATACATGTTTTATAAGTCAAAAGTACTACAAAAGTGAACATAAATTAACCCCTACTAAGATTTTCCTCCGGAGCTAATCTTTAAATTCAAGGTCTACAATGCCAACCTTGCCAGTTGTATGACCTGCGAGTGGATTCAGAAACAATAGGGTGAGCCTAAGGCACAATAGGTAACCATAAAAATCTCGGGTACAATACTAGGGAACGAATGAAAATGATAGACATAGATATCAAACTTGAACAAAGGGATCTCAACATTAAGTTTCCATTCTTATATCATAATCATTGACCGAAGTGAAATAACATGTAGAGATGAATAATCAAGGTCTAATATTCAGGATTCCAAACTCCCCAATCATGGGATAATTAATAAACCGTGCATGCCTTTATACACCCACAGGTGAGCGTCCTCACACAGGGCATTGTCCCACCGGGACACATTACCAATACCGGTGAAGCTTACTTCACACAGGGCATAATCCATGAATATAGACAATCAATCATCAACAAAGAGAGGAATACTATCATTATCAATATTTGAACCATCGAATCAATTCGAATTGTTGTAATGAAATCATTCAAGGATATCGAAGGTAAAAAAACTAAAATAAACAACATTAGGGTAGCAATGATTAACCAATCAATAACGAGCCCATGCATGAAGTGAATCAAATAAGAATATTATGAAAGTGATAAGATATACAACTTTGCATGGGAAACTAACTCGCAGTAACTTCGAGAAAGCAATCAATCGAACTCTCAAAGACTTGAGAGGAAACAATGAATGGTTACCTACCGATTATGCCGGGATCCTCTCGGCCAATGAATGAATCCAAGAGTCTCTGTCCTATATATACATATATACCCACATGAGATTTTAGACACTATGTCTTTTAAAATTTCTAACTTAAAGCTTACATCATGGTGTAAACTACACCCTAGATGATTATCTAGTATCTCTAATATGCACAGCAACACAAGTAGTGTACATGCAGCAGATTTAGGTGAATGAATGGTATAATAATTGATGTCCATAATGCATGAAACTAGTTCCAAATGACTCCATTATGAGTCTAATTTCAGAATATAAAACTTTTATATCAACGCATGGTGTATAGTAAGAGTTATGCTCTCAGAAAACTACACCTATCAAAACTGTAGCAGAAAAACAGAGATCACTGTTTGGATTGAATAATTTATTTCGGGTACTTAACTATATCCCAATGAGCTCATACTTGGTATGTAAGTAATATTATGGATTAGATTCCATGTCTCATGAGTTTCATCACTTTTCCATTTTTAAAATGCATGTTACATGTAAAACAACACAGGGGGTAGACTGGAATTTCCAGCACATATGCTAGCTATTAGAACTAGGTTTAGACCTACCAAACTTTATTCAAATTAATTCAAACTTATATCAACAGAAATGAAATTGAGTCTAGTTTTAGGAATAGAAAGAATTTCATGCATGCATGGTATATGTTCAGATATATGCTCTTTACAAAGGACATAACTCAGACAGACAGTTTCAGACACATGCACTGCATTAAATTATACTTTAAGACTAATAAATTATTTTAGAATTAAACAAACATATTCTCAAATGAAATCCACGAAATTCTAGTTTCTAGAACAGAAAGAATTTCATCATTTGGATATATATAAAGAAAGTTATGATCGTTTTACTAGGAGAGTATCATGCTAGAAATTTCTGTACGAATTTCTGTTTCAACATAAAATTGACATGCATCGCATATTTACACTAATCCAAAGTAAGATGATTAATACTTTATTACATAAGGCTTATAAACCAGTAAAAATTATATTTATATACTCATAGATATAAAGATCATGTTTTTATAACTTTATATACTCATAGATATAAAGATCATGTTTTTATAACTAATTATGGACATGCAAGGGCCAATCCTTGCTTCAAAGTAACATGCAATGATAAAATCCCATGCAAGGGCCAATCCTTGCTTCAAAGTAACATGCAATGATAAAATCCTCACATGCAAGGCCAAAACCCAATTAAATCATATAATTTCAGTTTAATATCCTTAATAACAATATGAAGAAGAGAATTATACCTAGGGTTGAGACTTGCTCCACTTTCTCCTCTAAAATCCTCCACTATCTTCTTTCTCCTCTCCTTTTTCTTCAATCTTTAGAGCTTAAGAGATGATGCTTATGGAAATCTATGAAATCTCTTTTTTTTTTTTTTTGAACAAGAGGAGATGAGCTTGGGACGTTCAGAGGAGAGGGAAGAGGTTTTGGAGTGTTTTTTCTTCTTTTATGGCAAAAGGAAGAAGTGGAGTGCACATATATATAGGCCAGAGGTTTTGGAGTGTTTTTTCTTCTTTTATGGCAAAAGGAAGAAGTGGAGTGCACATATATATAGGCCATGTGAAGAGGAATCTTCAATTTGGCCAAAGTTGAGGGGCTTTATGCAAATTTCACCCACTAACATGGCTGAGCAAATATAATAACTATGTTAATTAGAGAGTTTCAAATTAGGTATTTAATAATTTGATTATCTCTAATCAAGGTTTAATGCATGGTTAACTTAGGTTTACATGCTAAGTTTGAATGCATGCATTGACTTAGTTAAGTAGATCATAATATAAAACATTATCTAAGTTAAAATTCTCATGCTAGAAGATTATATGGGATACAAAAAGGAAAGAATTACTAATTTATTGATAAGTATTGATAATGGTATCCGGTCATCGGAAAGGGAAAAAGCAATGTTGCAGTGGCCCCGAAACTCTCGAACATGACGAGGGAGGGTTCAAGTCTAGGACGATCCTCGAATCGTTCCATCTTCAGGGCAAGTCTCCCATATCCGTCAAGGCCTTGCTTGCGGAGTTTTTGATCTTGTGGTTAAAAAGGTGCATAGTGTCCCTACACTCCTTCGAAGTAATTTCATTAGGGGTTGTGTACCCTGCAGTTCGTCTAGCATACGGACATCCATATGCACTAGTGCTAGCGGTGGTAGCGTGCATACCGAGGGGGCTTCACACTCTAACAAATCAATTTTGTCGGGTGTCATTTTTTGATGAAGAAGGAGGAGAGGAAGTGGCCAGAACTCCTAA